>NC_090197.1:52768300-53108300 GCF_033026475.1 Channa argus
TAGCCTTTAAATGGAGGGGGGCACAAATCTCCCTTAGGAGAAATTATTGTGTTGTTGTGAATCAAGGACATTTCTGCACTAATGGAAATAACATGTCCATCATAATAGAATACATCAATAATTGCATATATTATAAACCTACCAATATTGGTGATATCACTTCGATCCCACCCATTCACACTATTCGCACATGCCCACATTTAGTTCAAACCCTATTACACACCAACCTTTACATCCTCACAAATACAAACACTAATCAGTTGCATGAGTGTCCCCCTACCCTTCTGTCTGTCCTTGCAGAATTCAACATCACATGCTCAGATTTTGACATAAGAGAAAGAATCCTAATAGCCTGCTGAATGATTGACTACTCAAAGATAACCTAAGGGGGCGAGAAATGACAATGTTCCAATAATTTCTCCTGCTTTCTTGGCTAGATTAAAATTTGAACCTTAGACAACGATACCCTAGAGCAAAACAGACTTAACAGCAGGTCTATGAAAAATTAGCATGATATTCCTATAGAAACTAAAAACTGTAAGTCTAAGAAATTGAGTTGCTGATGGATTGTTGCAAACACTTGCAACACCCAGACAAATAGAGTTTATAGATCTATAATGAGAAATGTATAGTTTGTATTCTATTACAATTTTATTAATTTTACATAATTTATGCAAAGGAAGCTCATCACACTTCTCACAACTAAGCCACTAAACTCTCCACATCAGCATTAAACTGCCAATACTAGAATCTCTTGTACTGTAAGTAAACTACTGTAACAATAACAGTATCAGCAGAAAATGTCACATCCAATTGATTGGACTGCGAGTTAACAATAATTTGTGTACAAATTGAACAAAAAGGGTGAATTAACACATCCTGTTATTTACTGCTATATCAGGAAGAACTGGACTAATTTGTATTTGTTGTGACCTTTTTAAAAAGTAAGACTGGTACAACTTATTTAAAAAGGGGTTTGAATTTCTCTGAACTATTTTGTGGAGTGAAATATGTGCATCAATACTGTGTTAAATGCTTAACTAAATATCAATAAATATTATTAATACGTAGGCAACAGAACTTTGTAAATGCATCATTTGTGCTAATCAAGGAACAGCTCCCTCTGCCTGAAGAATTCCATTTTCAAAATTATCTCCAAACATTTTATTAATTCCAAAGCTCACTAGCTTCATCCTGAATATTCCAGAAAATGTATATTTTGACACATTACACAAGTTAATTCCTTCCACCAAGTTTGAATGTGTGACTGGAGGGATATGACATAAATAAAAACTTAGCTTATGCCAGGTCCAAACCAAATATCTTTCTTAAAGATGGCCACACTGATGAAGGTGTAGCTGCCCTTTTCCATGTTCTATGTTTCCATGTGTTGCCATGTTCTGTGGGATGATCTAGATTTCTGTCCCAGCAACTGAACAGCTGACTGTGTAGCGAAAACTGGGATGAAACAAGCGTTATTGTCTGCAAACAACAACAGAACAATCAAATTCACCAGAAGAGCAAAACATCTTAGCTACAGGTCTTAACAACTGTAGGGAGACACAGAGTTGAGGTGATGGTGATGGTGTTCGGATGACGTAATCGGGAGATTGAAAACACAACGAAGCCACGGACCAGGCGAAATGGGTTTCCTGGAGTGGACTTCTGGAATCCTGGAGTGGACTCGAGAGTTCTCTGTCCTCTGACCAATAGGAATACTACACCAAACACTAAACTTGAACTCTTTAATGTCCAATCCCTTTCAAATAAATCCTGTTTGATCCATAATCACATTCTGGAGAATGAGACTGATATCATCTGCCTGACTGAGACCTGGCATAAACCTGAGGCTTACTCAGTTTTGAATGAATCCTGCCCCCCCGGACCTTGCCCCTACCTTGAAAAAGCCCGCACCACTGTTCGCGGTGGGGGCCTAGTCATAATCCACCGTCAAGATCTGAACTGTCACCCCTCCCTCTTCCTAAACTGTCTACCTTTGAATGTTTGGCAATTAAATGTAAACATCCACTCTCTATAGTAATACTTCTTATTTACCGGCCACCAAAGCAACAGACGAACTGCTGGACTGCTTAAACCTGAAGCAGAAAGTTGAGGTCCCCACCCATAGTAAGGGCCACATCCTTGACTTAGTCATTACAGACTCTATCCCCATTTCTAACATCCAATGGACTTCCTTTCATATACACTTTTTTCCAACCCACAGCGTTGTATCCGGTTCAGGAATGTGAGAAACATAAATCTCTCTTACTTAAACGCTGACATCAAGAATCTCTCAATTGTCCCACAACTCCCCTCAGTCTCTAAACTAGTGGACTACTATAACAATAGCCTCCAGAATATCCTTGAGGCCCATGGTCCTGTCAGATCACGTGTGTTCACTTTCTCCAAATCTGCACCGTGGTTTACAGGGGAGCTCCGACAGATGAAAACAGCTGGGCGGGCCCTTGAGCGTCACCTTGTCTCAACCAACTTAACTGTCCATACAATTGCCTACGGGGATCATCAAAAAAACTACTCCAAAGCACTTGCCACTGCCAGATAAAAATATAACTCAAATATTATCAATAACAGCCCGGGGAACTCAAAACAACTCTTTTCCATAATAAATCATCTACTCAAACCTCAAACCCACACTGGCAGCAACCACACAGAGGAGCAGTGCAACAGTTTCATAGCACATTTCACCAGTAAGGTTAAAACTATCCGCTCCTCATTGTCTGTCAAAGTTTTTGACTGCTACTGTGAAAGAAGTTGAAGTTATCATACAGAGGATGAAACCCTCAACGTGCACCGTGGACCCACTCCCTTGGTAAAAGCTAATGTCTCAAACATAAGCCAACTCATCACCAGCATCATTAATTACTCCCTCCAGAGTGGCACAGTCCCAACATCACTGAAAACCGCAATAATTACACCACATTTAAAACAAAACCTCCCTGGATCCTGAAGTCATGGCAAACTATTGTCGGATCTCCAATCTTCCATTCCTATCAAAGGTCTTGGAAAAAGCTGAATTAGCCCAGCTCCAGAATCACCTCAAAAGACACAATCTGTTCGAAAAATTTCAATCTGGCTTCCGCCCCTCCCACAGCACAGAGACAGCCCTGGTCAGGGTCACCAACGACCTCCTAATGGCTACTGACCAGGGCTTCCCATCTCTTCTCATTCTTCTGGATCTCACTGCCGCTTTTGATACAGTTGACCACAAAATTCTCCTCCATCCTCTGCATCATACCGTTGGATTTTCTAGCACTGCTTTGGGGTGGTTTGGTTCCCATCTCACAAATAGAGCTGAGTATGTGGCACTAGGGGATGCCAAATCTCAGTCACACTCTGTCACCTGTGGGGTGCCACAGGGGTCAGTTCTTGGGCCAACCCCTTTCAACATCTATCTGCTCCCACTGGGCCGCGTCATTGGCAAGCATGGAGTCTCCTTCCACTGCTATGCTGATGATACTTAGCTCTACGTGAGACTGAGCCCAACCCCACCGACACTTCCGTCAGCTCTCACCTGTTGCCTGGAGGACATTAACGCGTGGATGACAGAGAACTTCCTTCAGTTAAACAGCACCAAAACCGAAGCCCTTCTAGTTGGCACCACCCATCAGCTTCATTCCTCACTCAATAATTGTATCTCCTTTTCTGGTCACACTATTATCCTCTCCAACTCTGTTAATAACCTGGAGGTCTAGTTTGACCCCCACCTGTCATCCAAAACATGTCCAACACCTCTGTAAAATTGCATTTTTTTCATCTCAGAAACATACTGAAATTCAACCCCTCCCTCTCTCTCTGTGACGCTGAAAGGCTGGTCCACGCCTTTGTCTCCTCCAGTCTGGACTACTGCAATGCACCTCTCATTGGAATCACCGATAGGAGCCTTCAAAAGCTCCAATATGTTCAAAACAGCGATGCCAGATTCCTTATGAGAGTGCGGAAACAAGAACACATCACTTCTGTTTTCTGGACACTTCACTGGCTTCACATCCACCTTCGCATTGATCACAAAGTCTGTCTACTTACCCACCAGTGCATCCATGGAAATGCCCCACAGTATCTTAAGAAACTCCTCACATTGCAATCTAAAACTAGACACCTTCGTTCAACCTACACTTATCGCCTCTACCTAATTATTATTTTATTATTATTTTATTATTATTATTATTATTTTACCTTGCTATTTCTAAAGTATTACCCAAATATCGCCCTGTTATCACTAAGCTGTGAAGTGCTACCAAATCAACTTTACATGGTCCTTAAAGTATGTATGTAAAAGTGGTCACAGGAATTTCTACAGACAATCTGGACTGAAGATTCCTGCTGTAATGACAAATGTTTAAAAACAAGGGTCTAGTTTTCTCTTTAGATGGGTTAAATAAAGGCCTCAGCCACTTCTTCCCCTCCTGTTACCTTTTTTTGAAATTATCTTAGAAAGCTACATTGCCAAGTATTGCGGACGGATGTTCTAAATGAGGATGCAATGAACTAATGTTGAAAATGTGCAGTTTTCCTTAGAGTTGGCTTGAAATAAGTTGAGCTAATGGGTGCTGGTGGTTTCTCTGGCCTAACTGTACCTCTACATCTCCCATCTCCTCCAGTTTCCCCCACCAGGAAGGACTGTCTGAGCAGACTTCCTCCTTCTGAACTCTGATAGGAAAGCACCCCCCACACACACTTTCCCGGTGACCAACCCTACCACAACACATGCCTAGACACATTAAGTATTTTACCAGAGTTACCAACACGTTCTCATTCACAAACCTCACTACAGTTTGTGCCTTATACACAATCACACACTTCCCATCTGTGTTTGGCATTGCTACTTGGTCGCACCCAAGTTCAGTCCAGCCAGCTGCCGCATCCTCACTGCCAAACCATTGCTGCTGTGTGGCTAGTGCAGATGGACTCACTTACACACACAATTCTTGAAAACCAGCAGCGGTGGTGCACCGCTAATCACCCCAAATGTGTCTCGTCTCTCTGTCTTTCTTCCCCTCCATCTATCCCTGCCCTCTTATCAGCCAACTTACACTGCTTTCCTCATTCTTGTTTTTGGTTTTTATCCTTCATTGTGCTTGGTTTTCTCTGCTCCCTCTGCTCCCAACAGATAATCTTGTTCTTGAGCCAGGGCAATCAAGTAGAATGTGAATTGGTGTATGATGCTACAACCCAATTTTAATAAAAAGTTGGGATTCTGTGTAAATTCAGTCATTGGAATAAAAAACTTTTTCAATTTAAGTACAGTAGTACAAAGACTGAGAAATGTGATTATTTTTAAATTTTTGTTCACTTTGAATTAGATGTCAGCAACATGTCTCAAAAAACTTAAGACAACTACAAGTTAAATGTTTTTACATGATTGTATACACATCCCCACATTTTGGAACTGGGGCTCACAGCTCTGGATATATCTGATCAATTCTGGTCTATATTGGGAAAAATTAAGATCATGTAGAAAAACAGTGATCCATAAAGGCCCAAATTAAAGCCACAGTGACTTAGTGACTTATTCCCAAACTGATTTTGTGGTAAACAACACATGGCTCAATTGGTTTTAGACATATCAGTGGTCTTAATTATGTTTTATATAGATATGGTTTTGTTTTATCCTCTACAACTGTTCTCTCTACGGGCTACAAAATGACCCAGTATAAAAGAAATTGCTTTTCAAATGCTGCTTTAACCAACATATTAAATAATGAAATCAGTTTGACTTACAGCCCAACTGTAGCCATAAATCATTACCAAAAATCAGTGGATGACCATTTAAGGCTGAAAGTAAAATTCTGCTCTGTACTGTTCCAATCATTTGGGATGATATGTCGAAAAATAGTGCAGGATAATTCAATTCAATTCAACTTTATTTATATAGGACCAATTCAAAGATTTAAACCAACCTAGTGCAGTTGCTTTAATCCCAATTACATGTTACAGTCTCTGTAATAAAACGTTGTGATCAATGGTATCAAATGCAGCACTAAGATCTAACAGAACAAGTATAGAGATGAGTCCAGTATCTGAGGCCATGAGAAGATCGTTGGTGACTTTTACCAGTGCTGTTTCTGTACTATGATGAACTCTAAATCCTGACTGAAAGTCTTCATACTAATTATTCCTATGAAGGTGATCACATAATTGTTTAGCAACTACTTTTTCAAGGATTTTAGAAAAAAGGGGAGATTAGATATTGGTCTGTAATTGGCTAAAACACCTGGGTCAAGACAGGGTTTTTTAAGTAGTGGTTTAATTACAGCTACCTTATAGGCCTGTGGTACATAGCCTGTTTCTAAAGATAGATTGATGATATCTAATACAAACGTATCTATTAAGGGTAAAGCTTCCTTGAGCAGCTTAGTTGGAATAGGGTCTAGCAGACAGGTTGTTGGTTTAGATGATGAATAATTGAAGTTAGCTCAGAGAGATCTATGCGTAAAAAGCAGTCTAACAGGGTTTGGGGCCTTATTGATGATTCTAGCACTGCTGTACATGAGGATCTATCTGTAATATTCTGGGGGAGGATCTGGTGAATTCTTTCTCTAATAGCTACAATCTTATTCATAAAGAAAGTCATGAAGTCATTGCTGCTCAGAGTTAAGGGAAAACTAGGCTCAACAGAACTATGGCTCTTAGTCAGCCTGGCTACAGTGCTGAACAGAAACCAGGGGTTGTTCTTGTTTTCTCCTATTAATGATGAATAATACGCTGTTCTGGCATCACAGAGAGCTTTTTTATACATTTTTAAACTATTTTTTCTGGCTAAATGAGATTTTTCTAAATTCCTGGAACGCCACTTCCTTTCGTGTTGCCCGTTTGCGTGTTTGGGAACTATACCATGGAGATCGCCTCTTCTGTTTACTGGGGCAACACTATCGACTATTGCACATATTGAGCCTGCAGAATTGTCAACAAGATAATCAACTTGTGATTAAGGTGCCACATTAAGATGGCTACTTTCCATTGTATTGGCAAATGGTGAAGCAACTGATGAAAAAATAATTTCTTTAAATTTGTTTACAGCTTTTTCACTTACACCTGCTATAGGGGATTTTTTCCTTAACTGCTGTATAGTCTGTTGTTTCAAATGTTATTAGAAAATGTTCAGACAGAAGAGGAAATATTGTTAAATTATCTTCTTCAATTCCATATGTAAGTACAAGGTCTAAGCTGTGACTAAAACAGTGAGTGGGTTTATTTACAGTTTGGGAAAAAGCAATTGAAAAATAATAATGAATTAAACACAGTGCTCAGGCAGTTACTGTCAGCATCTAAATGAATGTTAGAGTCACCCACTATAATGACTTTATATGTACTAAGCACTAAATCAGCTAGAAAATCAGAAAATTCAATCAAAAACTCTGAATAAGGGACTGGAGGACGGTACACGATAACAAATATTAGTGGTTTTTGAGTTTCCAGTTTGGGGGTGAAAGGCTAAGAGTAACTCTCTCAAATGAGTTATAGCTATGTTTAAGTCTAGGGTTAAGGATAAGTAGACAGCTATTTAACTTTGTTTACCCTGTTTGCAATTGAGCATGTAAAACTCATATCAATCATATTAGGTCTTGAGTGTGAAGAGGCTAATGGCATTATCATCAATATATTCTTCTGTTCCTTCTCTACAGATGTAAATGAATGTGAGCTGCTAAGCAGTGTGTGTGGAGAAGCTGAGTGTGTGAACGTGGACGGTTCCTTCCTTTGCATGTGCCCCAGTGGCCAGGACTACAACGTCATGATCGCCAAGTGTGAGCCTGTTCCCACAGGTGACTCATCTTCAGCCTTTGTACACTTGAACATAGAAACTAAAGACTCTTTACATCGTGTTTCATTACATTGCATTTCTCCATATGTGTGAGCAAACTCAGGTGAACACACTTTCCAGTACATAGAGACAAAAAATGTACATATAAATGTTCTGAATGTTGCATGTCCGCTGCTCAAATTATTCTCTAGGTATAGTGAATATAGGTATTTAGAGGTATCTAAATACCTACTTATAATGACCTATAATTAGAGATAATTAAAGGTAATTAAAGTGTGATAACTGCACAACAGATTATACCCGATTTCCAGGAAAAGTTGGACATCAACTCTAAATTTGCTTATGATTACATTATATAATGAAGTTGGTCAGTGAAAAAACTGAAACTGGTGTTTTTTTTCTCTTCCCTACTATGAATAAAGGTTCAAGTTATTTGACAAATTAAAATTTTTCAAATTACCCAACTTTTTCTAAAGCATTTGAAATTTTCAGGTATTTTCATCAACAATATTTGAGAAGACAATTAAGAGAGAGGTGGTAGAATGGCTGAAATATGGTGGAGAGTCTTTCAAGTCTGGTGGCCCTTAGTGACAAAGCATGTACAAATACAAAAGTGCAAACAAAACGGAACTGCTATTTGATACATACAACAAGCACCATACACTGAATTTCCTATTTCCTTTATTCATGTTTCAGCCATGCCAGTGGAGCGTAAGGAGTGCTACTATCACCTGAATGATAAGAACCTGTGCGAGAGTGTGCTGACCAGCCATGTCACCCTGCAGGAGTGCTGCTGCACGCTGGGAGCTGGCTGGGGTGACAACTGTGAGGTGCATCCCTGTCCTGTCAATGGCACAGGTGAGTTAGAGGAAATAGATACACAGCTCAGGGGGAGCTGTGGCGCGGGAGGTAGAGCAGTTGTCGTTGCTCCTCCGGTCACATGTCAAAGTGTCCTTGAGCACGACACTGAACCCCAACTTAGTTGCTCGCGGTGAGTGTTGGCCAGCTGCATAGCAGCAGGTGTGTGAGTATGTGCGATTGTGAGTGCGAATGGGTGAATGAGAGGGGTAAAGTGCTTTGAGTACCAATAGGTAGAAAAGTGGAGAGTGGAGATTTTCTTTCTTCTATTGTGTATTACTAAAACATAGTTCCATTAAAAAACTCTGTTTAAAAGTTTTTAAAAGAGTCTGTTTAAATTATTTATTGATGTTTGCAGATTATTGCACAACCAGAGACTGAATGATTTACTGAATACCCTGTTCTCTGTATTTGGATAAATGAGTTAACTTTATTTGATCCATGACTAGACACAACTCTTGTCCTTCTAACCAATCAGAGTTTTAATTATAGTGCTAGTTATAGAGATAGTACAAGCTCAAGTTGCATATTAGGTTAAGTAAATGTTCTTAGTTTTTTCCACCTCTGAATTGGAGCTACAGTTCAACTTCCTGGAGTCTCCTTTGACTGCAGCCATTCCCAGCCAAGAAACGGTCGAGCACATCACTTCCTATAAAACTGTGAACCACCTTTTTTATTCTTTAGTAAAGGTTAAAAAAATTTATTACGTTAGCTTTGGAGGTGCTGGACTTTTGGACAGATCATTGCCATTATCCCCCTAATCCCAGTGTTCATGGTGAACTAAGCTGTCATCAGAAGGTTTATATTGATGGGAAGAGAGGAGATTTTTATCCACCAGAAAGCAAATAAATATATCATGTTTTATATATTCCCAATGATATTTTAGAAACCTGGGTGAAGAAAGGGGTTGTGTTGCCAAACATTCTGGATGTAGCTGCATCAGTTTTTAAGTCCAATTGACTTTCACATTGTTACTAATAACATTTGACTCCCTCAGAGTTTCCTTTCTTGGCTTCACCTACCTGAATCAAACATGGATGACTGAAATCTGAGCATATCACACAGACCAACACACTGCTCTTGTTTCACCATTAGTATCTGAATGTCTCTAAGTGTGTAAGTTAGGTTGCTTTTTGAAATAAGAACAACTAAACTTCTCTGTAGGCCTACGCAGAAAATATAATAAAGTATGTTAAAGGTATAGTAAGGCAAGCACAAACAGACACACACACACACACACACACACACACACACACACACACACACACACACAGACACACACACACCCCTAAGTGCACAGTTGAAAACTCAACCTACAGCTTCCAACTCTTTCCCCTTTCAGATCACTTTAATCAGATGTGTCCATCTGGAAGAGGTTTTATTCCCGGAGAAGAGTTTCTGTTTAGAGAAAGCACTGCTGACAGCTACAAAGGTAAGACCAGACTACCTTAAAACTAAGACTTAACATCAGACATACTGTACATATATATGGAAAAAAGACAGGAAGAGCAACAGAGAAAAACCAGCAATTTGCTGAGTTCAGTGTTTCACAGGCTTGACTCAGTGGGTATAACAACCAAGTTTGAGTTATTGTAATTCACTCCTCTCTTCTCTGTTTACAGATGCAGATGAATGTACACTGTTTGGGAAGGAGGTGTGTAAAGGAGGCTTCTGTCTGGATACTGTGGGCAGCTTTGAGTGTTACTGCAAGAGTGGACACGACTATGACCCTGCCACCCTGGAGTGCAGAGGTTAGAGTGTGTGCATGTCTGTGTTTGAGTATGTGAGAGAGACAAAGACATTTAAGATGCTTCCCCACATTACACATTGACCTGGCAGCCTGAAATTTCTCATAACTAGCCAAACAGTGTGTTCAACCTGCAGCAGCTTTAAAACCTGATTAAACAACCATTACCTGCACCATACAAACCAAATTGGAGAGGAACTCAATCTACAAGTAAACATAAGAGAGCAAAGATTTACTAAGAAGGTTGAGCAGGCAACAGCAAGTCTTATGCACATAATGATCAAAGCTGCTAGGACTTTATTATGTAGCAATCAAAATTAGGTTTGTGGACTCAAAACTTTTGTCGACTATAAACTGTAGAACTGTAGTAATGACCAACAGAGTGGGCTGAACCAACTGTTTTTCCTACAAAGTTGTCCAAAACAGAATTCAGGCTGCAACCTCAAAGCTTCTTTTCACAGTGCACAGCTGTAGCCTGGAGGACTGCAAGACTTTAAGATAGTAGTTCAAAGTAGGAGCTGTGGCTCCTGGTGTTGTAGTTTAAATAATCCTAACTGAAGTGAACTGGATTTATTTCCAAAGCTTTCAATCACATCTCACAATCTTTATAAACCACTTCCCTGATAACTTTTAAGACATCTCATATTTTTATTAGATTTTCTGCCCTTATGGCTTAACTGATCATAGGTGCTATGAAAGAAAAGAGCTGAATAATAAAAGGTAGTGTTGTTGGACATTAGATGATTTCATTAAACATTAATTATTGGCAAGGTTAAAAAGGAGCTTGCACAGTCAAATTTCAAGACAAAAAAGTGAGTAAAAAAGCTAATGTGAAGTGTACTTTGAGTTAAAAGCACTTCAAATCTTCTCCTCAAGGTTCGTGGCTTGACAGAAATCGAGCCTGGCTCACACTGGGTTGGACAAATGGTGGAGAAAGAAATCTATAGAAACTTGTAGCAACTACTGCTTAGCAAAACAGATGGCAGCATGACGGCCTTTTACTGAGGACACTTTGTTTTTTAGCACATTTCAAATTCGGATCTTAACATTTGTGAAGACATTTTCACTCTGATATTTACATTACATTTTACTATGTGATTTTATATTTGTGGTTAAAGGTCCCAAGGACCCAAGCTGCAGTGATCCTTGATTCCATTAAACAATTTTTTGTGACATCCAGCTGGCTTTGAGGTACTCAGTTAAGATAGACAGACTGCTGTGATCCAGAGTGCAGTGTCATATAACCAACGGTAAATTAAAATGCCCCATTTAAAAGATACAAAATAATATATATACATGCATAGTTTTTGGAATCTCTACCTGATTGTAGGACTGCAAATTCATTTTTAAGAACAAAACATTTTACAATTAACTTACAGAAATGTCTCCCCCCAGGGCAATCTATAACAATCTATATATTCTACATTCATTTTAGCATAATAATCTTCCACAACTAGTAGATAGAACAAATTAAGGAAAAGGGAGGTTATCTAGCACACATCAAAAACCAGTCCTGATCTGAGTCTTTGTGCTAGAAATGTGCAAATGAATGAGAAATTATGGATTTATTTTTTTTTATATGAGTTAATTATGTGTGTATGCGATTGCATTTTTCCATCGTCATACAGCATGGGGAAGTGCACAAGCATGAAGAATGTTCGCTGTCTTAGATGTGTTGTTTTTCCATCAAATGTTCAGTTTGCGTTTCCTTTTTTCAGACATCGATGAGTGTCTGGATGAGACAGTGTGCGCTGGTGCACAGTGTCTGAATACAGATGGCTCATATATGTGTTTCTGTACACACCCCATGGTTCTGGACCCCAGTAGTAACCGCTGTGTCTTCAGTCCTCAGGTTGATGGTAAGGAAGCATTTGTAGAACTTTATGCAAATTCTTTCCATCCCCCTCCTTTTTTTTCCAACACAAAATTAGCATCTGCCTTCACCTAACAGAATCCTGCCCAGACTGGCAAAATCAGATTAGGTCTCATCAGTGTTGATCATCACATCCCTCTTCAGTTGATAATAAGTACCAGTCAATACTGCAACATGTATTCATGACATATACGGGATGCATTTGGCCACAAGTTCTCATCAATATCATATATTAAATCTTCCTCTTCTTGTCATCTAATCCATTCTGTTTCCAATCAATATTTCAATTTATTCTAAATATTAATAATACAGTTTTAATTTTATAGAAATAATACATAAGCACCATAGAATCACCATCTGTTGTCAAAATTACCAGCTCCCTTGGCCAATATTATCTCCTCTGTCTCTGTCTCCTCTGTCTGTCTCTGTTTAGTACTAAAGACACATTAAATTATATATTTAATTGAATGATTGATTCAGTGTGTGTGATTGTGTAAAAAAATGTATCATTTCTTCTGTAATTAAGGTTAAAAAAATATATTTTACAAAGATACATTTTAATTTTTACATACCTTACAGTATATACATATATTATATACTTTATTAATTATAGTAATGCTCTCTGTGTGTGTGTGTGTGTGTGTGTGTGTGTGTGTGTGTGTGTGTGTGTGTGTGTGTGTGTGTGTGTGTGTGTGTGTGTGTGTGTGTGTGTATTTTCAGAGGACCATGAGGCAGAAGAGACAGCTTATCAGGGGATTTGCTGGCAGGTGGTTACGGAAACCATGACTTGCACCCAGCCACTGGGCCTCAACAAGAAGACCACATACACAGAGTGCTGCTGTCTGTACGGACAGGCCTGGGGCATGGACTGTGCCCTGTGTCCTCCTAGAAACACCGGTACACAATCCCCCCAAACACACACACACCGTATGTAGTACAGGCTTAGAATATATCTGTGTATGTTTTATGAGCAGTGTCTATCTGAAATGACATTCCTTTGAGCTATTTGATCAGTATTTGGATTGACATGTTTCCAGCCCGATCAGCCAGATTTGCTGCAAACAGAAAACATTGTTGCAACAAGTGTTGCGTTGTGAACGGAGATGTTCACGGAGCGGAGGCAGTGTAATTCTTTAACCAAGCAAGGATTGCTGAATAGCAATCTGAAGCCAGGTGAAAGGCTGAACTTTAGTAGGACCAGGACAATAAGTAACTGTGTCATCAGCATAAAGATATATACATCTTAAACTTTTGACGGAGGAAACTTCTAGAAAAGCAAAATGACAAAGGTCCTAGTACAGATCCCTGAGGCACCTCGTTAGCAATTGCAAGGGAGGATGATTTGAGGTCTTCAGCTTGCACACATTGCTGTCTATCCAACTAATAATTATCAAAGCAACTTATTGCATTGTGTGACAGGCCAGTAATAAATAGTCTAAATTAGAAAATATAATATTGTTATTTAGCCAGTCTTTTAGCTGTTACAGAGAGTCTAACATCTTCTCTAAGGCCGAGAGTTTAGGAATTGGCCTTTAATTGTTTAGCTGAAACGGATCATAAGAATTCAATAAAAGCTAAACAAAAGCTGTCCTCCGAACAAATGGAAATTCATTTGAGTTCTTAGAAAGATTAAATTATCATTGTCTGCCAATTTTTGAACATCAGACTTCTTAAGAGCTTCACATATCCACATATCTGTGTACAAGAAGTGGCAGTAATATTAAAAGGCTCCTCAGTAGATACTGGTTCACATCCACACAGTTTTCAGTAGGAGGTTGGTAGCATCAAACCGATTTGAAGTTGCAATGAAGTTGATCAAGCATAATGCTTTTATCCACAATTCTAGATATGAGCTCAGAACTGGACTTATTGTTATAGCCTAGTGATTTGATGTTCTTCCATAATTTCTTTGGATTGTAAGCTTCATATTCACTATACTTAATGTAGTTAATGTAAAAAACTTAAAAGCCTAAATGTAACTACACCAATTTCTGTTATGGGCAGCAGATGTGTCATCATTATACGGCTGCAGTAGTTTGTTGCTTATATGTTAATAGGAATGTACCACACTTACAGCAAGTATGTGTGTATTTTCTCTAAATTACACTTCCATTTCCTATTTTGAGCTTAATTGTTCATTTTTACATTTCATTTGCCATCTGCATCCACAATACACAGCACATAGTCTACAAGTTCAGTGAGTGGACTTGTCAACTATGGAACTGTATATTATCAGTAATATTATGTCTTAGCAGCTCCCGGCATCACTTATTATCATTTATTTATGTCTTTTCTATAATTTACTCTCTCTCAGATGATTATGCATCCATGTGTAACCTTCCTTTGGAAGGCATGCGGCGGCCTTACGGTCAGGATGCCCTTCATGCTGGCCCCATCCATGAATATGAACCCAGACCAGGCTATTCACCATCATCTGAGCAACAGGCTGCCTTGCCCTTGCATGACAATGAGGAGTGTAAGTCATGTACAGTTTTATTAACAGAGTAACAGCTCTCAAACAGAGGATTGTTTTCTACAGGGAGACTTTCAACAGAACAGAATTCATAGAGAAACTAAGGATTCAAGTTTGAGAAATCAGTGAACTTAAACTAGTGGTCAGAGGTCTACAACGGTAAAGAGGAACAGGATGATGTGAGACGTGTTGGTGACCAAATTCCAAATTCAAATGGCCGCTGTTCAATTTTTTAAGTCAAGTGACCAAGATGTGGATTATTTCTGTCGAACTGAGCATTGTGCAAGTTGACAAAATGTCAGGGATTTTTTTGCAGACAGTCCGTACAAAGTCATTTTTCTGAAGGGTTTTTTCTTTAATTAGAAACTAATAAAGTGTATCCTTAGGGTAACTGGCCATAAATAATACTCTAACACTACAATAGTGCTCCAGTGGTATATTTATCCCCAATAACTGATGGTGTGGGGCTCATATCCAAGTTTTATTCCAGGTCTATTCAATGCAAAGATTTGTTCCTTCAGGGATGGTTCAAAACTGAATCTACAATCATGTATAGAAATGAGGTGGACAAAATATTAGAATCATCTCCCAGTTAACCATAATAATAACATAACAATCTGCAGCCTCCAAAATGATCAGTACATTGAAGTGCAGGAGGAGGTTAAAAAATCTGTTCATCCTCATTTTGGTGGACTGTTTCTTATTGGGCATCATACTAAATATGCAGGCCCATCATCTCTGATGGTGAGGGAGTAGATGTCAGGTGAGGTAGTAGTCAGTAAACATGTTTTTTGAACCAGTTCTCTCTACCAAGCCTTGCTAACCGACTTTTATTATTCTCTGACCACAGACAGATGGTGTTAAACAACTCTTTGCTGCCATCTTGTGACAGTCACACTTAACAAGCTGCCTGAATGATTACAGTCATGTTATTGCTCAACTATGAAAGCTTTTAATGAAATAAAAGAAGAAAGGAACTTACTTCCTGCTATTTTACACCAGCAAACTTTTGTTTTGAGTCTCTTTTGTTCACTCTAAAGTGTGTGACATATTGATTTCAGATCCCTACAAAGCATTTGAGGGTTTGCGAGCAGAGGAATGCGGAATACTGAATGGCTGTGAGAATGGTCGGTGTGTCCGGGTTCAGGAGGGCTACACCTGTGACTGCTTTGATGGATACACTTTGGACCTGTCCCGTATGGCCTGCATTGGTAAAGGAGCATTCACACACAAGGACAAAAAACATAACTTTCAAATATCTGCCATATCTTTACGTTGTTTCTTTGCTCTTCTGTCCACAGATGTGAACGAGTGTTCAGAACTTAACAACCGGATGTCTCTGTGTAAAAATGCAAAGTGCATCAATACAGTTGGTTCCTACCAGTGTGTGTGTCTGCCAGGCTTCACTGTCTCAGACAAACCTAACTACTGTGTGGAGGCAACAACACACCAAACAACAACACACACACAGTGAGCATGGACAGACACTATAGGGCGGCAAGAGACACAAAAATCACGCAAGCTTGTATTACTATACTTGTGAGGACATTCACTGACTACATTCAGTTCCTGCAACATCATCAATGGCATGTTTAAAGTTCAAATCTGGGGTTGTGTCAACCTGGAGGGACGTTTTAGATTGAGGGGGTCACACCAAAATCAAAAAGTCTACATTTCTGCAATTGTTCAAAATCTTGCCTTCGAGTGCTTTTAGCCCACGTTATGGTCATTACTTTTATCCACTTTCTGCATTTCCCTTTTTGCTTCTCACCTGTTGTATTATTGTTTTCCAATCAGGATATTTTAAGTAAACCCTTTTGTACCCTTAAAGGCACAAGGAGAACATGCAAACACCACCTAGAAATGCCCAGAACCTCCTGGCTTTGAGGTAACCACCGTATCCCTTTACCTTGAACAGGTTACGACTGACAGAGGACACATTAAAACGTCGGTCTGAAAAACAAAACACAGAAATATATTAGCAAAGCATGAGCTTCATTCAGCTTCTTTACATCATCTATGGCTACATAGGAGGCATTCAGGCACAGCATTGAGTGTAGGTATCACTGCACTCAGGGTTGTGTTTATGGACATATAGCACTAGGAAAACACAAGCCATGCTGCTGCGTGTGTGGTCCCTGGACCAGTTGAAAATAGAAGTGGATCTGTTCAGTCAGATGCACTTGAGATTGGAATGGTAAAGTGCAGCTGAGAAATGCAGTAAAGGAAGACTTCTTTCCTGTGCAAGGTGGAGTAAAAGTCCTGTGTGGTGTATTCTTACATTGATCAACGAAAGTATTTACTACAAAATGTTAAATTCTATACAGAAACCAAAAGCTGTGTACTGTTGTTTGAAACTTACTTTTCTAACACAGTATGCAGCAAATATACTGATCGGCCACAGTATTAAAACCACTGACAGCTAAATTAATGGCACGGACTTTCTTGTTACAGTGTCATGTGTTTGTGGACTAGTCTACCAACTGAAATACAGCTACCCTACTGAAGAACCACTGTAACCGAAAAATGTCATTTTTGCCACTCAGTGCTTCTCAGCTTGCAGAGTGCTGATTCTGTTTTTAATATTGTGGCTGATCTGTGTGTACTGTAATTAGGAGAAGTTATATTAATGTTATTATTTCAATATGTAGCTTTACTGTCATGACAAGTCAAAATATCTGCTGTGTATGAAATAACTTACTCTTTTACTTATTCACAAGTATTCAATCAGTGGTTATCCCAAAGGTGCAACTCCCTTCCTTGAATCTCTGGAAGACACTTTGCCTCTCATGTAAAAGGTTTCATAAGTTGGGAAAGCTAAGTACTGAACCTTTGTGGAGTCCTTAAGTTATTAAACCCGTCAGGGTTGTTTCATTCAGCAATAGCATAAGCATATTTTTTCATTGTTGCACTGTGGAATTACCTTGTAAACAGGTTAGCATACTCCAAAATAGCTCACAGAGCAACTTCTGCAATGCAGACCTCACATTCACAATGTTTTAAACAAGCGTTTTTAATGGCAGTCAATGGAGGATGAGCCTACACTTCATACATGTAGAGGCAGGGCTGCACAGCCCCCACACCCGGATGTTTCTGCAGAGGCCACAAACAGGAGAAAGTGCAGAAAGAGAAAACGGCAGAGGCAGGCACTGATTTGTCATCTAATAAGTTTGTTGGTGATAGAGTGGCTCAATGTTCATCTGTTATGTAGATCATTATTTTTACATTATACATAATGAGAATACATCAAGGCCAGTCAGGGACCAAGCTGCTGTACTGATGACAGCTGTGTTCCTATATCCAGTCTGCAGATTCCCTTCAGACAAAAGCCGACATTTTTCCGGCAACTGTTCTTTATTGTAACTGTCAATCATTTCCTTAGTCTAAATGTAAATTATTGCTAAAATATTGTGCTGTTTATCAAGTGTTGATAATGTAACTTTATTTTGAAGGCAATTTATACTTCCTATCCCATATTCCCATTATATTATTATTATTATTATTATTATTATTATTATTATTATTATTATGTTATATTCTCACAGTTTGACTCCTGGTAACTTTAGTCACAGAAGAATATGGGTGTTTGACTGATGGGCCTGTGGAACTGTCCATTTATGTCAAACAATGCTAATTGTGCCTCTGGCTACGTGTTTTTAACATTTTATGTTTTGTCAATAAACAAATTGCTGATTATATGGCTTTAAAATCAATAATCTAAATAATTGATTAGCATTATTGATGACATGATATCACCAGAAAACACATTATCTCACAAATCAACACCTCCCTCTGCCTTTTCTTTTTCTTCTGATTTCCTCTTCCTAATGTTTGGGGTCTATTCCGGAATGTTTAGTTCGTCCCACACGTCCAAAGTGTGGCCCGCTCCACTTCAGGCTGCCACGAAGGACTTCTTTGTTTTTGGTCTTTTTCGGGTCATAGTTGAAGTTCTCCAAGTGGCCACGTGGGGCAAGAGAAATAACAGCAAGGCTGAGTTTTGGCACCGGATTCCACTCTCTTATTATGTCCATGGGAACAAGTCATTGACAGATTTATAATTCAGCTCGTTTTCTACGGGCCCTACATAGAGGAACCATTCACACTGACAATCATAAAATGGCAAAGTTTAATAGTTAGCAAATAGCTTTTGGAGTCTACAGCTACATGCAGATGTTTAGTAGTAATGCAACCTAACATTTATATCATGTATTTTTATATCCATCACATGGTTCGTTTAGCCTGGATAAGCCAAAGTTTCAACAAACTTATTGCTGTTATGCTACCTGAGGAACTAACAGCCGCTTTTTGCTCACTTGAAAATGTTTACTAAATTAAAAAGCTTCCAATCATACGCTTGCTTGTCTAACTGCACTCCACTGCTCCCCACTCTAGCAAGTGTGCTGATGGTTTCAAACATGAGAACTGAAGGGGTCTGACAGCCCCCCATCAATAATTTATATTCAGGTTTAGCTGTTACATTTAAATGCATTGTGCATTATAAAGCTTTACTTGCTATTAATAACATACAGTGAATGGAAAATGAAGAGTTGAAGCTCAACTACTTGTTGCATGAGTCCAGTAAAAATGAAAACCGTGTGTTTTGCAGCATGTCCTTGAGCTGAGCTCTGCCTCCTTTCTGATGGCTGAGAGGACATTTGGTCCTTAAAAGTATAGAAATGCAACCCACCCACACACACACACACACTCACACACACACACACACTTACCTAATCAAAGCTCATATATTCTGCACTGTACAAGATTCACACTAAACAAAACATTTTGTCATTTTACTTGAGATAAACATTCAACTTAACCTACTACGTGGTGCCTTCAGTATGTGTGGGGTTGAAAGACAGAATTTTATAAAATGTTTGATTTGTCTTTTCTTGTTTGTTTGTTTCCTTCCTAGTTTTGTTTTTAATTGGACTTTGGTTCATTTAGTATCCTGACAAACCCTACGGACTTGTGCTGGGGGATCCAGTTGTATTTAGTACCCAGCCAAAGTGATTAGGGATATTTAATTCTGTGAAGAGGCCGGCTTCCGGCTCCCTCTGTTCCTCCTTCTGCTTTAGCGATAAGCTGGTTAAAACTCGCTGAACTACAGCATCAACACATCATGATATTTCTGTGGTACAGCAATATGCACATTTTGATGTACTAAAGTCTTGTCCTGGAGGAATATGCTTTTTGTAAGATTTTGTCTTTTTTGCAAAAAGAGTAAAAAGCCACCATCTAACTACTTGTTGTTTGGGAAATAACACAAAGCCAAGTGTCATGTTTCATACAAAGAGCTACAAAGAGATTACTTCTGTTATCTGGTCCTGTTACCTTTCCTGTCTGTGTTTGTGTGTTGAGATGACTGAAATTCTTTTTGTTGTATGGTTCATACTCTTATCTATGTTTCACTGCGAAGTCTTGCCAGGTGGCAAAGCTGCTATGGGACAGTGATGGGAGGTAAGAAACTTGTGTACATTTAAACAAAAGAGTGCAGAAAACAACTGATGTGTTTGTAATTTGTACATGAATAAATTGCGTTTTCTATGAATTCATATTACAATGTACATTAAACCTCTTGGTATTAAAGCTCAAATTATTCTATTTAACATTGTCTGGTTTGTCATTTTTAAGTGTTTGGCCCATGTGGATGAGCTGGGAGAGCAGTCCTCCATTAATAGTATAGTCAGTGGTTTGATTCCCACTTCTTATTGACCCCATATTGAAATGTCCCTACAGTGGACAACTATTCATTTACCATTTTCCTGGAGCTGAGGTGAATTGTTGTCACTTTTAGTTTAGAAATATTGGAAAGATCCTGCCAAGCCCAAAATTTCTGGCTGTGTATGTAGAGTTCAGTCAGTTACACTGGAGGGAGCTTAATTCAAACTCTTTCACAATAATAGTGGTGTTGTTAGAAATATTTAGAAACAGTTTCACACTTGGTTTTTCCATAGACATTTAAGTATGTTAAAATGCTCTGAATACAGCATCGGCTTTTCACACAAACAGTTCTATTGAGTGGCCCTGCCGACCTTTGTCCTTCCTCACATTTCTAACCAGTGATCATCTTAAGGCTGTTCAACACATTCTCATGCCACAGAGATCCGTAATAACACTGCCCTGTTGGATACCCCAGGAAAAAAACGTTACATACACACGTGTGGTCAGTTTAGACAAAATAAAACCTCAGCAGAAGGTTCAGTTAAAAGACAAATGACATAATAAAACTTCACACACACACTTCCTCACTATAAATATGCTAATGTACAATAATTATCACAGCGCACAATGTCTCACACTGGAATCAAACCCTGCTCACCTGTGGACCTGTGTCTTGTACATCCAATCACCCTAAACATCTCTGAGAACATTTCTCTTTACATACTACATCATTACTTTAGGTGTCAGATATTGAAGTGTGGTGGTCTCTAACTGACACAAAGGGGTGTGTTTGGTGTCAGCATGTAAGGCCAAGGGACTAGACAGATTGGAACTTTTACACGCCTTGGGAATGAGAACCAGCTGGGCTGGGCCATTATGCTGCTGGCATTAGAAGAAAAGTCAAGGCATGTCCACAACCAGTGGGAGGGGCCCAAACTTTTGTCTGTCCTACCAACTATCACTTTGTCTACAGCTTCTCTACCTTCACTTTAACTAAGAGCTAATATTTGGCCACTAAAAATCCTTTGGATATAGAGTTGTGGAAGCTACAGGAGCATCTGTATATTACCATCAATCCAATTGTTTCTTAATCTCTCAGTTTGAACAGCCTACGCATCAACTAGCTCACATACTGTTACACACTGACCGACTATAAGAACAGAGATTCTTTCTGTCTCTGGCTCAGTCTGCTCCTGTCCTTTGTCTTTATCACCAACAAGGACAATCTGGGATATTTGCAGAGCTGTCCAGCACACCAACCTTTGTTTCCAGTAAACCCAGAAGCTATTTATAGTTTCTGTGTGTGTGCGTGTGTGTGTGTGTGTGTGTGAGTGAGTGAAAAGAGAATGAGAGTGTTTATAGAGGGAGACAGAGCTATACTGCAGAACTTAAACCTTTAAGTGTATGATTCGTGCCCAGCTAGCACAGGACTCTGACAGCGGTCACTCACAGTAATGTTTGTCTGCATCACAGTAAGGTAGGTGCATCTGTTAGCAGTGCTGCAGCTTTACTACTGTCTGCTGCCTTTGACAAGCAAAACCTGGTGTACATGTTTGTATTAGTACTTTCTTTTATTTTCCGTATGAATATGACTTAAAAC
This sequence comes from Channa argus, assembly GCF_033026475.1. NCBI lineage: Eukaryota > Metazoa > Chordata > Actinopteri > Anabantiformes > Channidae > Channa > Channa argus. The sequence goes on from NC_090197.1 coordinate 52,790,293, forward strand.
CTGGTCAGAGTTGCCTAATGAGTCTTAAAACTAGAGAAAATATAGCTCATGATACAACTGAGAGCAAAAGTGACACATATTCATTTACTGTGTTTATTATGGAAAATGATCAAATCTTAAAATCTTGCTTTTGGTAAAAATTATTCAAACCAAACAGTTATACTTTGGTCTAAACCGTCCACCGAACATTCTTCTAATAGAATTCTGGTTTTGCCACATGGCCGTGAACAAACTGTAGACAGGCACCAATGTTCTTGTTAGAGGGCAGTGGTTTCCTCCTTGCAGCTCTGCCATGCAGAACATTGTTGCTCAGTGTTCTCCTGATGGTGGACTTCTGCAAGAGACGCCTTCAGTTTTCTGCCTTGGTGTTTCTCTTTTGACCTCCAGGACAATTCCACACTTGCACTTTTGTGTGTGATCTTTGTGGGGGCGATAACAGTGTTGACGTTCTGTACATGTTTTGCCATAACTGTCATAATCAGTTTAAAATACATTTTTTTTGTACTGTAAGTAATAAGCAGATCATGCTTATATGAGTTGTGCTTTTTTCTGTGTTCTTGAAACACGTCTGTGTAAAACATCATTGGTCACCGCACAGTTATTTAAGTAAAAAAACGCACATTAACATCTTCATCCTGTTATAGAACAGCGCCAGTGGAGAAAATTGTTAAGTCCTCGTATCCCCAGAGTGGTATGGCCCTCAACTGAAAATGTGCGTGAGACAATAAACGCTGCAGTCCAATTCTTTTTGTCCAGCCAGGCAGCAGGATGTGCAGTCAGTGTTTTTGTTTAGGGGGACATTTTTAGAAGTCCAGAGAGACAAAACAATGTGAACAACGTCATTAACGTGGAATATGAGATGGGTTGTCCTTCTCACACAAGTACAGAAAAACAATGCATGAACACACACACACACAGAGAACACACACACCTACACAAACACAAAACCCTCTGCCAACTTGGTACCATGTGTTCTTTGGACATTTACTGGACAAAGTTATCATGGGTGTTGGATGAATGGATTTGAGACAGGAACACACAGACACAAACACCAATGTGCGCACACAGTGATACATTTCCTGCTCTGTTCTTTTTTCCACTTTACCTTGTGTGGAGCCTAAATTTAGCTCCATCCAGGGAAACCAACCAACACAGGCAGGAAAACTAAGTTGAGAAAGAATTGGAGGAAGTCTAGTGGCCATTTAGACAAACAAGTCACACAGTAGGATCAGTGCTGGTTAAAGGTGCTGCAGTACATGGCTGAGACAGACAAAGGGCTCCAGAAAGAAAGACAGCTATCTAAAGGAAGGACTGCTCTGCTGGTTTTTACCAGCAGCCTTGTGGATCTAACTGGACTTGGATTCTGCAGTGGATTTACATTTACATTTAGTGGAGACAAAAGTTGGATTTATGTTGACAGCGGTTAGATCTCAGCAGATGAGGTGAGGTGAACATTTGTGAATCAAAACTACATTAAAAGTCTTTGTCAATTATCCTGACTTATCTTTCTGAGATTAACGGTCATGTAAATATTGGATGGACAGTGGTCGTGGAAAGACTTCCTGTCTAAACTTGTTTGATTTTAAACTGTTTAAGACAGTATGATGAGTGATCCATTCACTGTGAATTTATCAAGGGTGTGTATCTGATCCCCTGAACATATATGACTTTCAAGGAGAACTGCATCTTGCCATGTGCCACAATGTGGGTTTTTACCTGCTTCTCCTGTGTGTGTTTTCATGGCATCGTGATAACAACTGGCCTTAGACAAAATCATCTTTTAATGCCTGTTGGCTCCAAATGTGCTGTTGATGCGACACAACACTGAGACAGCTTTAACTTATGAGGCTTCAACTTTTAGAATTAGTCACATTAAGTTCCCCTTTTTGTTAATATCCCATTTTTGCAAATCAAGAGTAAAACTCTGTCCAGGATAACAAAACTCCTCAGTGAAAAGTTAACCCACTTTACCACAGTTATCACTGTGTGTCCACACATTTGGACTACAACACCACAGGGCCTCTGTGATGACAACTCCTCATTGAGAATGAGCAGCAGCACAACAGGCCTGTGCAAAACCCAATTAGCATAATTATTTCATTGGTTGTCACCTGAGAAACTGAGCAGAATAGATTGATGAAAGAACTAGTATGAATTCACAAAACAGTTTACTTATTCAACATTCCAATTACCAGTCTGCACTTTACTTTGAGTTTAACTCCTGTCATCACGTGAAAGGTTTCATCCACGTTTTTAGTCGTCCCCTTACTAAAGAAGCAGAGGTGCAAAGACACGAGCACTACAGGACAAGTCACTTAGGAGGACAACTTTGTTTTCTCTTTGGTACAGAAACAAAAGTCATGTAGTTCTGTAGATTTGCTCATATTTTACTTTCTTATTAATATTTTTATTTAGTATTCACAGCTCTTTCCTCAGCTGATATCTGGCTTTGGGTTTGATCCAAACTCATGTCCAATCAAGCTGAAACATAGTGAAACTAAACCCTGGAAGTGTGTGTGTGTGTGTGTATGTGTATGTGCTCGTGCACACACATGACTGCCTGTCCACATATCAAACACACGTGGCTGTTTCTGTGTCGCTGTGACCTGCTGAGGACACAGCATCAGATCAGATGTACCTGACTGTGGGTGGCTCGACTCATCTGATGTCACTTTCGGCCTAAACACACACACAAACACACACACACACACACAGCTCAATTTGGTCCCTTTCAGTTGTTACCTACTTAATAAATAATCTAAAATCTGAAAATATGCAAAACGTAATGCTTGACAATACTTACTCTTAGAAAGTATTAGGTACATGTTCATGTATTCAGTCAGTGTTCTGTGTTTTCTGTGCTCCTCAAACATAAGTTGACCTATAACTTTTGTTTTCCATTGCTTTCATTTAAATTGCTTTAAGAAGAGATTCTTTCGTGGCCTATACGCACAGAAAGAACAATACAACCACCAAGACCTGTTCCATAGTTAAGGGTCGTGGTCTATGGATGAGAGGCAGAGTCCACCCAGTCTGTCTCAGGGCCATCACAAAGAGACATACACAGACAGACAATCATTCAAACAGCTTCTTATTCACCAATTCACACTCACAATCACACACACTCAGACACCAATAGCAGAGCTGCTGTGCAGCTGGCCAACACTCACCGAGAGCAACTAAGTTGGGGTTTAGTGTCTTATCAAGGACACTTTGACATGTGACCGGAGAAACCAGGGATTGAACCAACAACTGTGGGATTAATAGATGACCGCTCTACCTTCCTGAGCCATGACCTGTGTAGCACCTGTACATTAAAATTATTTTGAACAAAACTCTCCTTTACGACTCCTCACTTTAATTAAAAAAAAGAATTTTAGTCATCATCAATTAATCATCTTTCTCTAAAAACGCACTTTCCATCTTGTGAAACAATATAACAGTTGCTTAGTGTGATGGCAATGTCCTGCCCAGGAACCTCAGGCACAGTTCATCTGGACTTGGACATGTAGTGTGAGCGCTGTGACTGTGGGAAACAAAGTCACATGGTGGTGGTGATAGGTGTGCTCAGGCATGTGAGGTCCAGCTAGACAACCTGTCTCCAGAAAATGACATGGCTGTCTCTGCAACTAAACCACAAACCTGATTGTTTTAGAAGGAATGTAATAATTAGGATTAATTAAAAATGTGCATAAAATAACAATTTTCTCTATTATGCTTTGATCTTCCGCTGCTTGTAAACAACTGCTGTGAGGTTCTGAACCCAACATCCTGTTATAAGATGTAGTCAAACCAACTGCCTGTTTTCTTGATACGTTCAGTATCAACGTATTTGCAGCGTGTCCTGTTTAGGTTCATACAACTGTAATCTGGTTGTAATTACGTTCCTCTGGAAAACATGTTGGTGTTTGTAGGAGACAGGGTTGGGCCAGTGGGGGGGTGGGGGTGGTATGGTGCTAGAGCGTGGTACAAGGCAATGGGTACACATAACACTGTTTTTTGCATTAGAGACCCCATTTCTAGAAAAGTTGCAGCTTATTCTAAAACAAACTAACAACTATAATCTTTAATTTGTTAATTCACTTGAACCTTATGTGATTAAGGTTCTGTTTGTTGGTTGCTCTGACCAACATTATTGTGTTTTCTATTTAAAGTTTGATGTCTGTACACACTGAAAAAAAGGTGGGACAGAGGCCAGTTTATCACTGTGTTACATCTCCTTTGCTTTTAATGGAACTTTTTAACAAATTCATTTAAATTCTCTCAGCACTGAGAACCTTTGTGGTGGCAGTCAGAATGCTTTTAGCGTTTTTGTAGGTGTGTCGTCCTGTTGTACTGTACCAGGAAACACTGGGAGCCGGCCCCCATGCCAGCCGGCTGCGATCTCTCTTCATTAGTGTGGTTTAGTGTGTTTAATGCCTAAAAACAACTCATAGCAGAGACAAACACAAATGTCAGTCACCAAAAAACTGGATAAATTTTGATGATTAGAGAATTATTCGTTATTTGACCTTGTCTCCAGTCATTTAATGCCTTTAATCACTTGGTACTGGAACAGGTTTTTAAAAATGAGTAAATGTAAAAATGAATCAAAGAGCCACATTATTAGAGATTATTTTGTATATTTTATTTTATAATGATAGATTGTTTTGAAAGTGTTAAAAATCAGCTCCACCTTTACCAACAGTGAGCTTTGATCCTTATTTTTTTATTAATTACTGTACATGTTTTACCATAATTAGTATTGTCGTAAAATACATTGTTCTCTTGCAAATACTCAGAGTGGCCATGTTGACCCTGGTCGTCCATGACATTATTGGGACCCCTGGTATTAATGTTGTGGCTGATAATATCACTTGTTAGAAGCTAATGAAGTGCAGGGATTAATCACACACACTAACGATAGCTGTGGAGGCAGTGTACGGACTAATAAAAACAGGTCATGAACACACTCACATATTCAGAGTCATAAACACACAGGCCATCTGCTTGTTTTCCTGCCAGCTGTCTGAACCCAAGGTTGGAAGGAACATCTGTCTGCAGCTGTCTGACCCGTTTAGTCGGCTCAGATCATCACATTTGTTTGAAACACACTACCTGTCCCATGTCTGCTTTTAGTTAAGCTGTGTCAAGTGATAACTCTGATGCATTTTATATTTACATCTGTTTGCTTTAGATTTGGAGATTTGTAACAATTCTTGACACAAATTGTCATTTTATTAAAAGTGTATAGTATGTTAATAAGATGAAATTCACTTTCTACAGTTTTCAGCACATTTACTAATAACACAGATAAAATCAGATGTTAAAAGACAAATTTATATTTAATAGATATTTAAACTTAATATTTAACTCAGGAGGTATCCCGTTGAAGGGGTTTGCTCTGCCACCTCACAGCTACGAGGCCTCTGGTTCAAAATTCATGACTGCTGCAACCTTCCACCTTAAGGAGAAGAGTGACCATCTGATTTACAATCAGTGCTCATTTTAAAGCAAACATCTGTGTTGCTTATTATTGGTGGGTACTTCATGGGTAAGTCTGTGAAGGCTACATTAATGCTATAGTCCAAATCTGCTCTATAACTTATCTGATTGACCACATCTCTCAATGACACAGACTCTGGCAGCAAGGCAAACATATTCCATTCTACAGGGTGAGGCTCACCCTTCTGACCAATCAGATAAACCCTGTGTATCATATTCAGCCATGAAAGGGCACCTGTTTGATGTATTAATCATTGCATTCTCACTGTATTTACATTTTACAAAGAATTTTAGTTTTTAGTTTTCATGTTTTCAGCTTAAAGGTGCAAACCAGCAGATTAACAAAGGAATCAACCACTGTAGCTGGTGAGCATAGGGAGCATTTAGCAGCTCAAAAGGCCAAAAGCTCAGGAGCCGGTGTGAGCGGTGGCCTAGAAAACCTAATTAAAAATTGCTTTGAGAAATTTATGTGAATTTGATCACTTTTAATTATTTCTCCCAAAAAGCCAATGTTCCTTCTGTATACATGCTAGTTGTTTGTCTAACAGGCAATGGAAGCACGTCTTTGGATTTATAGAAACCTGGTGTGTGTATGTGGGTGTGTGTATGTGGGTTTGTGTGTAAGAGTGTGTGGAGTGTGTGGAGTGTGTGGAGGGGGGGGGGGGGGGGGGGGGGGGGGGGTCACATGGCAGGACTACTGTTGCTCCAGGCTGCTGTGTTTGTGGTCAGAGAGTAGTCTAATCTCGACCATGGGAGTCTCTCTCACTTTGACAGCCAGTAGCAGCCTGCAGCATCCAGCAGCTGCTGCTCTTCTTTCACCGAGAGGACTGAACTTTAGCCTGGATGGGTTGTGACACACTGCTGTGGAGGGTAAGATCTGACGTATGATGACAGTTTACTATAATGACGTCTAGTGTAAAGTCAGTGTTGGGCTGAAGTAGTGTGTGTGTGTGTGTGTGTGTGTGTGTGTGTGTGTGTGTGTGTGTGTGGTAACTAGTACAAGTCAACAGTGTTACATCACAGCTGTGTCTCTGATTGTTGGATTAGTGTCTAGTGAACAACACTAACGCATCACTTTAAAGTACACTAAAGTGCGTACAGGTCTGTGTTGTTTCTGCCTAAACGTGGGTCTGTTCGTACACCTAAAGGCAGAACATAGTCCAGGAACAACTGAACTATGCATAAGCAAACAATGACGCATCCACAAAGCAGAGGCAGACACACAGTGACCCATTGTGGAGGCAGAAAAGCACAAGGCATGTTAAACAGCACAGCTGACTGCGTGCAGCGCCGAGCTGTGAAATCAGGAGGAAGTCCAAAAGTGTCAGTGTGCGAATCCCACAGCCAGGGACAGCAGTGCAATGTCCTTATGGACAAAAGGAACACCTTGACACTGAGACAGCTCTGTTCTCTACTCCATATTTACTAGAATTAAATGTGTGATAGCAACTGCTTTATGATTCAATCATGAAGTAATGTCTGTTCGGAGGACTCGTCTGTGATGAGTGTTTCCTCTGGTTTCCTTCGCCACACAAAAGAAAAGCAAAGGACTGCAAATTACACTTATATGTGAAATTGAGTGCTTAAGTCTTGTGATAGATTGATGACCTGGCTGAGGAGCAACTAGCAGAAAGTGACGTGATAATGTGAGAACTTTCTAATGTTACGCATGTGAGCAAAAAAGTAACTGAAACAAAAGTTAAAATAGAAAAAAGGAAACAAAGAAGAACAAGAAAAATTAAGCCGTAAAACTAAATATGTTTTCATCTTGTTTGCAGTTGTCACAGTAGTCGAATACCAAAAGTACCTTCCCACTGTCAGTATTCCATCAAGGGTATGATGACAGTAAGAGGCCCTGATAGTGTACTTACACATAGTGAGAGTCACATTCACCCTCCGTGATGGTTTTCAGCCTTTAGTCTGCTTTTTGATGTCAAAGCGAAAATAATCTAAAAAAATTAAACCATTTAAAAATGTACTTAATACAGGTTCAGTCGTTCACATTAACTTACCTAAGACATCACTGGTGCAGCCAATTGTTTTCCAAAGTTACACAGTTACAGTAGTTAAATAGAACCTGTGTATAAATACACCTGTATCTGCTGCAAGTGAATCAGTGTTCTGGACAATATCTACACCATACTCCAAAAATATCAGGAATATGGGACATGAATGTTTTCAAAAATGGGAGGCCACCAAGATGCTGATAGTTGTGAAGGAGCTGCAAGTTTCCGTGGTTGAGATGAGCAAACTGTTCATAGAACAACTGTTTTCCAGGTTCTCATCAGGCAAGTTGAGAGGGTGACAAAGTGAAAAATAAATAATTAAATGAATCTTAGCTGAAGGATTAATGCCTTTTAGAAACGATAGTGACTGAAACTGAGCAGATAATGTTGAGTTAGAGCAAACAGATGTTGAACAGCAACAGTTCTTTTTACTTAAATTACTACAATGCAGGAAAAGGCGCAGAAGCCTGATTAGATGGTCAGTGTGACCACTGAAAGTAGTGAGCCAGAAGGACTAAGTGGACCAGTCACAGTTGTTGCATGTCTATGTGTCTAAGTCTAGGGAGGTGGACATCTGAGGTGTAAAGGTCCTCAACTATGCAGAACCTACTTGAGAATGTCTGCGTGGATTTGAAACATGAGTACAATTCAAGCTTTTTGTCAGCACACATCACATTTAAGTCTGACTTCAGAGTCATCTGTGGGTTTAGGTTTAGGCATCAAAAGCACTCAGAGAAAAAAAAAAGGTCAGAGAAAGATCTTGGTTTGGTTTACAGGTTGATGAAAAGTATAAAAAAGGCCACAGTCTTTCTCTAATCCTGAAACTCTGGAGAAATCTGAAATAGGCTGTGTAAACACCCCCCACCACCACTCATTTTCCATAATGTACACTAAGTAGTTAGCAGTCGATTTCCATTTTGACACTTACAAATTTTCTCATCTCTAAACTCTGTAGTGCAAATGCCATGTACTGTACTTTTACTATTGTCTGGTGGATAGACACTCAACACTCACACACTTCTACAAAATGGTGAACACAGCATATAGTGAGTAAGGGAGGATTTTCAACATAGCCATAGTCTGTGACCGTTTTACTGATCACAGGGCAACTGTGGCGCAGGAAGGTAGAGTGGTTTTCCACCAATCTCGCAGTTTGTTCGATCCCATGTTGAAGTGTCCTTGAGCCCCAACTTAGTTGCTCACGGTGAGAGTTGGTCAGCTGCATAGCAGCTCCCCCATCGGTGTGTGAGTGTGAATGGGTGAATAAGAAGCAGTGTAAAGTGCTTTGAGTGCCAATAGGTAGAAAAGCGCTATATAAGTGCAAAACATTTATCTTTAATATATTCTGATTGTACCATAAAACCTGGTTTTTGCCATTTTATCACCAAATTTTGGAAATTTGGCAAATTCATGTAGAATTCCCTACAAACATGTTCCATGAGCATGCAGCATGTGTTCTAGAGTGTGACCAGGGGAGACAGTGTTCAGCAAAGACATACTGAGAAAATATTACAAATCAATTCAATCTGTCTGTAGTCTCCAATGTTTTTACCACCAGCTAATGTTTGATAATCCTCTAATGTGCACCAGGCCTATAACCAGTAGGAATAATACTCTTAGTGGATACATCTATACAAACTTCTCCCACCTGGATTTGAACATTTTATCCCATTCTTGCTGACAAATTCCCTCAAGCCCTTTCAGACTGATTTGTAGAGTACATTGATAACTGGAAGCAAACATTGTCACCATGTTACATATCCAGGGGGGTGGGAAGCAAATTCTGATCTGACTGCAGCTTTACTGCATTTCTCCCACGTTTCTGTAGAGAGAGGAAAAATAGAAAAAATATGTTACAATATACAGCCAGAAACTGTCAGTAGTAGTGTTGACCTTTTAATTTAAAGCTGTATTAATAATAATTTTTATGTTTGCAATGGCTCAGTTGACTCGGTTCCATGTAGTGATTAAGAAACATCACTACATTTTGAACATACAATTCTGAAGATTTTATCTTCAGAATTTCAGTTCTTCTTAGTTCTATGAAGAAATGTTGAAAAGTTGGAAGTGGTGTCTTTTAGCCAGTTATGGTGCTTTTACTGCCTGAAGCATCGCTGTTCTGGTTCACTGGTCTTTCGTGTCTTGGAGTTTAGTAAAAAAGAAATGTGTTCACACAAGCTACACAAACATCACAGTTTTAAATGGTTTCAGCAAAAAATGGCCGCAGCTGAATTACATACATAGTGAGTTACCATGGTTACAAAATGATGATGCACTTCACACACAGAAATCGCCAACATAGTCCCCTAAAGTTCTCAGCCATTTACACATCAGTTTCTTGCACCCATACACACACTGACGCTGATTGAAACTTCAGAACATAAATCAAATGTTGGCCAGTGACGTCCTTCTGGTTTCACCAGGGTGATGGCAGCTGAACCATTAACAAGGTCCAAAGCCCTAGAGTCCCACAATGCACTGCTAATCCTGGTAATTTCCTGAATATTTCCTGTGAAACAGATGTCTTAGCAGTGCAATACCCCGACCTATACTATACTATTCTTTTCTCAGCTACTAAATGTTCATTTAAAACCTGCACATGTGTCTGAAAATAGCCAAGTTTGAACAAAGCAGGAATTTATTTGTGCCTTTAGTACATAGAGATATCACACTGGCAGTGCTCTGTGAGGCCTTGTGCTCTAGCAAAATGCACATCACTTGTCTCAATTGATGTGACTGACTCAGGCACTGCTGGATTTCTTGGTTTTATAACTCTCCGCACAGTGAAATACTACCAGTGACAGAGATTCACCTGCCCCCTAGTAAACACTCCTTATCTGAACACCTGCTGCAAACGTTTGTTTTCTTCACCAGACAAAAAAAGGAACATAATCTCTCTTCCAGGTCTTCAATGTTGAAGAATGAAATTCATTCTTTCCTTTTTATGAAATGTTTAAGTTGATACATGTTGATTGTTTAATTTAAATGCATTGTTGAGGTGGTGTGCTGATGAAAACTGTTTCACTGTTAAATTTAGTGATTTAGACCAAGGGTCTCTAAAATCAAGAGAAGAAAAAAGAAATTGAGGACTATGCTTCTCTCCTGCTCCCAGGAAGACTGTGAAAAGTGGAGTGGTCCAGAGTGGTGACAGGAAGTGTTGAGCTGTGACTTCCAGATCGGCACTATGGGATCTCCCACACTGGGAAAGGCAGCGTCTCTTGATGCTCTCGTACACGAATGCATTGAAGCATTTGGTGAGTAGAACACCTTCAGTAAAGTGTTACCATGTTGGTGAGTTACAGTAATAAGCATCATTACATAACCTGGTAAAAACAATTCTCTTTCTACAGTGTTGTTACGAGCCAGAGCTACAGAAAAATAACCCAAGTTGTATATAACCTAAGTGCTGCTTTGCAGGTGTATTGACTTACAGAATAAGTGAGTTTTTATTCTATAGTTTTGTGAACAAATACTACAAAACGCCAAAATCAACAATATCATTCTCTGCATTACATCCAGTAACCTGTAATTTGGAAGATTTGGGAATTAGGAAGAAAGAATCCATTTCACTTAGTAACTGTGAATGTGATAATGATGTTGTGTGGCCTGTATCTAACACTTGTTCTACAGCTTTCCATTCCCTTGGCACAACCCAGTGTATGGAGGACCTGTTAGGCTTTATGTGTTTAGTCCAGACCAAAAATAGATTGTTGTAATACAAATGAATATGATCTGTAGATATGATATGATATGTAGATCTACAAAATCTAATCCATGTCCTTGCTACACACGCATTCCGAATTTAAACCTTGTTAAAAATGCCATGAGATTGTGACACTGTGCCCCTTTAAAATAACATGTCCTGCAACATGACACTGCGGATCTTTTAATGGTATTTATCATCAGTAACGAAAATACATATCAAATATCAGCTCAGTTGGTAAAGGCAGTCGTCCACGGACCACAGGGTGAGTGGTTCGATCCCCGGCCCTGGCTAAATTTCAAAGTGTCCCTGGGCAAGACACTGAACCCCTAACAGCCCATCCCCCTCCCCAGCAGTGCAGTGCCAGTCCAAGCCCGGCAGAAATTGGGGAGGGTTGCATCAGGAAGGGCATCCACCATAAAAACTGCCCAATCCACTGTGGCAACCCTGAACTCACAGGATAAGCTGAAAGGACAAAAAAAAAAAAAACACACACACAAAAAAACATGTTTTTGTGGGTAGAATCATCGTTAGGGTTCCCTATTGGTGATTAACCTGTTTCACTGGTTCAAATCTGGTGACATATTGTGACTTGTATTCATAGATGACAACGGGGAGCTGCAGGCCAATCTACTTCCTCGCAGTTTGCTACTCATGCATCGCTGGTATGTTACATCAACAGAACTGGCAGGAAAACTACTGATGATATATCCTATCTGGGAAAATACTGCAGGAACTCCAATAAATACACACTAACACAGCATTACCACAATATGTTGGAACATACTGTAGCTGTTTATTGTGTATCCGGCGGCTAAAATCTTTGAATTCATGCAGTGCAAATCTATATCGTAGGCATGGCTGCCTTTTTCTTTACCTCCTGATCTTTCTGTGTGCATTTAGTGCAGAAAGGTTAGTTCAGCTTATGGCTTAGGACACTAAGACATGATGATTTGCAGACAGAAGCCTGTACAGTAGGAACATTCCTTCAATAAACAGTCATTTAAAACAATTATTATGGTCCTCGGTATTATGGTCTGACTTATGTTTATAGAGCCAAAGTACATTTTAAACACATCTAGAGCATTTTATTTACTCATAGTTGATCAGATTTCTTTAAATGTAGCTTTACAAAAAGCCCAGGTTCCCTTCTATCAGTCCATTTGGAAACTATTAACATAAGTTTTGCATTGTTCACGAGCCCCTAGTCTGATTGGCTGAGGTTACCACTTTCATGTTTGCCCCCCCAACAAAATTACCACCACCTAATGAACAAGACATATTCTCACAGTGGGAGCATCTTCAACATTCCCCAGTCATCAGAGAGAAGGTCTGAATAAGTCAAAACCAGTGCTGAGGTAGGGCTCAGTAATTCACCAGCAAAGCAGGCTCCCATCATCACTTTAAACCACCCCAACTGTGTTTTATGTTTGTTTGTTTGTTTTCCATCATTTCACTTCTTTCATATGCTGATTTATTCATGACTGTGCTAGTTTGTCTAATTTTGGAAATAGACCTTAACATCACCCCACATACAGAGACTGCAAAGGTGACAACTACCAGAGAACCAGGCTGAAGATTTGTTATTTGATGAGGTAATGTGCTGCTATTCATCCATCTCAGAACATCACAACATTTCATACTAGACTTGTCAGCCTCTTTGAAATGCAAATCCCTGATCACAGAAGAGTCCAACCTTCTCTCACTGAAGTTATTCATTAACTTCTTAGAATTGTATAATTAGTTTATTAAGTTTAAGATTTCACCCTTGAAGCTCACAATTCACATGTTGGTGTCTACGAAAAAACTTATGAAGTCGTTCAATGTAAAGCAAACAGTAGGAGACATGAGTTACATGGGGCAATGTCAGTATCAGCCTCAGTGGAGGGTTTGAGGTTAAACCTAAATGTTTTTGCTTAAGCACATGTTAGTTCCAGCTCCATCTGTATCTTTTCTGTTCTAGAATGTTTCTTACAAAACAGAAAATATGAATGTGCATCTTCAGGTACTGGATTGTGACGTTCCCTGCAGAATTCAACCTGGATTTGGGTTTGATCAGAATAACAGAAGAGTTCCGAGACGTGGCTGCTCAGCTCGGCTGTCAGGAGCATTTCAAACTCATCGATATCTCCACCATGTAAGATATTAAAGGATGACAGATCTGGCAGTGCAAATTATTGGCTGGAATTGAATGGAAAATATCCTGTGCCCTTTGTGTCCCTGCAGTTTTATCTCGTTTGGTTTATGTTTTGCCAGAAACTGATGGCTCACTATCGTTTCTTTAATGCAGATCTCACATCTCTCTCTTAAGAAAGTTATTTGAAGCTCTTTCCTTTTCTCTTTCAGCATATGCATTGCAATTGCAGGTTTGAGACCTAGATCCTCGTGTAATGTTTTATTATATAGAAACAAGTATAAGAATAATCTGTTATGAAGTAGTTTGATTTTGTGTTCATAGGGAATCCAGCAATAAGAAATCTCTTTAAGACTAACAGCATTTCTGCACTTGCAGCCAGATCAACATCTGTTAAGCTCATGAAGCTCATATCTAAACATTTTCATGTCAGTGTATTGACTCCATATCTGTATTGATCATGCTGATTGTATGTAAATATTTTTTGTTGTAGTCCATCATACGACTGGATGCGTAAACTGACCCAGCGGAAGAAACAGGCTAAGAAAGGCAAGGCCTCGCTGCTGTTTGATCACTTGGAACCCATGGAACTGGCTGAGCATCTCACGTTCCTAGAGTTCAAGTCCATTCGAAGGATATCGGTATGTCTGCAAATAGTAAGGCTTTTGTCAAGATTTTAGTTTGGATTCCCACAAAACTATTTATCTTCAGCGTCTTGAGTTAATGCTGTAGTAAGCTAAATACAGAGGCTTCCCATTAATTCATATAAAAGTGTTTCCATTATAATTAGATAAGTTTAAGCTATGGAAAGTTATAACCAGCTAATGCATGAACTCAAGATATTTCTGGGAGTTATGATCAATTGCTTTTATCAACTCACTTTGCAAGCTTTGCAAAGTGCTTTGCTTTGCAAGCACCAGCATGATAATCTGTAACATTTCCCAAGCCAACGTTCATCAGGAAAGCACGATGACAACAAGTCACAGTTTCTACACAACAGGAAAACCATCTGCAAAAATCAGCCAAATAAGATAGAAAACAGAATAACAGTCAGTATGTTTAGATGGACTTAAGTAACCAGGTATGATGTGTCTCTCCCCTTTTTTCCCTTTTTCTCAGCTGCAACTCACAGACACACAAAATAAGAAAAAGAAGAAAGCAGCGTTTTCTTTCACATTTACACATATTATTACTGTTATTATTGTTTAATTAGTTCCATCTTTATACTGTGATTAATTCACTTACATCAGGGTTTAGTTAACTGAGGCTTAAATATACTGTTCATTTAATAAATGCTTGAATTTAGTCTAAAGTTTTTCTCAAACAGTGAATAATGAATTAACTTGCTGCTACAACCTCATTCAGTCTTTTAGAATTTTATGACTTTGTCTTAACAATCCATAAGTGCTGCTGTGTAAGATTACAGATTAAATGAAGTAAACATTAGGCTCAATTGATAAAGAATCTTGTTGCCGAGCTTTGATGTGAAGCCATGTGGCCTCCGTCCCACTGGCTAATGGTGGTTAATATGGAACACCATCTCCATTAAGACCAAAGTGTATGTCCCGGGCATTATTTGAACTGGGATGAAAACAGGAACTGACAATGAAACGAACACTTTGTCAGTGTTTGCCCTTGGAATGTAATATATGCAGTTATATGGAAAAGATACATTGAAAACAAACAGGGAACAAACAAAGCCATGAAATACAAAATGTTCCCAGAGTGATAAACCCTTTAACTTGGAAATTACGACAACTTGTTCTGTACCATCAGTGCTTCTAAAGCACCAAGAATAACAAAATTGCTACTATTAATATGGCTGATTGTGTTCCTAGGTTAAATAGGCTTCAGAGACCCTTTGAGCCTAAGAAGCAAATTAGCCCCTGAAGATTGGATTAGAAATTAGCCACTGATCTATATTTAATGTTTCCCCTAGTTCACAGATTACCAGAGCTATGTAATCCATGGCTGCTTGGTGGAGAACCCGACTCTGGAGCGTTCCATCGGGCTGTTCAATGGAGTGTCACAGTGGGTCCAGCTCATGGTGCTAAGCAAGCTAACACCGCAGACTCGTGCAGAGGTTATCACTAAATACATCCACGTGGCTCAGGTAAGACAGGAAGGACCATTTGGTAGTAAAAGAAAAAAATGCTTTGCAATTTTCCGCTCATTAACTTATTCACACACACACACAGGAACAAGAATATTAATGTGATAAAAGAAATACCTTGCACCAGATCACCCTCACTGTAGGAAGGAGTGTTTCATTTTATGGTAATTTAAAGTTTTTAAAGGCTAAAGGTCTATTTTTAAACATCCATTTTACAGCATGGATAAATACAGACAAACACACTACATCCCCGATAAACAGCTGGGGGAATTTCCTAATAGAACAACAGAAGACACACAATATATTTAATTAGTGAAAATTAGAAGTGTGACAGTTCAGCTTTGTCTCTCTCAGAAACTTCTGCAGCTGAAGAACTTTAACACTCTGATGGCAGTGGTGGGAGGTCTGAGCCACAGCTCCATTTGTCGACTTAAGGAGACTCATTCTTATCTGGCTCCAGAAGTTATGAAGGTAGGTCAATATGACTGCAATGCAATCCAATAGAGTAGCATGAATTCTACTTTTACAATGTTATAATTTCTCTGTTTTTATCTTTTTTTCTCTGTCAGAAAGGTGATAATTCTACTATGTGTTTATTATTGAGGTCATAGAGGGTAGTAGAGTTGTTCTGGACTGCATCATAAGAAGAGGTAGTTCTAAAGTTTTGGCCCGCTCATTCATTTAAATAGTATAAACATAGCATAAAATTGTCACCTTTCTGAAGTTTCAACTTAAAAACTGACAATGTAAAATTAGAATTCCTGGCCATTATAAAGTTTGTGCAGGGATAGTTTGAAACCAAGCAGGACATGTCAAAGTGTCCCTGAGCAAGACACTGAACCCCAACTTAGTTGCTCCTTCTGAGCGTTGGCCAGCTGCATAGCAGCTCCCCCATCAGTGTATGACTGTGTGTGTGTGATTGTGAGTGTGAATGGGTGAATAAGAAGCAGTGTAAAGTGCTTTGAGTGCCAATAGGTAGAAAAGTGATATATAAGTGCAGAACATTTACCATTTACTCTGGCTCTTGAGGACCAGAGTCAACCACACCTGGACTGGGCAATGGCAGGTCTGGTTGCTCGTTAAGCCAGCTTTGGTTTAATGAGTATGTCATGTCACTAACATGATATAAACATAGTAATGAGCTCAAAACCCCTAAAGCTGGAAATTTTTTAATTTCAGTGTTCTGTCTCACACAAGCAATAAAATGATCAGTGAAAATGAAACATGTCAATTTCTTCAACACAGCAAACTTAGCTTTGACCGACATACTCATTCAAATCTTTTACTCACTGCTTTAGATCTGGAACGAGATGACTGAGTTGGTCTCTTCCAGTAACAACTACTCCTGCTACAGAAAAGCCTTCAATGAGTGCCAGGGCTTTAAGATCCCCATCCTGGGTGTGCACCTTAAGGACTTGATTGCAGTGCATGTGGTCTTTCCTGACTGGGTTGATGGCAGCAATAAGGTGAACCTGGTGAAGATGCATCAGCTTTACATGACCTTTAATGAGCTGGTGTCGTTGCAGAGTGCAGTGGCCCAAGTGGAGCCTAACATGGACCTCATCTACCTGCTAACGGTGAGAGTCACAGAATGGATCCATAGCCAGACCTCTTTTTTTTTACCTTTGATCATTTTTGTTTTTGATTTTATGGTTATTCCTGATTTCATCATTAATTTCATTAATGGTATTACACATTCAATAGCCATACATAGCCAGTACAATAACGTGGACTGTCCTGACAAAGAAAGAAACCACTTGTATACTGAGCTGATAACAGAAGCTTTGTGAAAGCTGAAAGCCACAGTGATAGTGACTTATTAAAACTGAAATTCTGAACTTTTTCTTCATTTTATGCCCAAATGTCTTCAGTGTACTGCATTCAGCGGGTGATAAATGACTAAGATTCAGTGAGCTTACACTGCCCCTATCCACTGTACAGAGCTTTAAATAATCCTATCTCTATGTATGTTTCAGCTTTCTTTGGACCTTTATTACACAGAGGATGAGATTTATGAGCTGTCGTTGCTAAGGGAGCCCCGTAACCCTAAATCACTGGTAATTTTCCACTGGTTTGTATTTTGTGATGGCATTAGTCCAAACATTGATGCTGAAATGTTTTTACCAACTAAAGATCTTTTTACATGAATCTTTACTGAAGTACTGAAGAAAAAGTATGTTTGGTGAAACTCATGATTTGCTGATGAATATACTGTGTCTTCACAGCCTACCTCTCCCACAACTCCCAACAAGCCCCTGGCCCCACTGGACTGGGCTTCTGGTGTCACCACCAAACCTGACCCCTCTGTGGTAAATAAACACATCAGGAAGGTGGTGGATGTGAGTAGACAAAATCTCTTTTGAGATATTGCCAACAGCATGCAAACACCTACTCCTTGGACAGGTTTGTGAGTAATATGTTTCTTGTCTGGCTTTGGGAAGTCTGTGTTCAGGAATTATGACTATGACCATGATGGCTATATTTCTCAAGAGGACTTTGAAAGCATCGCTGCCAACTTTCCCTTCCTTGATTCCTTTTGCGTTTTGGACAAAGATCAGTAAGTGCAGAACACTGACTTATTCATTTACTTGGCTTGCAGACCTCTGACACTCAAGCAGGGTTAGAGTACTGATGCCAAATTCAGCAACATGTCTACTTTAATCTTTTTCATTACAGCCTTTGGGCTTCAGGCTGTTACAAATACTGCATTTATTTTCTTGCACTGATACTGATTCTGATCACCCTTCCTGTCTTTCTGTCAGAGATGGACTGATCAGTAAGGATGAGATGATAGCGTATTTTCTTCGGGCTAACCCTCTGCTCCAGAGTAAGATGGGACCAGGCTTCATCCATAACTTCCAGGAGATGACCTACCTGAAGCCCACCTTCTGTGAACATTGTGCTGGATTTGTGTGTATCTCTAACATTCTGTCACTGCACAGTGACGGTGTCATTTAACAGACTGCCATGAGCCAAACAGCAGCACTAATCATGTCCTTAACATGGACACAGCCAAGTATTGTGCTCTGTTTGTTAATGATGTCTACTTTTAAGTTATGTTATTTCTTAATAATCTAATGTTATTCCTTGTGTTTTCTGCACCCACCACCCCCTTCCTCACTTTCCTGAACCTCCAGCTTTGGGGAATCATCAAACAGGGCTACAAATGCAAAGGTACAGTTTCACAGGATTCTTCTCTAAAGGCATTAACAATGAAATATAAAGTTGTAATATTTAATGTTACCTATTAACTATTTTTGTTTTATGCAAATTAATGAATTAAAACTGTCGTATGGGATCCATGCTCTTTGTTTCCCAACTGTCTATGCACTACCCACAGCTGGTTAGAAAGATTAAGTGTGTTCAGTCAATCTAAAGCTGGAGGAGCAGTGGGTAGGATTTAGATTAACCGCTAACAAATCTTGTATTACACATCTATGACTTCTTCCTTACTGAAAAACAAATTTGTGGTAATTGGTGCTAATTCTGAGTGGACACAAGACGACTTTCTACTTCACTGACAAGTCCATTATCAGTGCATGAACAATATGTGCATGTGAGTCATATAAATATACACTGATCAGGCATATCATTAAGACCACCTGTGCTTAATTCAATTCAATACAGCCCTGATGCGATGAAATGCATTTTTACAAGGGTATAATTTCTAAATTTTCAGATTGAAACTGTCAGAAAGAGGATATGTGTTTATTATTGAGGTCAAAGTGGGAAGTGGAGTGGTACTGAGTTCATTATAATAAGAGGTGTTTCTAATATGTGGCTGCCCCCATTCATTTTAAATAGGGTGAGAAATTATAACATGTGGTCTACTGGGATGACATGGTGCTATGAGATCTTCTATATATGATGGAGTCTGACCATTCCGAGCTTTATATGTAAGAAGCAGGGTTTGAAATTCTATTCTAGATTTAATGGGAAGCCAATGGAGAGAAGCTAGTGAAGGTGAGATATGATCTCTCTTGCTAGTTCCAGTCAGCACTCTTGCTGCAGCATTTTGGATTAATTGCAGACTTTTTAGGGAGTTGCTGAGGCATCCGGAAAGTAGGGAACTACAGTAGTCCAAACTAGAAGTAACAAATGCATGGAATAGTTTTTCGGCATCACTTTGAAACAGGATGCTCCTAATTTTAGAAATGTTCTGTTGGTGGAAGAAGGCTGTTCTAGGGATTTGTTTTATATGTGAGGTAAAGGACAAATTCTGGTCAAAAATAACTCCAAGGTTCCTTGCAGTAGGCCAGACTTATGCCATCTAGAGTAACAATATGGTTGTACATCATATTTCTGAGATTTTTGGGCCCAAATAATATGAATTCAGTTTTGTCTGAGTTTAGAAGAAAACAATTGTGGGACATTCAGTCCTTTATGTCAGGCCTTTAAGCTTGAAGCTTAATTAACTGATTTGTTTCATCTGGTTCCATAGATAAATATAGCTGGTTATCATCAGCATATGTATGGAGTGTTTTCTAATAATGTTGCTTAAAGGAGACATATATAAAGTAAAATGTATTGTATCCTAACGCAGAGCCTTGTGGAACTCCATAGCTAACCTTTGTGTGCATTGGAGGATTCATCATTAACATGAACAAATGGGGTCAAGACAGGGTTTTTTAAGTAGTGGTTTAATTACAGCTACCTTATAGGCCTGTTTCTAAAGATAGATTGATGATATCTAATACGAACGTATCTATTAAGGGTAAAGCTTCCTTAAGCAGTTTAGTTGGAACAGGGTCTACAGACAGGTTGTTAATTTCGATGAGGTAATAATTAAAGTTAGCTCAGTGAGATCTATGGGTAAAAAGCAGTCTTAGAGGGACTGGGGCCTGATCATTTTTGATGATGATTAGAATATTAATTTGAATATAATCTGGTCTTCTGCTCAATGAAAAAATTTAAATTTTCTATCTCATTTGTATACAGCAATTCTGAAGCATTCCTAAACGTTCAAGCAGCAGAGACAGGAATCAGCTGACCGGGACACAGTGACTCACTGATATACTGTAGCCACGAGGGTGGAATTATTAATGAACCAATCTTCCCTGACCTATGTCAAATGCTTCCCCAGGAAGACAAATACCAAACTTAGCTGCTGATCTGAAAGTTTGGAATCGGTTTGTCCTGAGTAGAAGCTGATTATGTCTTTATTTACTCTGCAGACTGTGGCGTTAACTGTCACAAACAATGTCGAGAGCTGCTGGTTCTGGCCTGTAGGAAGCTGATCCGCTCCAGCTCTGTGGGCAGTGTTTCCCCTTCAAGACTGACCCACAGCTCCCTGCCCAGCAGCCCCACACTGCCAACATGCAAAGGTCAACTTCAGCTACACCTACTTATTGTATATACAACAAGTATACACACAAATATTGTGTAACAATTTTTACCTTTACAGCAAACAAAATTTGGAAAGCTTTCATGTGTTCTGTGTGAACACCATGAGTCAATCAGCAGATTTTTAATTAGTTAATATTCACTGTAAAAATATAGCTTTTTAATTTTAGGTTAAGTTAGTTTAAAGTCAGAAATCTGAGAATTCTGAGTTTAAAGTCAGAAGTGGTACTGTGTAACAGCCCCAATACCAGAGAAACTGTGAAATCTGATTTTTAAGTGATATTACAGGAGTCAGTCAGAGACTCCCCAGGGCAGAGGTTGGATGCCAGACAGCTCTGCCTCTTTATAGGTCTTTGATAGTTTCACACTAAACGTATGAAATGTTAGTGACAAACAATTTTCTTCAAACTTGCCTGGGCCAAACCTAAACTGTTTCAAAGTTTAAAAAACAGTTTGTAGGGCTTTAACTGCATAAGATAAGATGTGGTTTAACTGTGATCAGCCAATTTCTAAACTTGTGTTTCAATTACTCAACCTTTTTATTCACCTAATGACACCAGGATGTTGCATGTACTAATTCATTACTTTGTAATCTGTGTTCCCTCCTTCAGATGAGGACGAGGTGTTTGAGTTCCCAGCTGTCACATCAGCAGGTCCAGCTCTAGACACGCAGTCCATCACCTTGATGACTGGCTCAGCCCAGAGAATCTCTGTGCGTCTGGAGAGGGCCACCACCAGCCAGGCCACCCAGACTGAGCCCCTGTGGTCTGAGCACAGCTGGGGGGGCACAGACAGCGGCTCCCACACCTTCCCCAAAATGAAATACAGGACTCATAGGAAGCCCTCTAAAAATAAAGGTTTTGCCTGCTGGGAGAACCAGAAAGACGAACAGCACCAGGCAGTTATATCACAATGCAGTGTAGAGTCGGAGGGGTCAGCAGAGGTCGTACAGAATGGGATTACACACAGAGGGAAGGTAAGGTGACAGGTGGCTGTAGTGACAGATAGCATCACGTTGAAGAACGTGAGAACTTTGAAGTGAACAGCACAAAATCTACTTCCCAGTGATGCTTTGTTACTATGATCACATTTTTATTATTTTATCTCTAAAAACTAAAGTAATGAGCAGTAGTCCATTGCAATGGTCAAAATAAATATCTCCATTTATCGCATCAATACATTCACCTAGAATTATTAGAAGCATGTAAAAAGTCCTGGTTCCAGCATTGTCTCTGCAGCAGCTGAAGGAGCCCATTTTTTAATATGATGAGCATTTACCATCAGTTAGCCTATTACATGCTAGACCATTAAAATATTGTGTGCTTACAGTGGCTTCTGCTTATTTAGGTTTAGTTTCTGCTTTTATTTTCTGTTGCTTTGTTAGTAAATTTTGATATTTTGCTGATGTGGGATCCAAATTTTTCCTGCACATCTTTTAGTGAGTTAACATGCAGGTGATTTTGTCAGGAGTTCAAACTTAAAAGAAAAACAGGTTTGTTTGGGACTTGATAAATAGTCCCTTGATGATGGCAAAAATCTAAGTGTTTGGCAACATATCTATTCAGGATTATGTTGTGCAGTGGAATAGATATTTATCATGCAGTCCAAAGACATGCACGTTAGTTGGCTGTAACTGTGAATGGTTGTCTGTCTGAGTACGTCTCCCTGAAATAGACTAGAGACCTGTCCAAGATAGAGCCTGTCTCTCTTCCTATGACAGCTGAGATAGGCTCCAGCCCCCTGGGACCTTGAACAGGATAAGTGGTTAAAGATAATGGACGGATGCTGGATGTGTGCCAACAGCCTGTTTATCACATAGAGCACCAGGACAGATGTGATTGTATAGAACTGAGATATAAACCAACTGAACATCTTTATTCTTTTAGATGTTCATTTAAACTCAATACAACCAAGGCTATGATGAAAGATATACAAGAAGAGTGCTTTAGAGTGGTTCAGCAAAAATCCAAATGACTAAATATGTCTGCTTTTCCCCTCCAGGACAGCTGACTTAGCCTGGGTGGTAAAGGCCAATGTGGAGGGTCCAGAAAACCCCTGGCAGCTGCAAGGAGCAGGAAGCTCTTCTGTCTGGGGAAGGTGCTGAGCTGTCTGAGGTTCCCCCTGGAGTTATCACGTCCTCTCTAGCTAATGTGTGGATGCTTTGTAGCTGCCACCAATGAGATGAGCTCAGTGGATCATGGACTCACATGAAGCATGCTTCCCATGGAAAGACGCCTGGTTACTACCATGATGAGGAGGTTTCACTTTTTAAGAAGAAAGAATGTAAGTGGACCAGTGGCAGCCAATTCCTTCACAGCAGCCTACATTAAAACAGAAAATGGAATGATGAGCAAAGCCTGGCTGATGTTTGGAGAATCTGTATTTGTACATGCAACAAAAAGGGAAAGTCGACATGAACACTCAAGACATCCAACCCCACAATCATGTGGCGCAACAATTCTGCAAACACCTGGATGCATTATCGTTTTAACTGGTGACGTTCAACACTTTTTAAATTATTTACACTGACATTATTTGATAACTACAGCCTGCTAAGAGCTACTGCTGTTTTCAGGGTCAAAAATGATTCACACAATGATTCCACACAACCAATAACTGTCCCAAAAATACATGTTCATCTATATCTTGCTGTGTGATAACTTCTGGTCTAACACAAGCAGTGGGAAAAGTGAAGTAACAAATCATGCAAAAACAGACAAAAACACCTGAAACCCAATTAAAAACTTGCAGGTGGGGTTAATGTGGTGGCTGAATGATAAAGCAGAGCAAAGAACACATACAACTACAAACTCTTTTTTTGTGGACAGGTGGGTACTTTTTAACAAATCTAGCAAAGTGTCCACACTTTAGAAGTCCAAAAAATTGGGGAGACTCATAAGAACCCAAACGATGATCATATTTACGGTCAAATGCCATTCAATCAGTTTTAATGCTGACTGAATCTGATCACATACAGACATACCAGTCCATGGAACTTCCAGATCCTACCCAACCGAAAATGTTTCTCTACGTGAGGTCTACCAATGGGCAAAAGTTGGATTTGAGGAAAATGCAACTAAAAGTCTAAATGAAGTGTGTTTGTGATACATATGGGGATTAGGACATAATTAATTTAATAGTGTGGTGCACATAGATATTTATATTGTGTTAAAATTATGAATACAGAGTTATACAGCAGTTTAAAGGCCACTGGTAGAAAGGAGCTCTGTGGAGCATCTGAGTGTCTCCCTGTATGTTTTGTATTTCTCCTGCAGGGCAGGTTGGATGTTGTTGAATGCACCAGAGAAATAAAATTAAAAAACATAATTCCGACAGAGGCCCCAGGGCATGTCCAGGTGGGTGTAGGTGTAGTGGAGCACGTGGATGATTGCATCACCCATTCTTGGTTGAGGCTGGTAAGTGAACTAGATGGGGTCAAGTGAGGATTTGACAAGAGCGAGAGGGACTCCACAATCCGTCTCTCAAAGGCCTCCAGAAGTCACCAGTATGTAGTTGTTTGTATCCATCTAACCATATCTGGAGATGGTCCCTGTGGGGTGGAAAATGTGATGCTTGGTTTCTGTACCAAAGATTGTTTTGGAGCTCATATCTGGGGAGCACAGGCTGAGAGTGCCCTCAGGGTACTTCCATCCGAACCCACACCCTATGAGGGTTGAAGCCTTCTCAGTTCTCTATGCAGAGATGATCATTATGAAGGAGTCTGAAAATGGTGTCTGGGATGTGTGAAAAGGGACTGTGCAGCCTATAGTGACACTGCTGGCAAAATAAAAATCTATTTTTAAAAATTATTAGATTTATTGGCCAATAAATAAAAAAATTAGCTCAGTTGGTAAGGGCAGTTGTCCACGGACCACAAGGTGAGTGGTTCGATCCCTGGCCCTGGCTATATGTCGAAGTGTCCCTGGGCAGGACACTGAACCACCAGCTGTGCAGTTCCAAGCCCGGTATTTGAGGAGGGTTGTGTCAGGAAGGGCATCCGGTGTAAAAACTGTGCCAAATCAACATGCGGACAATGATCCGCTGTGGTGACCCTGACCTCACGGGATAAGCCGAAAGGACAAAAAATAAATAAATAAATTAGATTTGTTGGCCAAATACACACTCTCCTCAGTCAACTGGCTGCTGGTCTTGTAGCCCGCGATGCTCCTCACCCCCCCCGTGCATGGTGTCCGTTGCTCCTGTAGCCTCATTTGCCTCTGTGATCCACCTACATCTTATTCACGTGACCTGAACGTCTTAGTTTTGTCATTCAGGATTGCTCCAGTGTCCTTGTTGACCCACAGCTTATTGCCAACAAATTGGTGAAATGTTTACAGGATCTTGTGGGTGTCCACAAGTTGAATATTTGCCTTTGTCTACCATGTTTGTTTCATTCATTTTAACAACTTATTTACAACTACAGCTGTAAAGATTGAACACTTGGTGTGAAGTTAGCCAAGAGTGTGTGTGAGGGGAGGTAGCTGCCCTACATTGCCCCCTTGCAGATCTGGTACAGGGGGCAAAGTGCAGCTCCTAACTTGTCAGCTCCTAACTTGACATACTGTTATGCAGTCATTGATGACATGGCTCCTGACAGTATAGGCTCTCACACAAACACTCACTGGCCTCTTTATTAGGTACACTAGTACATTTTAACAGAATAAAAGTAGAATTCATGGCAGAGAAGCTGTATTGGACTGCATTACATTGTACCTAATTTTTATTTTATTTTTTTTAACAGCACCATTACTTTCAATCTGATACAGTTTATCGTATGTTGTGCTGCCCCAAAGGCCCTGGGTTGGTTGGTGAATTGGGATCTGCAGGCAATACATGAACTGTAACGTTAGGCCCCATTTACTGTTTCCTGCTTAAGGTGGAGATTTATGTTGACATTGCTAAATCAAATTACATCTGGCTCAATTTTATACAATTCTTGTTTACTAGGGACACATTCCTAAAAATAGAGAATTGTCATTGTATTCTAATTTACATTCAGCTTTTGGGGGTGTTGCGCCACTTTGCCACTCTCCATTTCAGTTAGTTGACATTTAGCACTAATCCTTTTCTGTCATCCATCTGAATGTCAGAACTACTGATTTCAAGGTCATTTCTTCCACATTGGTGACTGTAAGGGGTTAGTATTAATAGGACTGAACCTTTTTTTGTGCCCCAGTCCCATAAAGTGGTATCCAAAGAAAAAGAGTGTAAAGGTAGAACGGCAATGGTGCAATTTGTCTTATAAAAAAGAAAACAAGAAACTTGAGTTTGTTAAAGCACTACAGTAACTTCTCATCTTTTTTGTGGTGGGGGTGGGGGGGGGGGCAGGACTATCCTGTCAATACTCCTTTAACTCTGAATGTTTTAGTGTATTCATATTGGAAATTAGTGTTTCATTATAAAGGTTCATTCATAAGAATTTAGATAAATTTACACCAAGCTTGAAAGAATTTTTAGAATTATTTACAAGTACCTTTTGCAGGCAACTGAAAGAGTCTTAACATTACAATGCAATAAAGATGTGACTGAGGAGATACTTAAACATTTTTAAAATCATTTATTGATAACTCTAATCACACATTTGGAGGGTGATGGGAGTTTGTTGGCTAAGTGGATTTCACCTTCCTTTGTAGTTTTCTCAAAAATAAAAAACAAGGAAATATAAGTGTAGCAGTAGTACAAAATTACAAAGAATACATAATATACCATCCATTGCCATAAGATCAAATGTTATCAGTGCAACTGCAAGCATGTGTGTAGTCAGTGTACCAGTAAGCAACTGTTAAAGGCAAAGTCAAATATCTGCACAAAATCCATGCATCTGAGGCTGAAGACCTGGCTCCAGAAAAGACAAAAAAAACAACATCATCCTTTGACTGTAGTAAAAGGACACAGTGTGATGGCTGGGAGCAATTTCTTGAAATGCATTCACATCAATTGATGTTTACTGCAAAGTCACATTCATGCAGCCATCTGTGCATCCATGTTGTCTGTTCTCAGGTACATTTACAGCATGTCATCTTCACCTCCTCCGTACATGTCGGCCAGTTTTTTGAAGCGGGGTCCCCATTCGCTGAGGCAGTTGTAGTCCTGGTCTCCGCTGCTCGATGAATTCAAGGAGGAGAGGCTTCCTGCATCAGAGCCACCTCCCTCATAGTCAAACACCAGAAGGGAGTCATAGGGTGGCGCTGTTGGGTCATTGTCTGCTGCCTTTAGGTTCTGAGGACAGCACATGATATACAGTCAACTGGGTTAACAATGCAATATTAATAATAATAATATTTCAAAAACTTAGTTTCTGCTCATCAGATTTTAAGCATTTGAAAAGTCAGTGTTTAACTCACATCATCAATGAAGTTGCCAATTTCCTCTGGGTTGGCAGGGCGAGGCCGGTACTGAGGAGCCGGCATGAAGTTTGGCATCACATCATTCCTGAACACCTCAGGCCGGTTGTCCAGACCACGGTGAAGAACACTTAGATCGTAGTCCTGATTGGGACCAAACAAACAAAACACACATCAAGGGGGGGGATTACATATCAGATACTGCATATATATTTTAAACAAGATGTCTCCAATAAAAGCACTGAGTCTATATATGGATGGAGATTTGAATACATCTGTCCTGTATGTACCAAATGGGTGAGAGCCACCCTTGAATTTTTACATGGCTCACTAACAATCTCAACTGTTTGATATCAGACTTAAATCTTATAACCACATGATGAAAAGCTCTTCATGTACCTGATCATCCTCCCCACCTCCCTCTTCATCATAGCAATAGATGTTGTCTCTGATGTCACTGTCCTGCAGTAGAGGCTCCTTCTTCTCTACTTTTCGCCGTCTTGCAAACAGCAGCAACAACAGTACCAGCACTTAAAAAAATAAAATAAAAAAACACAAGACAAATGTTAATCCTACTAAAGTGGTAAAAGCTGAGCCTCTCAGCAGTAGAGTTTATCATTGTCACTTCTGGACAAATTATTTAAAAAGACCTTTAAAACTGTCACCCATTAGTTAAGACTGTAATGTTAGTACCACTGCATGCTCAGCAGCCTCATTCATAATGTTTTTTCCACCTAAATGCAAAAGTAAGCTGTTCTTAAAATTGAGAAGTCAAATGTTGAAGACTCATAACACTTCAACAGTCCTAAGCTAAACTGAGTTGTATCGTAAAGTTACAATTGTATGGGTGGTTTGGGGAAAAAAAAACAGGCACTGTAAACAGCTAAATTGATTAAATTACCCTGATTAATTGAACAGTTACAACATACGATAAATTGTATCAGATTGAAAGTAATGGTTCTGTTAAAAAAATAAATAAAAATTATTAGGTACAATGTAATGCAGTCCAATACAGCTTCTCTCCCATAAATTCTACTTTTACTCTGTTAAAATGTACTAGTACCTAATAAAGAGGCTAGTGAGTCTAAAAAGATGGAGCTAATTCACTGTGTGGACATTGTTGTGTTAACAAAACCGTGCAGCAGTTCTTGAATCACTTAAGAGTTTCTCACTGCCAGCAGCTGGTCAAATGAATAGCACTACATTGACATTTGCAGTGTAGATTTTTCCAATAATTACAGGACCTAAATAAAAAAATAAAATAAATCAGACTTACTGAGTAGCAACAAGATTCCTCCTAGTACTCCTAGGATTGCAGGCAGGTTGTCGGAACCTGCAAGTCGGTTGTCGCACGCCCCATATTCCCTAGTGCAGTCACACACAGTGGCCTTCACAGTGCAGTCCTGGTCCTTGCCCTGGTTGTCTGCAACTCTCAGGACCACAGTGTAAACTCCACTGGGCAGCTCAGTGGCCAAATTCAGGATTATACCAGTTTCTATAAGAAAGAACAATTTAGAAATGTTGAATTCATGAGCCCTGCATTATCCTAATTGGTAAATGGTGGTAACAGAGCAGGAGGAAGCACTACCTGATATACTGTTGTAAAATCTAATGTCTATTTTGTTTTTCTGTAAACCACCAGGCATGAACAATGAGGAAAATTATAAGTGCCAAAACATTAAATGCTTTTTTCTACAACTGTACTAAATGTTTCTATCAGACACTGCTATTTGACTGGTTCTTACTTATGAGTAAAAACCATTTCCTCAGGGATTAGACAATTCATTTTTAGCACTGTATTTATAATGCACATACTTGAGCTGTTCATCCTAGCGGTCCAGTTGTTCTTGGATGAGCCCTCTAAAGAGACAGTGTATGGAGAAGTAAAACCTGGGCCATCTTTGTCCGTCACTGACAGCAATATAGGTATTGGGTCCTTGTTACAAAACTGCAGAATGTGGAGGCAAAAATAAAACAATTTCAAATTAAAGATTGCCAAAATAAAGTCACATAATAACCATTCAAGTGTAAAGAAAACCTACTTTAATCTCTCGTTCCTCTATAGTAGGTGCATTGTCATTGACATCTTCAAGCTGAATTATGAGCGTG
This sequence comes from Channa argus, assembly GCF_033026475.1. Lineage (NCBI taxonomy): Eukaryota > Metazoa > Chordata > Actinopteri > Anabantiformes > Channidae > Channa > Channa argus. The sequence continues at coordinate 52,819,529 of NC_090197.1, forward strand.
CCAGTTCCTGTGGCTGGGAGGGTATCTAATAAAAATTAGAGACACATCAGCACACAGTTGAACAAAAAACTGTAAATAGCTTTTTAATTGGACCATTTTAGACTAATGTGATTGACACAATTGACTCATGAAAAACATCTGTTTCTTTGTAGACCTGAACTAACACATTTTAGACCAAAAATGCATTAACACAACAACGGCCACAAGGTCTGAGCTTTCCACTTTTCCAAGAGTGCAGCCCTCCTAAATTTCATTTTAGTAAGTTTTATTTCAAAACTACAAAGGTTAAATCTTGATTCACACTTACCATCATCATATGCACCAATGAGTGCTGTGTATTTGTTGTCCCTGACAAAGTCAGACTCCCTGTCCATGAGGCTTTTCACTCTTATGAGGCCTGTTTCCTTTGTCACATTTAGCCAGCCTGCAGGGTCACTGATTATCTTATACCTGAATAACACAAAGATGTAAATGCAATAAAACTGAACTAAATGTGCTTCACAGTGGGGAATAAGACAATTCATCACAGACTAGGGTGAGTCCCACAACTTTCAAAAAAAGAGTGTGTAAATGATAGCAACCAAATGTAAAAGGTATAAATAGAAACCAGGAACTGAATATTATGCCCTGTTGTGGATTGTGGTTGTAGGACAAACATAATTAAGTCCTCAGTTTGAATAATTGTAAATAGGGGGGAGATAGAAAAAAAAAAAAAAAAAACCACCTTCAAATTCTTATTTTATGGCGCACCATTTACTCATGACGGATTAAACAATACCAAAGTGCCAGCCCGTGTATAAAGTACAAAGAGTAAAAAAACCCATATCAATGGGTATATCGCTTTGAATTCATTTGATTATTAATTTGAGTTAATTATGTTCAAATTCCTTTCTTGAAGGACTCAAATCATTTCACAACTTAACTTTTAATTTTATTTGCATGTAAAATTCTGAGCTGTCTTACATTAACAGGAGCACTTCATCAATGCGGTTCTGAAAACTTGCTTTAAATTTTATTCATTCATTTATTTATTTATTTTAAATGTACTTCTGCATCATCTGTACCTTGTGTAAGAATTGACTATTCTGTAAAGTGCCTTGTGATGACAGGACCATTCATCCATCAGAAGGGAAGAACCAAGTTTAACCACGACACGGTTTTTACATGTTGCCTGCAATGTTTAATGTATCCAGCAGATGTCAAATATACACCAATACTGTCAGCACAGTAAGGGAAGTACCATGCACTCCATGAGGTGTTGTCTACCCATCACTACCATTTACAATTAGAAAGAAGTTTAAAATTGTTCAGAAAAGATGCAATTTTTAATTTATATTTCTGCATATTTGTTTATACTTTATGTAGCATTCTGATCCGCCTTAAGTTCTCATCCCTAATCACCAGATGAGCATTTAAGAAAAAATGTGTTAATAGAATAAGCCAACATTAAGAACAAAACCTTTAGTAGTCTAAGGAACTTGTACCACCTTTCCTCAAATTTTAAATTTGATCACCAGTAAAGGCTAAAGGTAATAAAAAGAGCACTTCGTACTTGTGGGGATTTACTTATAACTTCCTCTAGCATTGATAACCTTTCAAATAGATCTCCAGAGAGACAAGGCATTGCTTTCATTCAAGTTTGATCTTACATCACTTTCTGTTTGCGTGCGGTGTCTGGGTCAGTTGCAGTGTAAGTTGCCACATCACTGTTGATGGGTAAGTCTTCAGGTTTTGACACAGTCTTTTGTACAGGATCAAAGATTGGAGGTTCATTAACATCCTGTACATTCACAGTCACTGTAGCTGTGGCCGTGATCAGCGGAATAGCAAAAGGAACCTCATTTTCCACCGCAACCAACAGAGTGTGTCTGCTGTTCTTCTCATAGTCAAGACCCTGGATGAAATGAAGGATTTAAGGATTTAACTCAATATTTATTGAATGTAGTTCAACTGACAACTTCTGCTTCATTTCCTACCTTAGTGGTAGTAATGATTCCCTCCTGTTTGTTACTTCCTGTGGTCACGTTGAAAAGTCCTCCAGGATCACCAGCCACAATCCTAAACTTGGCATTCCAAGCTGGGGTATATGGCTCATCACCATCGGTTACCAACATCTTAATGACCACAACATCCACTTTGTTTTCATCTACTGCTGCCTCATACTGAGAGAATTTAAAGGATGTATTAAAGGAAAGAGATCAACAATTAGAAATAACCAAAACCACAAAAGACTGTTGATCATCAAGATCATTTAGTTCAGTTCATTTCTGTGCAAGTACAGAATAAATATAGGCCACTTGCTTCAAGCCAAGACCTGCTCAGTTGTCACTGCCAACAACACATTAAGACCCAAAACTTGTGAGCCCTCTGTATGGGGGGGTTAGCAAAGAGTAAATTTCCAGTTAAGTGGTACTTACAGTGGATTCAGTGTAAACTGGAGCATTGTCGTTGCTATCTGTTACAGTAAGAATTACTTTGGCTTCTCCACGCAACCCATCTCCTTTCATGTCTGCTGCCTGCACTGTCAGAGTGTACTTTGGCCATTTCTGTTGGAAGAGAGAAACTCAGTTTTTAACCATTTAGAATCAGAGGCAGAAGACTTGTTAGACTGTGGGGCATTACATAGGAATTTCACCTAATTATAACTGACCCACCTCTCTGTCAAGCCCAAGAGCATTGACTCTGATGACCCCAGTGACTGGGTTGATGGTAAATACTGAGACAGTGGGAAACTGCGGGTCCTGGCTCATAATATTATAGAGGAGGTCTGAGTTGTCAGTACCTGGTTCATCAGCATCTTTGGCCACAACTGTAATAACCTCAAATCCTGGAGAGAAGGAATTCACAAACAAATGTTGAGGCTTAACATAATAACAGAACAGACTATAATAAATTCTTCCATTCCTTTAATGTTATCATTAGATAACTAGTTTGCGTTACAGGTTCTTATTTATTGGATCGGGTGATGAGTGATTAAAATTATTTCCATAATTAAGCAGCTCTAGCTGTATCCTTCTCTATTTCCTTGAGAACACTTTTCTGGCTGAAAGTGAATCCACTACAGCCCCCTGCAGCCCACCCTGAACAGGATAAAGGATTACAGATAGTGGATGGACGGATGGAATAAATCCACTAAATACCCAGTGGTGAGGCCTCAGCAACTTCGCCCATGTAGGTATCTTGAGTGAATATGGGTTTGTTGTCATTTTGGTCGATTACATTCACTACAATTTCCATGGGTGCCTCAGCATTTCCGGCACCTTCTGCCAAAGCATGCGCTTGAAACTGCACACAGACAAACATTTGTATCATTAGTGATATTTAAAAAAATAAATAAATAAAGCATGTACACATTTTATTCCTAGTCTAAAACAATACAAAAGAACAGAACTCAAAAGTTAATTCAAAACAACGGATTGTGTTTGCCCACTGCATGTCATATGCACTGTTGCAGAATTTGACTCAATATGGGTTGAATTTCTCTTAACTTTCAACATTAAACTGCAGCACACCATCAAATTCTGCTCATGTAGAGAAAACATCCATGAAACTGGTTGCTTACTTTGTACTGGGCCTGCTTCTCTCTGTCCAGTGGTTGTGTGACGTACAAGATACCAGTGCCTCTATCCATGGTGAAAAGGCCCAAAGGTGGCTGATCAGCTCCTGGACCAGTGATGTTGTAGTAGATCTTCTTTAGTTTGTCTTCACTAGAGCGAATCTAAAAAAACAAAAAAAACACACAACAGCAGTTACATTACTGTCACCGACTACATCGATCGTGACCAGTAAGGTGCCCCTAGATCTTGCATTCATTCAACTACTGTCTTAAGAAATTAACTTTTCAAAGCAAACAACGTAAATAACTTTATTCCAAGTTCACATATCACAGGGTTAATACAAATTCATGTGCAGATGTTATTACCCCCTTATTTTGAACCTGGTATTTTAATATGAAAAAAAAAAAAAACACATTTCTGATGAAGGAACATTTGACATAGCTAATTGTGCATTAAATATGTCAAAATATTTTCCATTTGACAATAAAGGGGTACAACTTTTGTTTCCTATACAGGAAAATTCAAAGCTCTATTTAATTTAAACTGTAGACAGATTAAATTACACAGTGGAAGCAAACACATTACATACAGAAAGAAATACGTAAAATACAGTTCCATATCAAATTCTCTGTCACAATGGGCTTTGTCTCCTCTTACCTGTGATATTTTAAAAGGAAAGGGTCCTCTGGTATTCTCTGCAACATTGATGTCAGGGATAACCCACTCTCTCTTCTTTCTCTTTAGCCCTCCACTAGACTTTGGGAAATTCAGGACAGGCACCTCTGGATCATCTGCACGCTACAAAAACACACACACATTTAGCCAGCAAACGGTTGAATTGTACAATACCCATTAGAAACAAACCAAATGCAAAACAAAAGCAGCACATTTTCAGATCATGACCCCATGATTGTCCAAGGTGCATTATTAGTAACACCAGATTACACCTGTGTGAAAGGTGGTTTTTGCCAGTAAACCCAACAGCAAACTCATCATGGTCAGCTACTTTTATATCATATCAGCGCAGTAGGACATGATCACACATTTCTAATAATTTCTTAATTCAGGTATGTCTGACAACCAAAGCAGAAACACATGTGAATGGAACAATTTCAAATTTTTAAATGCATAAGCAATAGAGGTTAAACAGCCATGTAGCCTACTGTCAGGTCTGTTTTAGTACAATAAAGCCTGAAAGCTTAACACGCATTATAGTGTCTGATTAAAACACTACTGAGGCAATAGCTGCTTAAAATAGTCATTAAAGCACAATATGCACAAAGTCATTTTATAATATGCTGTGACAATTTGAAAAACAAGGCAGTAAAGTAGAAACCAAGTTAAGGAGACTGAAAAATCACCTATGTAAAAGACTTTCCTTAAAAAAATATATATAAAAATCCTTTCTGCTCTCTCGCACTTGCATCTCGTGAACTGAACATTTTTCTGATAGTACTTTGCTTTGATGTTTTCTCCTTGACTTAGATTTTGGTTTGCCTTGTACCTCATTTGTAAGTCGCTTTGGATAAAAGCGTCTGCAAAATGACTAAATGTAAATGGAAAAACACATTAGGGGAAAGAGAGCTGAACAGAGTCAGGACACCTAGGAGCAGAGAGGCAACCTGCATTTGAGACAAGTTACAGTCAGTCGATTTGTTGTGAAAGCAGGAAACTTCTAACTGGTAGATGTGGTGAGCTTTTAATTCAATGTTTGAAGTCTGACGCTCAATGGGTTGGTGCAAGCATACGATTTCAGGGTTTCTGCCAAAGGGGGAAATAATTATACCTGTAGACTGGTTACAAGAACAAAATTCATTATTATCCTGGATGGTCATGCTTGGGAAGGCTAAGGCTACCAAGAAGATGGTGCAGCTTCAAGAAGAAATAAATGTCACAAAGTCATACCACCGCTTTTGTGCCTCTGAAACCATAGCATAGTATGACACTCGTGCCAACCAGTAGTTCATTTTATATAATTGACTGACCAATGCGTTCTTTTTGTCCCCCACTCCTAAAGAAAGCAGCTACATGCATTAGTGCCCAGTGGGCTTGCGACCATCCACGGTGTTTACTTTGATTCAATCAGGTGCAAATATTACTACAAGAGAACCACAAATTGTCTTTAAGGGATTTCTGTGGCTCTGTTCTGTGATTTCAAGAATTAAACACAACTGAATGTCGAGAGTTGGAAATAAGCTCAGAATTCACAGATCTGTTACTGACAGTATGCTGTTTCGACATCACAATAATACATTCCAATTTAGAAGTAAAACTGAAAAAAGCATCAGATCATAGCTAAAAACAGCTTCAGCCCATAATTTGCCTATTAACATTAATATAAACATACATAAATGTAAAAAACCAGCACCCCGTCAGTAAGCCAACTAAACTAAAAACTACAGATTGGAACCACAAATTTGTTGCTATTCACACACAACCACAGAGGGGCAGTGTTTGTTAAAGTCTGTGTTCAGAGCCTTTTCACTGTCAACTTAGTTCAGTAACAGTCTTTATTATTCCAGTACCCTGAAATACCAGGAATTAGGCACGTGAGACAAATCCATTCTTTCATTTTTATTTTAACTAAATTGCACTGTAAGTTTGTTCAATACCCTGTCAATAGTGTCTCCAGTCCTACCTCTGGGTACTTAGTGGAGTCCACTTCAATAAGATGGTGCTGATGGTTGTGGTTTCCATCATGATCCTCAACATTTTGATTGTGATCCTCATGCTGATGAGCATTGTGATGCCTTTGGTACAGTACCCTGACAGGAAGGGTCATTTTTCGACCTTGTGAATCCCATGAGTTGATGAAGAAATCCCTGTGTCCCTCATGAAGATCTACAGCTCTCTTTACCTGGAAGAGGGGAAAAAAACAAACAAAAAAACAAAAACAAAAAACAATACTCAGTAATAGCCAATATACTGGTAACAAAAGTGCAAACTAAACTTCTGAGGCAATTTGATAATATTCTTTGCTAACATGTAATGACATTTACTCAAAATACTGCTCATAGATACATAACGATGTGTGAGATTGCATTTTGTTACAGCACATTTACAGAAATCACCTAAACCAAGATTTTATATTTTTTTCCCTAAATATCAAACTATAGATCTATAATGGCCAAGTATTACAATTCAGAGGCAGAAAAGCACATTAGGTCTTTGAAAAAGTGAGCATTTTGCAATCAACTGCTTAAATACGCACCTTTAACAAGCCATCTGTCTGTACAATGAAACAGTTGTCATCACTGATGAAAAGAAATCTTGTGCGGTCTGTGCAGTCAGTGAAACCCACTGTGATAGGAAAAAATAAATAGTTATCCAATACAATTGCAGTGCCAAATAGGAAATAAAAACCTGGTGAGTGTTTATCATTGATGTCATAGTGGGTAGTGGAGTCTAATGGAGGTGGTACTAAAGTTTTGGCCACCCTATTTCAGAGAGTTTACAAATCACAGAACCTATTCACATTCAATTTGTCACTGAACCTTTTCAAATTAAAGAGGAATAAACTCTTCTAAAAGTGCAAGTTTGGCCCTACAATAGTCTCTAGGCTGATGTGAAACATAAGTCTTTTAAAACAGTGGTTTCTCTGTGGGTTTTTTTTTTTTTGTATTTCTAACATGTATGAAAATCCTGTTCTTTGCTTATGTACCAGATAAGAGAGTTGTAACACATTTGACTATGAACTCATATTACAAACACGCAGAGCTTCCCATCCTGCTGTCGCTGCAGCATTCTGACAGTATAACTAAAAATGACAAATCTCTGTACGTTTTTTTCCCCCCATTATAAACATAACATTTTTACTTTGGTATCACCAATCCCAAACTGAAACTCTATAAATAATTTTAGTTCTTATAAAGATCCAGCCATTAGCCTTGAAAAAACAAAAAGTGTAAAGTATCTAACTTTAAACTGGAGTTTATTTCTACAGGGCAAGTGTAAAGCCACCTACGTTGTCAGAGAACCCAGGGTAGAGCAAACTGCCAAGCTAACTGCTCTCTGTATTAACAGACAATTTGCACTTAATATTTCACCAAGTACCTCAGAACTTTCTTGCAGCTTTAGGTACAAAACATATCACACTCAGTCACCTGTCAGTTTTATGCTCTTTCCAATATATCTGACCAAAATTTAAAGCACCAAATCTGAACAACTACTCTCTTGTTCCTATGATTTTTCCAGCAGGTTAATTTTATTTCACCTTTAGCACTTTACTCTTAAAACACCGCAATGTTACACAGATTGTCCCATTATTCTAACTGTTCATCTCCTCTCTGCTATACAGATGACATTAAATAACTTAATTAATTTGTTCTTTATCAAAATTATCTTTCAAGAGTTGCACAACATCATTCACAGTTACATTTCTCTCCAGACAAGAACTGAAACTGACTTTACTGTGTGTACATCCACCCATTATCTTCAACTGCTTATCTTGTTCCGAGTTGCAGAAGCTGGAGTGTATCCCAGCTGTGACTGGGCAAGAGGGAGGTTACACCCTGGACAGGTCTGTTTCTCTTAGTGGCCCTGAGATGACCGTCATTCACACCTACAGGCAATTAACCTAACATACATGTCTTTGGACGGTGGAAGGAAACTCACAAGCACAGGGAAAACGTAGAAGTCTATACAGGGACTTTCTAGCTCAGAGATGGCAGCACTAACCACTTCAGATTTATTTATTACATTAGTCATAGCCTAACAAAGTAATGTGGAGCTGTGGTATTGCAAACAATGTGATAAACCGAACAATTAAAATTATTTTACTTTCTGGTCTATGTGAGAAGTTACTATTAGGATGTTGTTACCCTCCAGTAAACTAAGATTCCTTCTGTGGTCAGTAAATGGTCCTTAAAGTCTGCCAAAATGCATGGTGAGTTTGTTTTTATGTCTTATATAGCCCAAGCAGGTGGTGAATTGATAGTCAATGATAACATGCAAGTTTCTTAAGTAGGGATGCAATGCAAAAAGTAGAGCTATGACAATGCTCATAGGTGATACCCAGCAGTAGCAGTTTCAGACTTCTCCAGTTAATGTTAGTGTTCCAGCTGTCTCTCATAAGGAGCCAGTTTATGCATTGAAGTAATACAATACACTAGTTAATGAGAGCCTGCAAAACAGGCTCAGGTACATTGTTTTGCCCTCCAGGTTCATGCACTCCATGAAGTGACTGCAAGTTGAGACGTTGGGTTGTTTAGGCTAAATGTGAGAACAGCTTATCTTCAGAAGGACATCTGAGTAAGAGCAGTGCTAGCAAATGCTAAGGAATTTCATATACTGCTTGGGTCTAGCTGCACCCATAGCTGAAAACCCTCCTTTCAAGACGGAAAACACTAAAATAATTCACACAGTACAATGAGACAAAAATATTAACACTACATAGTTTCATTAAGGTCTGTCCATTAGACAGTGAGTAAGAGAGTAGCTTCCTGGATTGTTCTTACCTTTGCCCAGTCTTGTGCCCCGCCTCAGGTGCTTTCTGGTTACTTTGAAAATCAAGAAATCTGACTCAAACCCAGATACACATGTTGCCTCTTCTGCAGTCTCTATAGCTAAGACCTAGAAGAATGGAAAATGGAAAATATGTATACTGAAGGCTACAAAACACATTTAGAAAACTTGAAATGGCAAAACATTTAAAACACTAAATTTATGTTAAGTGTTCCCAAAAGAGATAAACTGGAAAAACTAAATATTAATTACAAATTACTCTGTGAATACCGTTTCAGATTAATTGTTAAGTGGCCGATGAGCCCAAAACCCTTTGGACTCTAAAGTAGCATTTAAGTAGGATATAAGGATTAAAAAAAAAAAAAAAAAAAACAGACAACGCTGCAAATATACATGTGAAAATGGTTTGTGTTCACATTTAGCAGACGCTTTTATCCAAAGCTACTTACAAGGCAGCAAAAATCTAAAAAAAAAAGCCAAAGCCAAAGTGAACTGGTTTGCGTGGGGAACAACATAAGCATCAAACATGACTGCTCAGGGGGTAGAAGGTTCACATTAATAGGAACGAGCATTTTGGGGAAATCATTCTGTGCGTCACTCACTAATCCCAAACTTTAAAATCTAACGCTAATCGCTAAGATTAACTTCTTGATGAATGCTGACAGCGTTAAAAACGCAAAAAAAAAAAAAAGTTTTAAATAATTTCTATAAAAACACGACTTGACAAATAAGATATGGGTTAAATCGACTGATATGAACACATTTCCTACTATTCGCATGAGACCATATCGAATTTAAAATCGTTGGAATTTAACCTGGAGACGTCATCAACGGAACAAGGGCGAGGCTGCAAACTCAATGACTGAGAAGGAAACTAACTACAAAAATATTCGATTTTAATAACTAACTAAAATGGCGATTAACACATTTGTGTGTGTTAAGAGTTTTAATCGTTTCTGCAGAAGTTGTTTAAGACCGGTGTGAATCAAGATGGTCTCTTGAAATCAGTCTTATTCCCTGAAGCGCGTGACGGCCGCTCCAGCCATTAGTCGCGTCCCCCACAGTGCGATTTGGATAAAGCTAAAGATTTACTGCCATAAAACACTTGTTTAATGCAAATATAATGTACTATACTTCAAATTGTTATGCCAATGTTAAATGAATGAAAAAAAAAGGCTACAACATTAACCAGCAGTGTTTCAAAGTTACAAACACGACGAACGCGGCTACAGGTACAAAGAAACACTCACCTGAAAAACGAAGACTAAAAGGCCCCAGACTGCGAACCGAGCGGTCCTCATCTCTTGTCAAATCCCGTCCCAACACTCTCTTAATCACAGTTTAAAAAAAAAAAAACAACGTCAATCGGATAAATTCTAGGTATATTCCTTGGCGACCTGTCGTCGTGGCTCCTTTGTCTTATCTCCAGCAGGTAGTTTCAGACTGAGTGACTTCAGCTGGATTAGGGAAGGTACTTTCAGCGTATGACGTCAGTTTACAGGTGCGCAGTTTCCGTGTTCCTGATATGGTCATACACACCTGCCCAGATAGATACCAGTAGTTTCTGTTATTTGTTACTCATTAATAGTTATTAGATACTAGTCAACACGTTGGTGGCGTTCTTATTCACTAACAACGAGTTTGATCTAAGCTTAGTGAGCTGCTGTTCCACTTTCTGTCTCATTTCCTCTTACTGAGAATTTCTAACCAACCCCCACTCCTCTCTCTCTCTTTCTCTTTCTCTCTCTCTCTCTCTCTCTCTCTCTCTCTCTCTCTCTCTCTAATACAAACAAGCACACACTGGAAGTATCGGCAAAAACGTTTTATATTCCAATAGCCAAATACTCGACCTCGACAAATAAAGTTAGTAATTTCATTTTCAACATGTGTAACATTTCAACTACACTTTTTCATCAAGAATGACAACCATGTATCATGTCGAAGAATGCTAACAGTTTTTTTATTTGTCAAATCGTTAGTGTGACATCAACCTAAAACCATTTGTTAGTCAAGTGTGAATCCAGCCTGAAAACCAATCAGTGGCAGTCAGTTCCTCATCTTCATACTACTAAATGAGATCTGTACACATCTAAAAAAATGTGAGACAGACAGAACAGATTTTGGAAATTCATGCATCAGACTGTAAGGCATGATCTGATATCATGCTGTGTATACACAGTACACAGGTAGATTTACTAGACACCAGGGCACAAAAAGACCTGCCTGTCAGTGAGGATACACAGTCTTTATTTTGGCTGTTGCTGATTTCACAATGTTTCCACTTCACTTTCTATGTAATCTTGTATATTCAGTGTGTCACTTGCCTATGCAATATTTCTAAATCCCTTGTTCATAGGTTGTAGTAACCATTTTGCAAAGGTACTCATTAAAGTCCATTCTGTACAGTTGTAAAAACAATGATTAATCCATAACAAAAGAGGACTTTCTTAATCAATCCATACTTTTCTTCCCAGTCTATCTGGACATCAGCTGACCGAAGTGCCTGTACTCTGACCTGAGTTGCAGTCACTACATACTGCCCAATAACTTCCATGGCCTGTTATGAAAATCTGGTTAATGAAAATATTTGATTTTGTTTGTTATTTATCCCAATTGCTTGTGGTAAACTGGAAAAAGAAATAAAAAGTAAAATAATACTTCTATTTCTGTCACGTGTTTGCTTTTAAAGTCAAATTTCTGGCTTACTGATTGGTACAGCTAATGATGGCTGTTGTATAACAGTCAACATAATCACTGCCATTACTGAAAGTAAGTGGAGCTTTGTGTGTATATATTCTGCATATATATGACTTTACAGAAATTGTTTTTTTACAACAATAATTGTATTTTTTGTTGGAGTTAAAAATTTGCAAATTGTCTTTAGTAAGGTTGTTCTCTCCCCCCAACGCCCCCCACCCCACCCCACCCCACCCCCGACCCCCTAGAGCTATGTGATGTTAATCTAAAGCTAATTTACCTTCAGCTGGTTTAGTTTAGATAAGCATGACAATAGCTACGTCCCAACCAACCTGAAGGATCTAGTTAACGGAGGGGGCTTCTTTCAAAGTTGTAGTATTGAAGAATTAGCTAAGCTAAAAGACAGCTGCTAATATTGTTAGCATCAAAACAAAACAAAAATACAGTAATGATGAAAACAAAAATGGATTCTGAGAATGTATATCAGTTGCATTTACCCAATATATACAATCCCTTGCTGTTTAAGTGGTTTTCAAATATGTTTGTAAATTTTAAGGGCATTTTCCTTCTTTCACTGCCAGCAGTGTTTCAAGTTATGCTAATGCTAATGTTTCCTAATTTAAGCTAGTTTCAACTCACTCACTTTGCTAAACAGTTTTACAGCTTACAGTCGATGAATAAAAACAAATAAAGCAGTAAATTTAAGGTACATACCATGGGTAACATCAGCTGGCATTCTCAAGAGGAAATAATGTTACCTGCTGAGTCTGTTTCATTGCTACTGTTTTTTTTTTTCTTTTTTTGGTGACTTTCTGACTTGAGGCCAGATGAAACAACAAGTAAACAACTGCAAACTTTTAATAGGCTTTTAGGGTGTAAAATGTACTGTTTGGCCCCCAAATATTCAATAAAACTTAGAGTTTGTCTGCTGAAATTAAAAAAAGTTCAATTTATTTAACTTGGATTTCTGTTTGCAGTGTGGCTACATAAATGTTCAACCCTCAGTTGTATGTTGAGGTTAATTAACAAACAGTAGCTTGCTCACACAATATTAGCATTCTCGGGTTAATTGTTGACATTTCTTTATCCTGTCAAAACTATAAAATAGACATAAGTATATAATTTAAATCCATTTCTCCTCATTCAACTATTTATTTTCCAATGTGTACACAGTCACATATGTTGATTTTCTTACATTAATTAGCAAATACAAGCTTTTTAACTCTACCTATAAAAACTGTGGGGAATACTGGTACTGCAGTACTGGTACTGTACTTGTTCTGGTTAGCAAGGCATCACTATTAATATCTAATTACTATCTTAATTTATACTGGGTGGGTGGAGGGATCCACCCTGGACAGGTTCCTAGTCTATCGCTAGGCTTCAAATTCTAATATTTGCCATAAAAACATAGAAAACATTACCACTGTTAGCACACTGGTCTACAGTGTAAAATGTTTCTATAAAATATTTGCATGTAAAGAGATTAGATACTTGATCTATAATCTAAGGTTCTCACAGCTTCATTGTGAACAATCATAAAAAATGGGCGTCTTTCTAAAAGCAATTAAGTGATGTTATTTTTTGCTCTTCCCTCCATCAGTCACAGAAACATCGAGGGATGTGGGGGCAGCAGAAAGAGTGGTCAGTTTACAGTGACCAGCACTTACCCAGTTACGACAGAGAGGAAGAGAGCAGAAAAGCAAGAGGAGGAAGAGATTGAGTGAAGGAGGGAGTTTCAGATTACAGTTTCCTTTAGGATGAAGAGTGAGTGATTCACTTCCTTATGTGTGACTGTGGGTGTGACCAGAACTCTAATTTCTGTGTTTAACACTCGATTCTTTGTCATATTACTACCGATTCATTGAACTTGCACATACATTGGACTCAAAAAGTGGATATAAAGAAGCAGTAGAATATACGACATGCAGCATATACAGATTATTTCACAGGAAGCTTTTCCAGTTTCAATTGGAATATTAAATCAGTGAATCTTTGTGGTGAAAACATGTTAGTTGGTTAAATTAATGGAAGTAAAATGCAACAACTGTTTTTAGAGGTGTTATATAGGTCATGTCAGTCTGTAGATGATGCTGTTTGATTAGGTTACCTGTGGGAAGAGCCAGGCTAGCTGCTCTTCTGTCCTTCTGATCTTTGTGCCAAGCTGAGCTGGACAAGTGTGGCTTCATATTTAGCAAGATGTGAAGATGAGAGCAGCAGAAAGTTCAAAGAGTTAGTAACAGTAACAGTAACAGAGTTACTGTTCAAATATTTTTGCAGGTTTTTCATAGCAGGGTAACAAATCAGTCTATTGTTTTATGCACACATAAAACCTGTTTATTGAAGCATGAACCAGCCTAGGTTATGTGGTTAAGGAATTACAGAAGTCACATCAATCTGTAAAAAAACACTCACTCATTTCTACAATGATAATCTGATCTTTAGATTCACATTGAAGCCATTTAGCCCTCTATCACCTTGTACCTACTTCCCTTTGTGTTTGCTGTGCACCTTTACATCACTTGTTAAATCACACTGAAGCGTGAATAGTTCAGTAAATGTAAAGACAACAAAATTCTTATTCAAGTCAAACCAAAAAAAGCCACTGGCCCTGACTGCGTTTATGTGTCAGCTAAAAGACAAAGTTTATTCTAACCCGATTTCTTATCCATTGTGGAATTTCTGCGAACGAAATATTTGCTCTATCTCACCCACTTTCTCACACAAACAAGCAGTGTGTCCTTCTACTATCAATGGAATGTATAACAAGCTCCCAAACTCAAGATGAACTTGGATCTGATTAATTGCTGGAGAAAGACATGCAGTGGGAATGAGAAAGGTGGATGAAGAGACGGAGCAAGCAGGGAAATGTTATATCTGTATAAAAAAGCTTGTAAAGCTGATTTTAAGGAAACAGAATATATACAATGTGAATTTAACATAGTAACCAAGACTCAAGACAAGCCACAGAGAACAGGTCTAATGAAATGGACTCATGTTTTACTGGTGAGGCATTAAGATTAGTGTTTACTGTTCACTACTGTAATGTGACCGCATTAAAGCAGAACTGTGTCTGTGTGTAACCTCACAGAACTGCTTGTGTATAAAAACCCACAAACTAAAGCTTATGATCAGCAAATAAAACCAAATTAGAACTGATCAGGTAAAGGTTTGATTTTAGTTTGCTCCATACGTTCAGCATGTTTTCTACTGGACATTAGTACGGGCGACTGTGGTGCAGGATGGTAGAGCGGTCGTACACCAATCGCGCAGATGTAGGTTTGATCCCTGGCTCTCTCTCATGTTGAAGTGTCCTTGAGCAAGACACTGAACCCCAACTTAGTTACTCCCAGTGAGCATTGGCCAGCTGCATAGCAGCTCCCCCATCAGTGTATGAGTGTGTGTGTTATTGTGAGAGTGAGAATGGGTGAATGAGAAGCAGTGTAAAGTGCTTTGAGTGGCAATAGGTAGAAAAGCGCCATATAAGTGCAGAACATTTACTGCTGCTACTTATTAAAAACTCCTTGGTTGCAAATAAACATGAACTTATTTGATTAGTGTCAGAAATACACTCTGTGCTCCTTTGTCTGTGTTACTGCAGTAGATTTTCTCTCCCAGAGTCAAGGCCATTAATGGTGGCTGCTCCAGGGACATCATGTCAATTATTAACTGCCAGGTCAATGTCTATGTGAGGACACATAGAAACTGTTGGAAGCAACAGAACTATCTAGCACTCAACTTAAACAGAGGTGGTGAATAACCAAGTACGTTTACTCAAGTACTCAAGCACAATTTGGAGATAATTGTTCCTTCCTGGAGTAATGAACGTTACAGTTATTTGACAGTTTTATTTAATTAATCCTTTTGTAAATATGGACTCATAATTAAAATGTAACATAATAAATGATGATATTTCTAAATGTTTACAGCATTTGGGAGTGAATTCCTTACTATTTAAGAATTATATTCATTTATTAAGGGAGATCATTGCAAATTTGACCATAATAAACAAGTTATCATTAGGTGAATTTAAATAGTTCAAAGAGCTTCACCTCTACCAATTACAACAGTTAAATCCTGCTTACTAATTGATGCTCTTTTGTAATTGATGCATATCATAGACAAACTACTACAGAACAAAAAGTAACAAAAACTATTTCTCAACAATTCTATGTGTCATTTAATGTGAACCAAGACAGAATTACTGTAATCCATAAACTTTTGAAGCTGAACAAACAGGTTATACACACAAAAATGGGAAAAACTAACAATGCAAAACAAAAATTCCATAGAGAATTTTTAGCAAAAACTTTAAGGGCATGTGTTTCTGAGGAAGTGAGGGTCACAGATTCAGTTGTTCAGGCAATTCAGCAGGGAGATGTAGTGTGGACTGAGACAGTGGACTGTATAAAGCACAGTACAGAATGAGTGTGATAGAGTTCCTCAAGCAGGTTTATCTCTTTCATAGACTGAATTATCGGTTTTATCTGTATTTGGATTGGTGTTGGTGGAAGATGAGAGGACAACCTGTCAAACTAAAGGTCAAAAGGTCAGTTAAAATTCCACATTTGTTTGTTTAATAATGCTGTGTCATCTATATAATGATATAATTTTTAAGAGATTGCATTAACCCACATACAGTTCACCTTCCATCTGGCTCCTTGGTCTTATCAATACACTGGAATGGAAGATTTGTTGGACAGAGAATGGCAACAGCTCCCACATGGGGATCATGGAAAACAATAACTGCAACTGAGATTTACTGAATGTGTGTCCAGTCCCTGGTAACTTCACGAGACCATTATTTGTTATCTGCCTTAATACTAGCATGTAATCGATGTTTGGCAATGTGAAAAAAGCAGTTTTCGACAGCCTGCTTCATAAAACTATGTAGATTTATATTTGAGAGGATCAATCTTTTTCTCCTATAGAGCAAATCACTTACCTGGTGTGACTGTTCAAACTGAGTTTTCCTGATAATTGACATTCATTTGAGTCGTCCAACCTCAACCACCCTGTAGACACATAACCAAGGCTGGGTTTAGACAGACACAATGGTTCAGGGGACAGAAAGCATCTATTAATGAGACGTTTCTTGGACGTACAGTAAGTGGACACATGTGAGCAGGGACATTGTGAAGAAGTGAAGCAGGGTGTATGCAGACATGCTCGGCCAACTGTTCCTGCTCAGTTACTATCAGCACTCAGGGATTACAGGAAATGATTCACTGAGAGGTCAATGTATCAGCTGCTGCCTGTGTTGCTCTCTCTCTGCTGGGGGTGTTACAGAGGAGTCTAGTGCCGTTTCTCTATATGTCTGCAGCTGACTACAGCATAAAAGCTCTCCCATCATCATCACTGGACTTCCTGTTAAAAGCCCATCATCAGGCCACTCATAAGCTTTTAGTTCCCATGAAATCTTTATGGCTGTGAAGCCTTTTTTGCGTTCTAATAAGAATGAGATGTGTTGTGTGTGTGAGATGCATGTGTTGACATAAACATGCACATACATACACACAGACACAACAGCTGGTAAGTGTAAAAGTCATTTAACCGCTGGTTGTCTAGGTGGTGCCCAGCAAACAATGTGGGCTACATAGACAATTGGAAACGTTTTGGGGGAAAACCTAGGCTGATTAGGAGAGATGGCATCCATCTCTCCTTTAGATGGTGCAGCTTTCTTATCCAGAAATATGGCTGGTTTTATTAGAAAACCAAAAGTATAACAATCCATAGTTGAGTCTGAGATGCAGAGATCCAGTCCTACGCGCCTCTCTGCAGTATCCTTACAACCGTCACCCCCCACAACTCCCACATACCTATAGAGACTGTGTCTGTTCCCCAACCAATTAAATTAAATAAACTAAAAACGACAATAGGAGGAGTTAATCATGATAACGTAATAAAAGCTACTCCTCTTACAGCACAAAACCCCAAAACAATTAACTGTGGATTATTAAATATCAGTCTTAGCCTCTTAGCCTTTCACACCCAAACTGGAAAACTCAAAAACCACTATTATTTGTTATCGTGTACCATCCTCCAGTCACTTATTCAGAATTTTTGATAGAATTTTCTCATTTTCTATCTGATTTAGTGCTTAATACAGATAAAGTCATTATAGTGGGTGACTTTAACATTCATGTCGATGCTGACAGTAACTTCCTGAGCACTGTGTTTAATTCATTATTAGATTTAATTGTTTTTTCCCAAAATGTAAATAAACCCACTCACAGTTTTAGTCACAACTTCGACCTTGCCTTACATATGGCATTGAAATGGATAATTTAACGATATTTCCTCCTAATTTTCTTCTGTCTGACCATTTTTTAATAACATTTGAATTTACAATAATAGAATAATAAAATTCCACCATAGCAGATGCTTAAGTGAAAAAGCTGTAAACAAATTTAAAGAAACGATTCTTTCATCATTTGCTTCACCATATGTCAATACAATGGAAAGTAGCCATCTTAATATTACTCCTACACAAGTAGATTATCTTGTTGACAATTATGCAGCCTCACTACATACAATACTCGATAGTGTTGCCCCTCTGAAAAAGAAGGCAGTAAACCAGAAGAGGTGATCTCCGTGTTATAGTTTGCAATTACGCAACTTAAAACAAGCAACACGAAAGTTAGAAAGGAAGTGGCGTTCCAGAAATCTAGAAGAATCTCATTTAGCCTGGAAAAATAGTTTAAAAATGTACAAAAAAGCTCTCCGTGATGCCAGAACAGCGGTTTCTGTTCAGCACTGTAGCCAGGCTGACTAAGAGCCATAGTTCTGTTGAGCCTAGATTTCCTTTAACTCTGAGCAGCAATGACTTCATGACTTTCTTTATGAATAAAATTGTAGCTATTAGAGAAAGAATTCACCAGATCTTCCCCCCTAAATATTACAGATAGATCTTCATGTACAACAGGGCTAGAATCATTAATAAGGCCTCTATCCCTGTTAGACTGCTTTTTACCTATAGATCTCTCTGAGCTAACTTCAATTATTACCTCATCTAAACCAACAACCTGTCTGCTAGACCCTATTCCAACTAGACTGCTCAAGGAACCTTTACCCTTAATAGATACGTTCATATTAGATATCATCAATGTATCTTTAGAAACAGGCTATGTACCACAGGCCTATAAGGTAGCTGTAATTAAACCACTACTTAAAAAACCCTGTCTTGACCCAGGTGTTTTAGCCAATTACAGACCAATATCTAATCTCCCCTTTATTTCTAAAATCCTTGAAAAAGTAGTTGCTAAACAATTATGTGACCACCTGTACAGGAATAATTTGTATGAAGATTTTTAGTCAGGATTTAGAGTTCATCATAGTACAGACACAGCCCTTGTAAAAGTCACCAACGATCTTCTCATGGCATCAGATAATGAACTCGTCTCTATACTTGTTCTGTTAGATCTTAGTGCTGCATTCAGTACCATTGATCATAACATTGACCAACAGAGACTGGAACATGAAATTGGGATTAAAGGAACTGAACTAGGTTGGTTTAAATCTTATCTATCTGATAGATTTCAATTTGTTCACATTAATGATGAATCCTCCATGCACACAAAGGTTAGCTATGAAATTCCACAAGGCTCTGTGTTAGTACCAATACTTTTTTTTAATATATGTCTCCTTTAGGCAACATTGTTAGAAAACACTGCATAAATTTCCACTGCTATACTGATGATACCCAGCTATATTTATCTATGGAACCAGATGAAAAAAATCTGTTAATAAAGCTTCGAGCCTACAAGACATAAAGGCCTGGATGTCCCACAATTTTTTACTTCTAAACTCAGACAAAACTGAAGTCATAGGACTTGGGCCCAAAAATCTCAGAAATATGATGTCCAACCATATTGTTACTCTAGATGGCATAAGTCTGGCCTCCAGTACTACTGCAAGGAACCTTGGAGTTATTTTTGATCAGGATTTGTCCTTTACCTCACATATAAGACAAATCTCTAGAACAGCCTTTTTCCACCTACGGAACATTGCCAAAATTAGGAGCATCCTGTCTCAAAGTGATGCCGACAAACTGGTCCATGCATTTGTTACCTCTAGGTTGGACTACTGTAATTCCCTACTTTCAGGATGCCTCAGTAACTCCGTAAAAAGCCTGCAACTAATGACTGGAATGAGCAAGAGAGATCATATTTCACCTTCACTAGCTTCTCTCCATTGGCTTCCCATTAAATCTGGAATAGAATTTAAAACCCTGCTTCTTACATATAAAGCTCTGAATTGTCAGGCTCCATCATATATAGAAGACCTCATAGCACCATATCATCCCAGTAAACCAGTCTATCTTAGAATGCAGGCCTACTTGTGGTTCCCAGAATGTCCAAAGGTAGAATGGGAGGCAGAGTACCCTAACCGTAACCCTAACCCTCTCCTGTGGAACCAGCTCCCAGTTCATATTCGCGATGCAGACACCCTCTCTACTTTTAAGTCTAGGCTTAAAACCTTCCTCTTTAATAAAGCTTATAGTTAGTTATATTCATGCTGCTATAGGCTTAGACTGCTGGGGGACCCACCCCCCAATGCACTGAGCTCCTTTCCTCCTCTTGACCCTCTCTCCGCTCCTTTCTCCCCACAATTTTCACTACTGTATGACATTAACTCTGTGTGTTTTCTTGCGTAGTTGTCTTTGTCCTTCTCTGTCCCCCTCTCTCTGTCCCTTTCTGCAGGTGTCCCCGGCTTTGAAGCTGTGGGTTTTCCAGCGTGCAGCTACTGGTCCTACCAACCTGCCTGATGTTTTGTTGTTGCTTTTTGTTGCTCTTTTCTTCTCTCTTCACTTTCCACTCACCCCAACCGATCAAGGCAGATGGCCGCCCACCCTGAGCCTGGTTCTGTTAGAGGTTTCTTCCGTTAAAGGGAGTTTTTCCTTTCCACTGTTGCCTATGGCTTGCTCCAGGGGGAATTGTTGGGTTTTCTGTATACATCTTTATAGTCTTGACTTTATTCTGTAAAGTGCCCTGAGATGACTTTGTTATGAATTGGCACTACATAAATAAATAAAGTTGAAAGTTAAAACTGCAAGTCAAGGAATCAGAGAACAGTATAGACACCAGGTTATGGTGTGTGTGTGTGTGTGGGCATGTTGGCTGAGGACAGGCCCAGTCACGATTGTTTGCACTGGAATGTGTGCCGTGCTCTGGGTTCACCTGAAGTGCCAGGTAACGTAGTGGGGGAAGGGTTTGAGAGATCATCTTTCTCTTCTTCGCTAACTGTTTTAACAAAGTCCAACCAAACTAATTCTGATGAAATGAATGAGATACACAAAGTTTTTTCTAACTCCGCGAAGAACTGTTGTTGTCTCTGAGGCTAAACATCTATTTCAATGTCCTTGACACTGTTGTGTTTCAGTGAGGATGTGTGAAATGTGTCCATATCTCTAACTAAAGTGTGAGCAGGAAAACATGATCAGCCCTGTACACTGCACTGCCAGCACAGGCTGAGAACATTAAAAATTATTCTGGTAAATTGTTCCACAAATTTTTGTGGAACAATTTACCAGTAGTAGTAGTTACTGTAGTTCATCAGTACTGTCTGCAGAGTCCATATAAGGCCATGATTGGAATTTTTTCTTACACATGAACGCTCTTTCACAAAGCCTTCCATGTTTTTGCACCACTGCTCTCCTTTCTTACTCATAGCCTGTATTACAAGCAATGACTTCTGAATACACCCCCATGATATGTGATGATGAAACTGCATCCTGTTAATCAGATTACACCTCAGTGCGGCTCCAGGAGGTGGAGACTGTCATATGTGGTAACATTCATCATCAGGAGTTTTTTTTTAATATTGCAATTTGTTGTGACACATTAGTGAAACATTTACTTCATTTGAAAGACAACATTTTCAGAAAAGAGGTGCAACACTGTGTTGAACAGGACAAATCTATTTGAGATGTCTGGCATCAGATTTTCTCAGTTTCAGGAATTGATATGATGCCTTTTTTATTTTCAATCAAAAATTGAAAATTCACACCACATAAAGAAGTGTGGTGTGAATTACAAAATGATTATGTATCCTCTGGTCTTTAGTCTCACCATGAAGCACAATCCATTTCAGATGGAGTTGGAGGATATTCTGTGTCTACATCCCAACAGAGAAAGGAATATTTCTATGATTTTCAACCTGATATAAAACAATCATCAACTACAAACTAGAATAGGAATCTGACTAAGAATTGGGGGTATTTCCAGAAAGAAATCTTGCAACTAAGCCTCGAATGCACATAATCCTCACAACTCACAACATTTAGCAATTGAAAACACTGTCATCTACACAACTTGTGCCTCTTTCCATGGATCGAATCACTGCTCTCAAATCAAAGCA
This sequence comes from Channa argus, assembly GCF_033026475.1. Classification (NCBI taxonomy): domain Eukaryota; kingdom Metazoa; phylum Chordata; class Actinopteri; order Anabantiformes; family Channidae; genus Channa; species Channa argus. Next base: position 52,841,605 of record NC_090197.1, read on the forward strand.
TGTGCCCAGAAACTGGCACTATGATATTAAAAGCTAAGCATTCAGTGAAAGACTTCCTGTCTACTTCACAAAAAAAAGTTGATATTGCACTTTACAAAGCACAACTGAAATATGGTTACTGTGGTAAACTGTGGGAAACCTGTCTCTTCAGAGAGAGCATTGTCTGTGGTATGTTAGTATACCAGGGGTGTTCACGTTGTGTACCTATGAGTTTTCCGTATACATCTTGGGAGGGAGGATTGGAAAGGGGCCATGATATTGGATGAAATTCCCAAATGCATTTGTTTTAAATTGTCAAAAAAAGACAAAGCTAATTTCACAAAAATTAGGTCATTTAAAATTGATTTAAAAGCCATTTATACTCATCCATCAAGTTACACTGTCGAACTGGTACTGTAGTTGGGGTTTGAGTAACTGTGCCACCATGCTGAGCTTCTTCACTCTGGTGAATTTGTTTGGTTGTGACGGCCCTAGGGCTTACGAAAGCTCTCGTTTACGCCTGCCTCTTTCTTTCTTTCAGGTTTACCTTGATCCTTGGCACCTTCTACCTTAGTGAGGTTATAAGGTCAGGTGGCACTTTTACTATTTTCTGTATTTTTTATAAATTACTTGTATATTAAATCGATGCTCTGTGCACCTCCCTTCTTTGTTATGTGTTCCAATAGTCACTGAAACTGAGCAGATAATGTTGAGTTGGAGCAAACAGATGTTGAACAGCAGTTACATTTAAATAATATTTCTGCAAGGCAAGAGGAGCAACTGGACCAATCACAGTTGCTACTGTAACTGTGACATGTAGTTAGTTTTCTAGGGATGTGGACAGAACCTACAAAAAACCTAGTGTATAGGCAGTACTAGCATTTCCAGATTTTACTCTGTGACGTAAGAAGACATTTGTGCTTATTGATGTTGTGTCACAAGCTGTTGCCCACTAAGATGAGTTCCCTCTTACATTAACTTGTGTTTCATATAGCACTTGGTGGTTAGGATTAGGACAAGGTTAGGTTCAGGTGTTGGCCGAGAAGTGTGTTGACAGCACACACAGCAAAAGCAAAAACCCATATCTAATGATTCCTTTTCAGTTTGGTAACACACTTCCTGAAAGGAGCATAATTGATGTGTGGTGACAAAATTATTTTGTTCATCAAGCTAAGTGCTCATATGCCTAGAATGACCAGCCCTCCAAATGTTTCCTGACTTTGAAATTTGCTTTGCTTATGTCTCCTTTAGTCAGTGCTGAGGACATGATAGAAAGTAATGCAAAGTGAGCTTCTTACTGTTACTGTGCTGACAGCTCAGCAGAGTGGTCCCAGTTTATTTGAAATCAATATGATTGGATAGCCCCCTTTGTAGAAATATAAAGTTATTTACAGTGAAGGTTCACAACAGAAAAAAATATAGGAATGTATGTTGTAGGTCTTGGATACTGCAGGGATGAAGACATCCAGGAGCTGTGCATTGATTTCTTAAACACAAGGATGTTATAAATATGTTATGAGGTAGAGTAAACTACTTCATCTAATTCATAGACTGAATAAAAAAGATGTCAGGATGATTTATACATTTTTATAATGTTTCATTTTCCAGTAATGATTCTCCGCAAATCCCTTTATATGTTTACCACTTTGTGAAAATGTTGAGTTAGTTTCTGGAGCAGGTCAGTTTATTTATAGAGGCTAAACATTATTTATTGTTTGACTGATAAATGCAATCAAACAAAACACCAGATAATCTAATTATATAAAACATAAATAATCTGAAATACAACTATTAATAAAAGCGCTGGCAAGGAAGTAACTATTAAAAAGCTGTATAAAAAATAGATATGCTTTACAATGGGGTTGAGAAACATCAGTGAGGGGTGAACAGTTTAGAGCTAAAACTGGAAACTGTTTCATTGCCTTGTGATTTTAACTGAAGGCCATGGAACAGAGAGCAGGAATTGGTCAGCATACGAAGTTGAGAGATTCACACAGATTATTTCACAACAACAATCTGAAGAGACGTGACATGTCTTCTTAGTCCTAGTAAGGAATCATTCTGTTTAGGTAAGAGGAGGCTGACTGAAAGCCTTCAGTGGATAGGAATGGATACAGAGAAACAAAACGGTCACAATGTTATGATAAACTGGTCTTTTCACCTAGCGCCACAGTCAGGTCCACATTTACTCTATCCAATACTTTGTTAGGTTAACAAATATCTGTAATACCCATCATCCCCATTTCACTATACTAATGTGCCTAACAATGATGGCAAATATGATGAATGTGATAATTGCTAACCATTAATTGTGTGTTAGCATGACGCCAGTAGGATTTCCCTTAAAGCACAGTGGCCATTACACCCCACAGATCTGCTTGTGTGGTTGTAGTCTGTGGTAAAACAAGTAATACACTTAGGTTACAGGCGTGAGATTGTTTTGTGGAGCATGTTTATTTGCATGCTGTGTTTTGACTGGACGGTTGTTTTCTGACCATCGTTCTTTTTCTGTACCGGTAACTTATGTTGGATAATGTGTCGTACATGTAGTAAATGAGTAAACTGAGGGTGAGGTGATCGTCTTTTCCTCTGTTTTGTTAAAAATGATCATTTATCCATCATCTGTAAGCACTTATCCTGTTCAGGGTGACAGGGAGCTGAAGCCTTGTCCTGACCACTCCTCCACCGAGCTGCCTTTTAAAATGATCATATTTGCATGCAGTACAGCTTACCTCAGCTTTTCCTCTCATGTCACTAGTTTCCTTTTGTCTCTAGCTCCCACATGTGTGTGTGCTGAGACAGAAGACGTATGTTTGATCTCTTATGAGTGATTAATATGATATTTTGATACTCTGCCTCTATACAACCTCTTGTTTGCTCTGATTCTCTGTGTGTGTGTGTGTGTGTGTGTGTAATTCCCCTGAGGCACTGTGAGTCATGCTTTGATGACTCTGTCAGTCATGCTCTGAGATAGAGAGAGAGAACTCAGACAGTAACTGTTGAAAGAGTCCACCCACTTCCCACCCTGGACAGAGATTTCTCTCACTTCATCTCGTAACATAATGTGTCTTCTATTGTTATACAGATGACCCCCCCCCCCACTACCTTGGGTCTACCAAACCCATCTGCAAAACTCTTTGTAGCTACTAGTGGTTGCTCAAGTTTCAAATCTTTCAGCCAGTGTATAGATAATGGGTTCCAAACAGTATTTGTTAGTGTCATAATTACTGACACATACTATAGAATTTGTATATTGTGGTTTCCAATTATAATAGGACAGAAGCGAACCCCCTATGATCACAAGTTTGTACACGAGAAATGTTGATCAAGCCGCTGTTGAGATCAGTTGATGAAGACTTGTCATGATGGACTGGTTGCATCAGTTTGTGCCTTTTCCCACACAGGCCATTTCCTGTCATGTACTCTTTGAAGTGCAGTATCTGCTTCCCTTTTTATGCCATGAAGATCCTCTAAGTGATAGCAGCTAAAATTCACTTGGACAATTAATAATGCACAGTGCCGGACAGCTGCTGCAGGAGAAGTAGTGTTGCCAGCTGATAAACCTGACACCACACAAAGAGACAAAAGGTTAATGTTTGTCTGAATGAGTTCTCAGTTTGCTGCAAATTGTCTGTGTGAAGAGGGTGAGTTTTTCTTGTTGGGGCAGAAAAAATACACAAAGCCTGGTATGCTGTGTTTTATAGAGCAAAAATGTCATCCAAACCCTGGAGGGTTTGTTGTTGGGTAATTTCTTCATCACCATGAACATTCACTATTTATTCATCCCCATAGACACTGTCTTATTCCAAAAAAAGTCCCAGTGCATTTATCTGCCACTGACATTGTCCCCAACAAATCTCATCCTGTTTGAATTGTGAAACTACTGTGGAGTTGTTACAGGAAGTTACTGAGCCTTTTTAAAAATCAAACTATCGAGTTTCCTTGTGAGGTGAAAATACAGTAAAAGGGACCATTGGGAACCAGTTAGGGCTGATTGCCCCCTGCAGGGTAAGATGGATTGAAGATGGATTAAACGGAGATAAGAAATGTAGGAAATACAAACTGTATATGAGGAAATGTCATTTTGACATAACATGAAGCTGTTCTGCTGCTGGTCTTGTGTGTTTGCCCAACAGTAGTTTGTCGATGTGCTTGAGAATTGTCTCAGTAACATGGACATCCCAACATAACCAGAGGTATGTGTGTGAGCAGCTTCTTTTCGATGGCCTTTTTGTTCCTAAGTGGGAATTATGGAAAAAAAAGTTGCTCTCCGCTGGAAATCTCAGTGGACGGTTAATTGCATGTGTATGAATCAAAGCCAGAAGGACATGTCTTTGGTTGGTGAGTCTTTCAGACAGAACATACTACTACAATAAAATGAATGCAATGTTGGATGATAGTAACATGATAGTAAGTTGTCTTTTCGTGCTAAACACGACTCTATTTGCTTCCACAGATATGTCCTGCATGCCTCCCATTGACATAGATAGATAGATACAATGTGTTTCTTTAAACTAAGGACAAAGGTCAGTGTTACTAGAGACCTGACAATTATGGAGTGGAAGCTCATTCTGCTGACAGCTGCTTCATCCATAATAATACTTCAGCCATCAGTAAATTTACTTTTAAATTAATTCATTTAGCAGATGTTTTTATCCTAAAGCGACTTACAAGTTAAGAGGCAAGACAGGGAGAAAACATTAAAGCAAAGGGCATAGGAAGTTGCAGCTGAGTCTGCAGAGTTTGGAAGCTCATTCCACCATCGTGGAATAAGAACAAGAGTTTTACTTGGGACCTTTTACTGAGTGGTGATGGGACCACCAGACCACCGTTCATTGGAAAAGCACAGTGAACAGGAGGGATTTTAGACCTGAATGAGGAAGTGGAAATGAGCAGGTGACAGTCACAGCTTTGAACCTGTTGCTACAGAAAGTAAAGTAACTAGAAACTAAAACTGTGACATGACCATCTGAAATATAATGGAGTCAAAATACAAGTGATGTAAAATGGAAATACTCCACTAGTTACTAGTTAGATTACTAGTACAGAAAGTAAATTCTAAATTATTTTAAGAAATGTACTGGGCAAATATATTTTCAGATCAGGTCTGTGCTGGGGAAACAGTAAAAAAATAATAATTGTTTTTTATTTATTGATTAGTTCCTCTAGTTTACTCTGCTGTGGTGCAACAATGGGCTGGGAACCTTCCCCCCCCCCAAAAAAAACAGAAGTTCATGGCTTACAAAGACTATGATATACACTTCACTTAAAACCACAGATGTCCTTATGGTGGTGTGCGGGACATGCATATGCTGAAATTACCCAGATGTGAGTAAGGACCCAGATGTATCCTTCAAAAATGTTGCTATCTAAATGGTCTCCACTTATATAGCGCTTTTCTACCTATTGGCACTCAAAGTACTTTACACTGCCTCTTATTCACCCATTCACACTCACAATCACACACACTCACCGATATGGGAGCACTGGCCAACACTCACTGGGAGCAATTAAGTTGGGCTTCAGTGTCCCCCTCAAGGACACTTTGGCAAGTGAATGGAGCAGCCGACGATTAACCCAACAACTGCGAGATTGGTGGAAGACCCCTCTACCCTCCTCTGCTACAGTCGCCCCTGCTGTCTCCTGTCATCTGCGAAAAGGGCAGCTCACAGGCATTTCACTAAGCTTCGTGTATGGGAAGTCACTGAGATTCAGGAGCAACTTGCATTTAGCAGAATATCTTCTTCTTTCAGTGCGGCATCTGCTGACATGACTTATTGGTTGTGTTTTTGTTCTCACTTCTGTGTGTGTGTGTGTGTGTGTGTGTGTGTGTGTGTGTGTGTGTGTGTGTGTGCGTGGGTGTGTGTGTCGTCACTTCATAACCCTGATCATGTTTGATGTTGACACGCGTTCTAAAACATCAGCTTCCAATGTAACCTGTGCTATCCTGTTTTCTACAGTTGTGTTTGTGTGTCTACATCTAAAAATCTCTCATACCCACCACACATTCATGTCCCTAAAAATGCTTCTTGTTGTTGTCCCTTTATGGGGGACAATTTGAAAAACTTACCAGCACAATCAGTCTGTAAATATGTTTGTGTGTGTGTGGTCTGTTCTACCACTGTGGCAATTGACTGATTTGCAAAAAGCTGAAAAATTCGTCTGCTTTCCTAACTGTCCCCTAAAGACAAAGCATGTCTCCTGACCACACCCTGCATTGTAACCTCTCTTTATCCTTACCATGTGTGTTTAACTACACCTCTATTGTCATGGCTCTGTGACTTTAGGTGTGGTTCCTCTTTAGAATTACAGTCATTAGCTAACACAGGGAGCTAAAACACCTTAAAGAAACAGGACAACAAGCCTTAGTGGACACTGTGATAATAAAAGTACCTAGTTTTCACGTTTAGCTTGGCTTCAACTGATTTCAGTTTTCTTTCAGGTTCAGACACATCTCTGTCTGTCAGCAGAGTGGGGAGGGTGTCCTCTATTCCAAAGCAAATAGACATAAACACACACACACACACACGCACGCACACACACACACACACACACACACACACACACACACACACACACACACACACACACACAAGCTGCAAGATGTCTTATCAGCCGTAAAAGCTTGTCAGTCAGGTTGCAACAGGCCTCAACACACCCACAAGCCTGCATTACAGGAACCAGGGAGTGTTACTCATTAAACAAGAAGACACATGAGGAGTAAATGACAACATGCATCTCCGTACTTCCCCTGCACTGTATTAGTCAGATCTACATGGAATGATTAACTGCTTTACTTCCATCCTCTCTGATTTTGTGCTGTAGCCACAGTGGGCAGCTGTGTTTGTGCACAGCTGGGTCACACCCACCATCCATTGCCTGCTCAGCAGAACACAGGAGCAGGTGAACAGAGTGGAGCATTTAGCTGGTTGATTTTTTTATTTATTTATTTGTTATACACATGTCAGTCCTCACAGGTACAAACACTGCATGATGGTGAGTGGGGCTGTTTAAGCGCCATTCACCAATTTATTGATATTTAGTGATATATGAATTATATATAATATAAAACAGAAGAAAAAAAGGCTCTATTCAAATACAGAAGACAGACACTTGTCTGCTGGAAGACAGGCTTATGTAGTGTTATCTAAGCCGAGGGTGTGGTAGGAGTGATAAGGATCCACAGCCTCTTGTTGTGGTGATGATTGAGGAACAAGTGGTTCACCATGTTTATAGTAATCAGCGATGTGAAATAACGTGTTAGTGGAGTATTTCATAATTCTTAAACTGTAGAATTTAAGAAAACTCATAAAATAATATTATGTTCTTATTACAATAACTATTACAACTTGTCAACGTATGTAAATGTGGACTTATTCTGTTCTTATGTGAGACCTAAAACACTGGTAAATGTCAGAAATTCTGCATGAAAGTGTAATTGAGAGAAAAAAAGAACGGCTGGTGAATGAGGCCCAGTGCTTCTAAAGCTCCAGAAAGCTGCATATTTATTTTTGATACAAGTTCTTAAGAACATTTTAAATTCATGACTTTCACATCCATCCATCCATTATCTGTAATAATCTTGTAGTGAGCCAGTCTTGTCCAAAAGCACAGGAGTTCGAAGACTAATCCGAAGACATTTGAGTGTAGGATCAAAGAGGGATATGAGAGAGAAGTTTAGATTTTTATTTGACAGTGTAAAGCTTAAAGAACATAGAACCTTTTGTTTCAGATAACCCACATTTTAAGTTGTATTAAAACATGATAGTTATGAGATGAACTTTGTAAACAATACCTAGATTTAACTAGTGACTATTAAGCCTTGGGTTTTGGCTATGAAGACTTTTGTTAAGAAGGATTAATCAACATGAAAACTTAATTTAAAAAACTTTAATTAATTAAATTAATGTAATCAATTTCTCACTAAGCAACATTTGTAATAACTGGATATGTTGAATAAATTCTATGTTGATGATCAACATAATATTTACTCTCTTTTGCTATTTCTAAATAAGGGAATGCAAACTTTGGCACCCAACTGTATTTTATGTGCTGCATTTGCAAACTGGTAATTCAATTTTAACCATAAACTATATAAATTCAGTCAGATGTCACTGAAATTGTCTGAAAAATATCACACGGACACATGATATGAGTCTTAAGGTCATCACAGGCGGATACTGTATGTTGGAAACTGACACAGGCATCTACAGTAAGTGAAAGTAACCAAGGCAGTAAAATGGACTTCACCATTACAAACCACAGGCTGCTGCAGACGAGGCAGGTTGAGACTTGCGCTGACACACAGACAGGAATGCAGCAAAGCCTGAATCATCAAACTGTTCAGTGAGTTAGGTTTGGACATTTAAAGACAAACCAAAACGGATTTTCACTAGATTTATTCATTACAATGTTAATTAGTTTTGCCAGTGTCCTTTTGTGAGAAGTTTGTTTTTTGCCTACTTCAGTTTTTCGTGCTACAGTCCACTTTGTAGGTACTATATGCACATGTATGAGAGTTTGTCTCCATCTGCTGTGCACCTCTGGATGTAACAGCTTGTAACAAACCCTTCATTCCAGGACAGTGTGTGTGTGTGTGTGTGTGTGTGTGTGTGTGTGTGTGTGTGTGTGTGTGTGTGTGTGTGTGTGTGTGTGTGTGTGTGTGTGTGTGTGTGTGTGTGTGTGTGTCCTGTAGTTTTGTAGTCACAAGAAAAGGATTCAGGATACAGCCGCTATACTTCTTTAAAGTCTTCCTCAGTTTTATTAAAAGACACCGGTGACAACAGCATAAAATACCCACATATCACTTATACAAATCTACAATAAATACTTCATGACTTATGCTGATTTAACGCACAGGCATGCATTCCTGTTGCTCACTAATCACTAATAGTAGTGAATATGATTATAGTTAACACTATAAGACCCTTCACAGATCATTAAATTAGTTAGACTTCAGTTGTATAGTGACAAAAAGTTATATTTGAGACCTGGACCCCATGTTTTTTATGTGTCTTAAGAGATCCGAGATCAAATGACTAATGTTGGCTGCTGTAATGCTCGATAAGGTTATCCACTTATATTTGTTCTTTAAACCCAATTGAGAATTGAAGAATAGGAGCCCGAATATAAGTAACATGCCATTTATGTATTGTGAATTAACTTAAAATGCCCAACTGACCTACACAATTTACCAAAATAACACAATGGCCTACACAGTACATTTTCATGAAATTCTGATGAAGTTATTGTGTTTGGTAAAGAGCCTGAATGACAAACTAAGCAATTTGGATTTAACAACACTCTGAACTCCTGGTTACATATCAGTTCATGTACGCTATGAAGTGGAAGTTCTTTTGCCAAAAAGTCTTGTTGTTGTTGTAGAGTCTGTTGTTTTGCTGTTATCTGAAGTAATTTCAACAAAGGACAATGCAGTTCTGTCTGTGGTGGTGATGATACCTATAAGACACATACAGTAAATGCAAAAGATAAAGGACAAAGGTCAGACTGTGGTTTATCTTCACTTTATTGACAATCTGCAGCGTATAAGATGTCAGTGTTATTAAATATGTACATGGTCACCTCTATTTTGTATTCAGTGTCCCCTTTACACAAGAAAGTACTCACCTTAGAAGATGGAGGTGTATGTTTTGCTGCATTGGCATCAATTTGAACCTACAAGAGTAAAAAATATTTTTAAATGTCTTTATATATTGTATTACTCTACATTGGTTCTATGAAAGAAATCCAACACTAATCCAATCTAGAAGCGTATACAGCATGTTAAACACAAAATACAGCATTATTAATCCTGTAAACCCTTTAACCTCTTTTATGCAAATATGGCTCAGATGGTAAGGCAGTCTCTACAGACCACAGGGTCAGCGGCTCCTGGTTATATGTCAAAGTGTCCTTGGGCAAGACACGGAACTTTAAGTTTATCTCAGTGGTTCAGGTGAGCACCCTGCCTGGCAGTCACTGTCATTGGCGTGTGAATGGGTGAATGAGAAGCAACACTGTAAAGCACTTTGGATTTGTTTAGTTTTTTTGCCCATTCGGCTTATCCGGTGACTTCAGGGTCGCTACAGCGGATCATTGTCTGCATAATGATTTGGCAGAGGTTTTTTTTATTTTTTTACGCCAGATGCCGTTCCTCGCGCATTTTCTTCCGGGCTTTGAGCGGTACTTCACAGCTGGGGAGGGGTACTGGCCTTGTGGTCCGTGGACGACTGCCTTACCAACTAAGCTACAGCCACCCTTTGGATAAAAGGGCATAATAACCAGACCCTTTCCCATTAAATGCTACCACCAACTAAGCCCAACAGACTTGTAAAATACATTTATTTTAATATTTTAAAATTAATCAACTGATCAACAGATTTTCTTTGAAATCATTATCATTATAAATTAGTTTAATATATATTTAGAATATCCAAGAGAGAGGGCCAGTTGACATGACTCAACTTCCAGATAACTACAAGTGGATGACTGAGAGCCTTTTCTGACATGACATTTTACAGCATGTGAACATGTTGTTTTTCATGGTTCACTATGTTGACTTGTCAGAAGCACAGGTGAAACACATTTGAACTCAATTTCATTTGTATTGTTTCCCCATAAACCGTCTCCTGGCTATGAAAAGTTTGAAACATTCCCAATGTGTGCTGCTCCCTATAAAGACGTTAACCAGGTTTCTGAAAACTGTGTTAGTACTTAATGACAGAGGGAAACATGATAATGATCAGAAACCTGGATTTCATGTAAACATCATATCCAGAATTAGGTCAATAAAATCCAAGGACCAAATTAGTAAATGACTCAAAACAGGTATATTAGTGTCCCTGCCCACATACTCAGTGACCCACCATGTTTATTGCCAGGTCCCTTGAGATTTCATACCTGAATGTACTAGAAAAGTTATTTCAAACCATTTAATAAACAGAAATAGATAGTTATACATTAATGGTAAAAAAAAGTCTACTCTAGAATTACAGCTATATACCAAATAATTAAGGTTAATTAGGAAAAACATAACAACAGATTACATTATTTATTACAATAATAAGAAAATGTAATTCCATCATACTGGAGTTAATCTATTTTTCCACCTAAACATCTAATATACTGTACAGTAGCAACACAATAGCCACTTACAGTGAGCACAGCACGTAAAATTAATTATTATACTGATTTGGTTACATTTCACTCTTTTAAGCAGCTTCAACATAAACATTTGTTGCCTAAATGTAACCAGACAGGAATCCAAAGCCTGTTCTCTAGTGTCAGTGACCTGTACATTTAACTATTAATTCCAAGCTTCTCATCTGTTGTGAGAGTGGCATGCAAATGGTGAGCAAATGCTGCCTGCTTTATGGTTGATATTCACTATCCTATGCCTTACACTTTCCCTTTTTAGTTGACAAATTCTGAGTGCCACCACGTGCTCGTATGGAGAGTCATCTCCTTTTACGCAGGCACAGGACATTGTGGTTAGCTGTAGGCTGTAGTCTGTGGTATGATCAAGTGACCATTTTTGCCCCAGACTAAGACATAAAACAATCTAACAGTTATGTCTCTGATTTGTTTGATGCGGGTTGGGTGCCTCTGGCACTGTTATATACAAATGTAAAAATGGGTAAAATTCAGTTTTTCTCTTAAAAGCCAGTTATGGCACTAAGACCTACCTATCAACTAGTGATGGATGAAACAATACTGAAGCGTAGGTGCATGTATCATGCAAAAAGAGCGAAAACCCCGTATCAATGTGTGCATTGCTTTGAAAAAGGTCACGTGACAGATACAGCTGCTGTATCCTCAGGAAGTGAAGCGCCACATTGTTTTTAACGGTAAGCTGTACTTTTGAGAGGAGGAGAGGAGACTCTGTTTGGTGCTGTTTGTATTAGTTTTTGTTTTATAATTTTCCAAGGATATTTATGGAACCACTGAGAAAAAAGACATTTTCTCAAGTCTCTGATCATTTTGGTCTTATAAGGTTAATACTTTCCATTCTTATTTCCACTTTTGCTCAGTTTTTATTTGAGTTAATTATGTTCGAATTTCTGAATTTCTGAATTTACTATCTGAAGGACTCTTCATTAAATAATTTCACATGTACTAACCTTTACTTATTTTTGCAGGTAAAATGTGGGCTATGCCTCATAGAGCCGTCTTTAAATGGTAAAATGGTCTGCACTTATATAGTGCTTTTTTATATAGTGCTTTTCTACCTATATGCACTAAAACACACTGCTTCTTATTCACCCATTCACACTCACAATCACACACACACTCACACACCGATGAGGGAGCTGCAATGCAGCTGGCCAACACTCACTGGGAGCAACAAAGTTGGGGTTCAGTGTCTTACTCAAGGACACTTTGACATTTGGCCGGAGAAGCCGGGGATCAAACCAACATCTGCAGGATTGGTGAATGTGATTAAATGATTACATAAAATGTAAATGATTTAACCTTTACCTAGTTTTACCTAGTTATAATGGCAACTTGTACTTTTAAAATGTTGCTCAAACTTTGTCTCATATACATGTTTTGTCTTGAAGTGTTTGCAGAACTGCTCCAAGGTCAGTTATTGTCTAACAGCAGATCATCCCACACTGTAGTGACCCAGAGTGACTTCATGCTCACAGGTGCTTATCAAAGTGCTGAAAAGTTAAACGGTTTCTATAAAAGGAGAAAAGGGCTGGGAGCAGTAGCCTGAGGGTGGAGAATGTTCTGCCCATCAACAGAAGGTTATAAAACTAATGTGTGATGTATGAAGTTTAGAACTGCATAGGATGGAGACTTGAAACTCTGTTCATGTACTTCTCTCTTGCAAGATAATAAAACCCTAAAAGACATCCTGATGTTGAAGCTTCTTTACTGATCACACTTGAGGTGTGTATTGGTGTCATGTTTGCCATGACAATTTGGTGTCAGCAGTATCTGTGAGTGGTCACCGGAGGAGGCAAAGTGAACAGTGGTTTGCATGCACCCTGGAAAAGAAAAGAACCTCTGCTGAAAGCATCAGTGTAGCGAAGGAGAACAGAACACAGTGGCTATAAAACACACCTCGCCCTCGTAGAGACGTCTGTGTTGAAGGCTGTGCACTGACTTCCCATGGGAAACAAGGGAAGTAAGGGGGCTTGGAGCCCTCAGGGTCCGATGTTGAGATTATGAAAACCAAATATGGTGACATTTATTAGGGGAAAAAGGCACAAAGGGAATTCTTTGTCTCTGTTTGCCTTCTAAGTTTGTCATTCTTAAGACCCAGTCACAGTACCCTGTTACAGGGCAGAGGTGTTTTGGCATTGCCTTACTGGAAGTGTGGCAGAAAGTGAGCACACTAGGACTAAGCCCTAGGAGTCGAGTGACAGTGAAAGAATGGAGTAAATAGAGGGCAAACAGACAGCAGAGAAAATAGTATATTACTCCAAATGTTATGATATATGATACTTTCTAATCTCTGCTTAGCTCTTTACCCCAGTGATGTCTATATCACACAAAAACAGTGCCTGTATTTCCAATACAACATTATCAGGATGTATATTGAATCTCTATGAATTTGTACATCTGATGACTTCTGTTGTATGTCTTGTGATTAAAATGCAATTACCTAGTTATAATAGCAACTTGAACTTAATGTATTTTTGAAGGATGTTTAAAATGGTGTTCAAACTTTGTCTCATATACAAGTGTTTGCAGAACTGCTCCAAGGTCAGTTATTGTCTAACAGCAGACCATCCCACACTGTAGTGACCCTCAGTCCCTCCATGCTCACAGGTGCTTATCAAAGAACTGAAAAGGGAAAAGGTTTCTAGAAAAGCAGAAAAGGGCTGGGAGCAGTAGCCTGAGGGTGGAGAATGTTCTGTTCTGCCCCGAAACAGGTTAAACAAACTAATGTGTGTTGTATGAAGTTTAGAACTGCATAGAATGGAGACTTGAAACTCTGTGGATGTACTTCTCTCTTGCAAGAGAATAAAACCCTGAAAGACATCCTGGATGTTAAAGCTTTTTTATTGATTACAATTGAGGTGTCTAAGACCAGATATTGTCATTTTTGCCATGACAGGATGACCATTTTACCTTCGTGCACAGTCACCCCAATCAATGCAACTCTACAAACTTGCTTTAAAACTTTATTATCAGGTGGTTATTTAACAGGACCATTCATCCGCATGTCAGAAGGAATAAACCAAGTTCAGTCTCCACACGCTTTATCCACGTTGCCTGCAATGTTTTATGTAATCCAGCAGATGTTGCTATTAAGTGATATATTGACACTATGTCAGCACAGTTAGGGAAGTACCATACACTCCATGAGATGCCACTTACCCATCACTACTCTTTTCAATTAGAAAGAGGTTTAAAATTGTTTGGAAAAGATGCAATTTTTAATTTACATTTTTGGAAATTAGTTTATATTTTAATGTAGCACTTCGATCCATCTTAAATACTCATCTGTTGATGAGGGATGAGAACTTAAGCACCGAGGCGTTGACAGAATATGCTAACAATAAGAACAAAACCTTTAGTAGTCTATGCAGTTGTACCACATTACCTCAAATTTTACATTTGATCACCACTAAAAGTTAAAGGTTTTGTTAATAAAAACGGGCCCTCTGTACTTGTGGGGGTACAGAATTGAAGGGTTTACCTAAAACATTGACAAAGCATTGATAACCTTTCAAATAGATCTTGGAGGTTCATTAACATCCAGTACATTCACAGTCACTGTAGCTGTGGCCGTGATCAGCGGAATAGCAAAAGGAACCTCATTTTCCACCGCAACCAACAGAGTGTGTCCGCTGTTCTTCTCATAGTCAAGACCCTGGATGAAATGAAGGATTTAAGGATTTAACTCAATATTTATCGACTGTGGTTCAACTGACAACTTCTGCTTCATTTCCTACCTTAGTGGTAGTAATGATTCCCTCCTGTTTGTTACTTCCTGTGGTCACGTTGAAAAGTCCTCCAGGATCACCAGCCACAATCCTAAACTTGGCATTCCAAGCTGGGGTATATGGCTCATCACCATCAGCTACCAACATCTTAATGACCACAACATCCACTTTGTTTTCATCTACTGCTGCCTCATACTGAGAGAATGCAAAGGATGTATTAAGGGAAAGAGATAAACAATTAGAAATAACCAAAACCACAAAAGACTGTGCCTACTATCCAAAAAGATCAAACACAATGTAATTTCTGTGCAACTACAGAATAAATATGGGCCACTTGCTTCAAGCCAAGACCTGCTCAGTTGTTACTGGCAACAACCCATTAAGACCCAAAACTTGTGAGCTACATTCTCTCTGTATGGGGGGGAGGTACTTACAGTGGATTCAGTGTAAACTGGAGCATTGTCGTTGCTATCTGTTACAGTAAGAATTACTTTGGCTTCTCCACGCAACCCATCTCCTTTCATGTCTGCTGCCTGCACTGTCAGAGTGTACTTTGGCCATTTCTGTTGGAAGAGAGAAACTCAGTTTTTAACCATTTAGAATTAGAGGCAAAAGACTTAGACTGTGGGGCATTACATAGGAATTTTCACCTAATTATAACTGACCCACCTCTCTGTCAAGCCCAGAAGCATTGACTCTGATGACCCCAGTGACTGGGTTGATGGTAAATACTGAGTCAGTGGGAAACTGCGGGTCCTGGCTCATAATATTATAGATGAGGTCTGAGTTGTCAGAACCTGGTTCATCAGCATCTTTGGCCACAACTGTAATAACCTCAAATCCTGGAAAGAAGGAATTCACAAACAAATGTTGAGGCTTAACATAATAACAGAACAGACTATAATAAATTCTTCCATTCTTTTAATGTTAGCATTAGATAACTTCTTTGCGTTACAGGTTCTTATTTATTGGATCGGGTGATGAGTGATTAAAATTATTGCCATAATTAAGCAGCTCTAGCTGTATCCTTCTCTATTTCCTTGAGAACACTTTTCTTGCTGAAAGTGAATCCACTACAGCCCCCTGCAGCCCACCCTGAACAAAATAAAGGATTACAGATAGTGGATGGACGGATGGAATAAATCCACTAAATACCCAGTGGTGAGGCCTCAGCAACTTGGCCCATGTAGGTATCTTGAGTGAATATGGGTTTGTTGTCATTTTGGTCGATTACATTCACTACAATTTCCATGGGTGCCTCAGCATTTCCGGCACCTTCTGCCACAGCATGCGCTTGAAACTGCACAAAGACAAACATTTGTATCATTAGTGGTATTTGAAAAAATAAAGCATGCAGCAATTACTACAGCATGCAGGTGCCAGGACACATTCAGTTGTTTTCAGCTGAATTACTGTAAAGTCCTTGTTCACGTGTAAAAATAAGGTGATTTTCTAGTCTAAAAAAATACAAAAGAGCAGAACTCAAAAGTTAATTCAAAACAACGGATTGTGTTTGCCAACTGTATGTCATATGCACTGTTGCAGAATTTGACTCAATATGGGTTGAATTTCTCTTAACTTTCAACATTAAACAGCAGCACACCATCAAATTCTGGTCATGTAGAGAAAACATCCATGAAACAGGTTGCTTACTTTGTACTGGGCCTGCTTCTCTCTGTCCAGTGGTTGTGTGACGTACAAGATACCAGTGCCTCTATCCATGGTGAAAAGGCCCATAGGCGGCTGATCAGCTCCTGGACCAGTGATGCTGTAGTAGATCTTCTTTAGTTTGTCTTCACTAGAGCGAATCTAAAAAAAAAAAAAAAAACAGTACTATTGTTACTGACCACATAGATAGTTACCAGTAAAGTGCCCCGAGATCTTGCATTTATTTAACTACTGTCATAAGGAATTAACTTTTCAAAACAAACAACATAAATAACTTTATTCCAAGTTCACATATCACAGGGTTAATACAAATTCATGTGCATAACTTATTACCCCCTTATTTTGAACCATGTTACATTTTAATTAAAAAACTAATTTCTGATGAAGAAACATTTGTAATGTTTGTGCATCAAATATGTCCAAATATTTTCCATTTGACAATAAAGGTTTTGCAAATGATTGATGAGGGGGAGGGAAAGAGACACATAAAAGAAAATTCAAAGCTCTATTTAATTAAACTGTAGACAGATTAAATTACACAGTGGAAGCAAACACATTACATACAGAAAGAAATACGTAAAATACAGTTCCATATCAAATTCTCTGTCACAATGGGCTTTGTCTACTCTTACCTGTGATATTTTAAAAGGAAAGGGTCCTCTGGTATTCTCTGCAACATTGATGTCAGGGATAACCCACTCTCTCTTCTTTCTCTTTAGCCCTCCACTAGACTTTGGTAAATTCAGGACAGGCACCTCTGGATCATCTGCACGCTACAAAAACATACACACATTTAGCCAGTGAACGGTTGAATTAAAAGTAAAAACTAGTTTTCTTGTGATCACTGGGTAACAGTGTTGTATCATCACATTAAATAGTTGTTTATATAGCACTTTTATCCAAAGCGCTTTACAATGTTGATTCCCATTCATCCATTCACACACACACACTCACACACCGGTGGCTGCTATGGAAGGTGCTCACCTGACCCACCGGGAGCAACTTGGGGCTCAGTGTCTTTCCCAAGGACACTTCGACATGTAGCTGGGAGCGGGGATCAAACCACTGACCCTGTGGTCCATGGTCAATTGCCTTACCAACTGAACTACCAAATTCATTTAACTACTGTCATAAACTGTTTCATATAGTTCATAAAATGCAAAGCTCTAAAGCTTTAAACTGTAGACTGTATAAAACTGGGGAAGTCATATGCAGAAACAAATACTTAAAATACTGTTCCATATCAAATTCTCAGTCACGATGGGCTTTGTCTCCTCTTACTTGAGATATTTTTAGGGGTAAGGTTCCTCTGATATTCTCTGGGACATCCTCCTATTCAGCCCTTCAATATAAGGGCTGAATGTAAGCATTTAATGTAAGCAATATAACCTGCTATGAACAGAACACTACAGAATGGAGCCACGCATTTTTTCCTATTCACACACAACCACAAAGGGGCAGTGTTTGTTAAAGTCTGTGTTCAGAGCCTTTTCACTGTCAACTTAGTTCAGTAAAAGTCTTTATTATTCCAGTACCCTGAAATACCAGGAATTAGGCACGTGAGACAAAATCCATTCTTGTTCATTATATTTTAACTAAATTGCACTGTATGATTGTTCAATACCCTGTCAATAGTGTCTCCAGTCCTACCTCTGGGTACTTAGTGGAGTCCACTTCAATAAGATGGTGCTGATGGTTGTGGTCTCCATCACGATCCTCAACATTTTGATTGTGATCCTCATGCTGATGAGCATTGTGATGCCTTTGGTACAGTACCCTGACAGGAAGGGTCATTTTTCGACCTTGTGAATCCCATGAGTTGATGAAGAAATCCCTGTGTCCCTCATGAAGATCTACAGCTCTCTTTACCTGGAAGAGGGAAAAAAAAAAAAAAAAAAAAAAAAAAAAAAAAAAAAAAAACAACTCAGTTATAGCCAATAATGCTGGTAACAAAAAAAAGCACAAACTAAACTTCTGAGGCAATTTGAGGCAAATATTCTTTGCTAACATGTAAAGACATATACTCAAAATGTCACAGTCCCCGTTTTTGGACTCTGGTTTTGTTTAACTTTACTTTCTGTTTCTGGCTTTTATTTTGTTAATTCCCCTGCTCCATTTCCCTGTTAGGTTCCTTAGCTTTTTGTTCCCCATTAACTCAGATTGTTTTCACCTGTGGCCCCTGGTATTTATACCCAGCTTTCCTCACTGCTCATTGCCAGATTGTCTTCCTAGTTTCCCCAGATAATGTACCTGTGAATTACCTCTTTGGACTTCCCCCCCCTGATTCCCAACCTGCTCCCTGTGTATTTTTGTCTGAGGTTTGGTTTCCCGTTTGTTTAATTGTTTGGTTTTGTTTCTGGTTATCTCTGTTTGCTGGGCCCTGGTCTTATGTTGGAATGTTCGTTGTTGTCCCCTTTCAGTCTGGCAGTGCCTAATGTTCTGTTCGTCCCTGTCTGCCTCCCCTTAGTTACTGAGTTTATTCCATGTGCCATTATTTAGCTTATCATCCCCCTCCAGAGTCTTTAAATTGATGTTCTGTTTTACTTTACTTTAGTTATTGCTGGGTCTCTTTTCCCGTCCTCCTCACTGAGTGGTTTTCTGTTGTTGCTTTTCTTTAAATAAACCTTAATAAAACTTTTTTTATAACCCCTTTGCTTTGCGTTTCCTCCTTTTTGGGTCCTACCAAAATTAAAGAAACACTAGAGTGTGACACAAAATACTGCTCATAGCTACCAAGCGATGTGTGAAATTGCGTTTTGTTACAGCACATTCATAGAAACCACCTAAACCAAGATCTTGTATTTTGTTCCCTAAATATCAAACTATAGATCTATAATGGCCAATTGTTACGACATTCTGAGGACTAAAAGAAACATTTCCCCACTCCTCTTACTACTTTATTGCCAAAGCATTGTTACAAAATATTTTAATTTAGAGGCAGAAAAGCACATGAGGTCTTTGAAGAAGTGAGCATTTTGCAATCAACTGCTTTTAATTAATTTTGCAATCAACTGCTTTAACACGCACCTTTAACAGGCCATCTGTCTGTACCATGAAACGGTTGTCATCACTGATGAAAAGAAATCTTGTGCGGTCTGTGCAGTCAGTGAAACCCACTGTGATAGGAAAAAGGAAATAGTTTTCCAATACAATTGCAGTACCAAAGAAAAAAAATGTCTAAATGTGATAAACCGAACGGTTAAAATTATTTTACTTTCTGGTCTAGTTACTATAGGATGTTGTTTCCTTCTAGTTAACTCAGATTCCCAGAAAATGGTCCTTAGAGCCTTTTTATTTCCTATGTAGCCTGAGTCGCTGGTCAGTGTTAATAAAATGCAAGTTTCTGAAGTAGGGATGCAATGTTACAAAAAGTAGAGCTGTTACAATGTTCAGAGGTGACAGCCAGTAGTTGTATGGAAGTAGAACACCAAAGACACCAGAAAACTGTTCTCCACTTTTAAATTACTCATCTACCCACCTCCACCTCGGCCATCTACCTCCCTCACTGCTGACGACTTTGCCAACATCATTACTAAGAAGGTGGCAGCCATCAGCTCGCAGTTCTCTCCTCCAGACGATGACATCCGGCTAACTTTTTCCAACACTGCACTGCTCTCATCATTTTCAACTCTGACTGAGGATGACGTATCCACCCTCCTCCTCTCTAACCATCCGACCATCTGCTCTCTGGATCCGATCCCTTCCACTCTCCTTCAAACAGTTGCACCCGCACTAATGCCAGAGTTACACAAGTCATCAACACATCTCTCACAACAGGGACTTTTCCAACCTCATTCAAGCAGGCCCAGATTACCCCACTGCTCAAGAAGCCTTCTCTTGATCCCTCTGTTGTAGAGATACCGGCCTGTCTTCCTTCTTCCATTTCTGGCCAAGACAATGCAACGAGCAGTCTTCAATCAACTCTGAGTTTATTTCCGAGAACAACTTCCTTGATGTCAACCAGTCTGGCTTCAAGAGGGGTCACTCTCTCTTTACAGAAACGGCTGTCGTGGAATCTCTTCGAGCTGCAAAAGCCACAGGTCGGTCTTCTATCTTAATCCTACTTGATCTATCTGCAGCCTTTGACACTGTGAACCATCAGATCCTCTTGTCCACACTCTCTGACTTAGGCATCTCTGGATCAGCTCTAGCGTGGTTTCGTTCTTACCTATCAGGACAAATCTTCAAGGTATACTGGCGGGGGCATGTTTCTCACTCTCATAGCCTCTCTACCGGTGTGCTGCAGGGTTCAGTTTTTGGTCCTCTTCTTTTTTCGGTCTATACTGCATCCCTGAATTCTATCATTCACTCACAGGGTCTTTCCTATCACTGCTATGCTGATGACACACAGCTCTTCCTGTCCTTTCCACCGGACGACTCCACGGTCTCATCACGCATGTCTGCCTGTCTCTCGGACATCTCTACCTGGATCAGAAAGAGACATCTTCAGCTCAACCTCTCCAAGACCGAAGTCCTTGTCTTCCCAGCCAGACCCTCAATGCAACACAACATCAGCATCAACAGTGGTTGTCCCCACTAAGTCGGCCAGAAATCTGGGGGTCATCATCGACAACCAACTGAGCTTTAAGGACAACATCTCCTCAGGCTCTAGGGCAAGCAGATTTACCCTCAACATCAACATACAACATCAGAAAGTTCAGACCCTACCTTACACAATATACAACCCAACTCATTGGACAGGCGCGGATAATATTTTGTCTTACTACAACACTTTGTTAATGGGGTTACCAATATCCACAATCAAACCCTTGCAGATGATCCAAAATGCAGCAGCTCGCCTCATTGTTAATCAGCCAAAAAGGACCCATGACACACAACACTTCAGATCTGGCTTCCTGTAGCTGCTCGCATCAGGTTCAAGGCTCAGCCTCTTGCTTATAGGGTGGTTAAATCAACAGCTCCTGCTCACCTCAACTTACTCATTCAAGTGTACAATCCTTCCCGCCTGCTGCGGTCTGCCAACGAACAACGTCTGGTCGTCCCAGGACCGCACAGAAAACACCAAGCAAAACTCTTCACCGCAATGATCTCACGATGGTGGAATGAGCTACCAAACTTTGCATGATCAGCAAACTCTCTCCCAATGTTAAAAAAAAAACAGCTGAAAACAGAACTCTTCCGCATCTTCCTATGCACTTAATGCTATTTTAAAAAATAATTTACTTTTTTTTTATTTACATTTTTTATTATTAAATAATAATAAAACTACATTGACTTGTGTGTTCGTACTTGGATTTGTGTGTCTGTACACAATTCTGTAACTGTAAATAATATTTATGTGTATGTAAAATATTGTGGAAATGTATTCACTCAAAAAACTAACTGTAAATGTCAAATTTTCTTTTGCTACTGTTCTGTCATCTGCAAGATTTGTGTGTATGTAAAACGATTTCTCTGTATTGGAAGGTTTTCTTTGCCCTCAGCTCGGGATCCCAGGCTCACACTTACAGGCCGAATACGATTCAGCTCACTGTGTACTTTACAGTATGCGCTCAGGCAACAGAGAGGAAGACTGAAGGTCAGAGGCCAGTAGATAATGGAGTGCAGAGCCGTCGCTACAGTCCCTCATAGCTGCATAAAGTATTAGTAATGCATCTGTAATGCAAGTGTAGTGCATCTGATCACGAGGCTTCATGATGAAAAGACTTCTATGTAGTTATAGGGTGACTGGACTTGTATTTTTTGATTTATTAAGCTTTAGTGTAGTGTTTGGGGTTACAAAAGTGTACTCTGCCAAGATTGTGTTTGTGGATGCAGGTTGTACACCAAAATAAATGTTTAATGTAACAATTGATTTGTGTCCTGTTTGAAGGCGGTTGCTTCATGGGAAAGCTGAAGCAGAAACTGGCTCACCCTGACATCGTCATCATCTAGGATGGATTACTGAGGCTGCGCACAACTGCACCTAATAAACTGCTGATAACCGACAGGATAATACTGGCAACAGGTTAGAAGACAGTACAGCCTATAACTTGTCCAGTCACACATTTTTATTGTTTTGCCTGTGTGGTTTATTGTATTTAACATGAAAGAAGATTAAAACACTGGCTTTAGGCTATTTTACACACAGGTAATGCTGCCAGGTGGTTTGATATGGCCCACCAGTGGGATGACCTTCACTTCCTGGGTCACCTGACCTCAGTCCAGCTGTACAGGTGCATACAGGCCGATGGCTAAACTTACCAAGTATCTTCTGAGCTTCCATGAATGAAAGAATTGAAATGAAGAAAGAGAAATTATCTTTGCTCTACTAAACCTATTAGTATCATCACTTATAAAATCTATGGCGACAGTCCATTGTTCATATGTGAATCCAAACCTTCAATCAAGACAGGTAAGATTAACGTCAGAGCTGTGGGTGTGGACCACTTTTACCTATTAGTCTGGCCTTATTAAAGCTTTACTCATGAAAAGTTATTATTTCTTGTTTAGTAGAGCCTTCATTACAATGTGACTGCTGGAGCAGATCATGTTGCAGTTCTTCAGGGAATGTCGCCTTTGTGTTTCACAGGTCTATTTGGTTGCACTATGATTTAGTCCCAGTCTCCTATGCTGGCAACATGTACAAGCATCTGAGGTAAATTTACTACACACTTTTTCACTTACCTCTTTTGTGTGTGTGTGTGTGTGTGTGTGTGTGTGTGTGTGTGTGTGCGAGTGTGCGAGTGTGTGTGTATGAGTTTTGTCTATTAAGCCTCATGTGTGAGGTGGCAAAAAAAATTCCCTGACATAGTCAATCAAATGTGCAAAACTTTAAACAAACTGTGGGGATTCTAAGTCATCTAGGTCATGGTTATCCAAAAGTGCTGTTCAGTGAAACTGGACTTCTGCTTGTAGTTCTCTAAGTTGTTTCCCCTCTTCTCTGAAAGGCTTGCTCAAGCACAAATGCAGTTGGCGCCGAACAGGAGTTTTAGGAGTAAAGTTAGCACACGCTGTTTGTTCGCTGTTAGCTGCACTAGCTGTTGCTGTTTACCTGGCTGCATCGGTTAACGTTATCTGCTGTAGTTAACAGTTAGCTCAGCTGTCAGCAACAGAAACACTAGAAACGCTGATTGGCTGAGCAGAAGAAAGTCAAGAGCAAAACACCCCGGCCTCAAAGACAGGTAAAGGTGAGACTCACCTGAGGGACTTTAGCGGCGGCTCTGCACTCCTCCGTTATGCACTGGCGCGTCAGAGCTTCAGTATTCTTCCCTGTTGCCTGAGCGCGGATTGTAAGGCACACTTTAAACTGAACCGTACTCATCTTGTGAGGATGAGCCTGGGAGCCCGAGCTGAGGGCAAGGAAAACCTTCCAATTTAAACAAATCCCTATACACGCACACACAAATCTTACCCGTAAAAAGATAGAATATTGTGAGGCTGTCCAGCCCTTTTAGTTAAAACCTTAGTGTTTTCTCAGATAATTAGACTTTTACATTGAGTTTTTTGAGTGAATACATTTGCACATTATTTTACATACACACAAATTTTAAAGATTTGTGTACAAAAACACAAATCTGAGTAAAGACACACAATCAGACTGAAATACTAATCCCAGCACAGACACACAAGTCTGAGAATCCACACACAAATCCCTGTACACATAAAAATAATTTTGCTACTATTCTACTCCCATACAATAGCAGTTTCAGACTCATCCAGTTAATGTTAGTTCCAGCTGTCTCTCATAAGGAGCTACCCGTTTATACATTAAATAAATACAATACACTAGTTAATGCGACATTTATTTGCTCCATGGACTCCATGGAGTTACTGCAAGTTAAGTAAGTAAGTAAAGTTTATTTTCTATAACACCTTTCACAGATAAAATCACAAAGTGCTTTACAAAATGTATAAAAGAAAATAGTACAGACAATAAAACTTCAAACATAAATTAAAACAAAACTACAACAAAGATGCAACCATAAGAGCCCAGTCAGCTAAAACCTTGTCTGAAGAAGAGTGTCTTCAGTTGCTTTTTTAAATCATCAGCAGAATCAGCCACACGGTCAGGGGCATTGCATTCCACAGACTGGGAGCCACAGACTGTAAAGAAAGAACCCCCCCAAGTTTTAAAATGGGTTTTAAGGACCATGAGCAGATTTTGACCTGATGACCTCAATGCTCTAGAGAAGCCATAAGGGGACAGAAATTTAATACGGAGCATTGTAATGAAGGGCTCTATAAGTAAGCACCAGAATTTTAAAATCAATTCCATATTGATTAGTAGTGAAGAGAATATAAAGCCGGTGTGCTGTGGGATCCTCTATTGGTTCCTCTTAAAAGTGTCAGTCTTCACTTGTCTTGTTAAGACAATAACTTGTCTTGTTAAGACAAGTGAAGAGTGAATTACAATAGTCCAAATGAGATGAAATAAAAGCACGTAAGATCATCTCTACATATACACTGGACAACATTTTCCTCATTTTAGAAATATTCCGTAAATTATAAAAACAGTTTTTGACCATCTGTCCTGAATTTTGATCTAAAGACTAAGGACTGAACAGCGGAGCCCAAAGAAGCAAGATGTTGCCTGATCTGTGGAATTTGTGGAATGTGGGGCAACAATCAAAGTTTCTGTCTTTTTTGGATTTAGTTGAAGGTAGTTACTGCCCAATCACTCCTTAATACAAGACAGACATTCCAACAAGCTAGACAACAAGTGAAACTCAGACTCCCTGAAAGAACAAGAAAACTAAATATCATCAGTATATAAGTGATAAGACACATGCTTAAAACACTGAATTATCTGAGCAAGAGATGTCATATACCAGGGGTATTCAACTAAAATTTAAAGAGGTCCAGTTAGAGAAAATTTCTTGAAGCAAAAGTCCGGAAGATCATAATGTCTTAAATGTATATCACACTAAATAGTTAAGTAGCCTAGTAGTTGTATGAACATCTGCATGTAATCAATACCTGACTGTCAAATCAAATCAATTCAGTACAATTAAAAAAAAAACCTTTTGACAATATTTATTGTCACGTAACATAGAACTGAACACATACAGTATAAATGACTGTAGATATGTATAATGTTCTCTCATTAACTAAATAAAAGTAGGGCTGCATATCAAAAATGAGTTAATATTTCACCTCTCTTTGTGGCAAATGATGCTGACAGGGGTATTTGCTTTATCTTATCACAAAGCTCTTGTTTTTGTTTACCCTCAAGTAGTGTTTCAGCTACTGCACTCATGCATTCTTTGGCAACCCCTCCATCAGTAAATAGCTTTTTGTTTGTTTGTCCTCTCGGCTTATCCCTCGAGTTCAGGGTCGCCACAGCGGATCAATGTCTGCATGCTGATTTGGCACAGTTTTTACGCCGGATGCCCTTCCTGACGCAACCCTCCCCAATTTCTACCAGGCTTGGACCGGAACTGCACAGCTGGGGAGGGGAATGGGCTGTTAGGGGTTCAGTTTCCTGCCCAGAGACACTTCGAAATATAGCCAGGGTTAAGGATTGTCCCTGGCTTAACGAAAGCAAGTTTAGTCGTAGGAGAAATTGTGGTAAAGTAGAGTATTTGTGGAGAACCTCCAAACTTGATGTACACAGATTACACCTAAAGGAGCTGATCACAGCTCTCAATGTCAGGTTAAAACATTTGACCCTGTGGTCCGTGGATGACTGCCTTTACCAACTGAGCTACAGCCGCCCACTCAGTAAATAGCTTTTTGTGTTGACCCAAAATCCAAGCAGCTCTGAGAGAACATCTGTGATCTCACTTCAGATTTCAGTGGCTTTGTTTGTTCATAACCTTTATGTTTTGTCTAATAATGGCGTTTCACATTGGCACTTTTAATTAGAGCTACTCTATCTGAACATATGAGATACACTGGTTTAGTGCTCCCAGTAGGAAGTATGAACAGAAATGTGTTAGACATGATCTGGTTTATTGCAACAGAAAAAGTTCTATCAGTAAGATAAGCAGAACACCACTGAATTACAGACCCAGATAAACCAATACAATTTTGGACATAAGTTAGCAAAATTTTATGTATTTTATGTAACTGTATCAAACGCTGAGGTTAGATCCAGTAAAACCAACACTGTGTACTGGCCCTAGATATGGGCCTGTAGTTTATAGGGTCAGAAGGATCCAGGTTTGGTTTTTAAGAATGGGGTTAACTGCAAGTTGTTTAAAAAAGGAGGGGACCATGCCAGAAAAATGAGACAAGTTTATCATATTTACCAGACAAGGACAAAGCGAAACAGTAGCGTTTAACATTAAAGTGGCCGGAACAATTTTAACAGGGCAAGAAGAAGGTTTCATCTTTTTTTAATAAAACCTTAATGTCCTGTAGGCTGACAGGAGAAAAACAGGACTAAGAGTGGAGAGGAGAACCTCTAGTATAGGTGTGCAAAGAAGGAGAAATACTGTCCCTGATGTCCTGAACTTTACTGACAAAGAAATTGAAAAATCTGTTACAGTCAGCTGATGAGTATAAACGCATTTGTGGAGCTGAGGGTGAGACAATATTTCTAATGGTATCAAACAGGACAGATAAAAGATTGGAGAAATAACCTTAAATAAATGTTTTAACCTGACATTAAGAGATGTGATCAGCTCCTTGAGGTGTAATCTGTTTACTTCAAGTTTGGAGGTTTTCCACAATCGCTCTACTTTACCACAATTTCTCAGACTAAAGATGCTTTCATTAAGGAGAAATAAGACCATGTTTAAGTGGTGCCACATTATTTAAAACAGACACATAATGATTATTAAATGCCTGAACTAATGACTCAGCATCATTACACTCATTAAAAGAACGTGGATCAAATAAAGATCAAAACTTATCAACAGCAGCTTGATTTATAATAATGTTCTGCACTTATATAGCGCTTTTCTACCTATTGGCACTCAAAGCGCTTTACACTGCTTCTCATTCAACCATTCAAACTCACAATCACACACACTCATACACCGATGGGGGAGCTGCTATGCAGCTGGCCAACACTCACCAGGAGCAACTAAGTTGGGGTTCAGTGTCTTGCTCAAGGACACTTCAACATGTGACTGGAGGAGGTGGAGATTGATCCAACAACCGTGAGATTGGTGGACAACCGCTCTACCTTCCTGCGCCACAGTCGCCCCAATACGCCGAGTGATGACCTTAGCTGGAGAAGACTCCATATAAAAGGACAAATGAAAGAAAATAGAACTGTGATCACTTACTTGAATATCGTTGATAGATATTTATTCAACACAGAAGCCTGAACTGAAAACTAATTCCAATGTATGGCCGACACACATAGGTCCATCTGTTCCCTTTGTGTGTGGGACCAGAGACATGCTGTGTGAAGTTAAAGGACTTGGTCAAAGATATTAATCATCAATGTAGATGTTGAAATCACCAACTATCAACACAGACTCCAATTTGATAATAGTGGATAAATACTGGGCTTCCAAAACTAGCTGAAAGAGTCCTGATTCGATTGCCTGCAGGAGAAACAGTCACGGTGTAAATAGTCATATAGCCCTTTTCTAGCTATTGACACTCCAAGTGCTTTAGACTGCTTCTTATTGACCCATTTGCACTCACAACCACACATGGGGGAGCTGCTATCCAGCAAGCCAACACTCACCAGGAGCAACTAAGTTGGGGTTCAGTGTCTTACCCAAGGACACTTCAACATGTGACCAGAGGAGCCGGAAATTGAACCAACAACTGCAGGATTGGTGGCTGACCGCTCTACCTTCCTGCGCTACAGTCCCGAATGGCAACCCTTCCTCCAAGATCTGTTTTTCGGGCTGTACCAAAATCGGGGCAGTCCTGGGGAGTTCATGGAGTTCATTCAAATGAATGTATTGTGACTCATGCTGCCAGGTCTCGGTCAGGCACATGAATTCTAAACTTTCCTTGATAAAACATCATTCAGTATATATTCGCTATGGAGCGAGCGTTCAGCAGAGCCGAATCGGGTTTACAGCAATTCCAGCTGACTGGAGCATATTGGTCAGAGGTTCTGGCCCATTACTTCCCCCACAAAGAGAGATGGAATGCAGAACCCGCTCCCGTGGGCCTGTCGAGTTGGAAAAGCTTGGCTGTAGTGTAGGTTGTAGAGAGGTGATGTAGCTACGACTGCACCATGTCCCAACATGTAGAATGAAACATGCCGTAGGCACCACTTCTACCTGTTCCGGTCCCGTCCCACTCGGCATAAATGGAAATGCCCAGTATCGAGCTCTCAAAGAAGAGCGGAAAAAACGGGATGTACCTGGTCCAGGTAATATAGTCCTCCATAAGCTCTTTGATGTGAAACAATGTGTGCCAATCTTACGTAATAGCAGCTGACACACAATTGTTAGCTGACAGGGCTAATGCAGCAACAAATAACACAAGAAATATCACAAATGCAATAAAAAACAGGGAAGGAGCGACAGCAAAGCTGAACACAGGCACCATCTTGCTCCGGAAGTGGTGATACCTGCAGACACCATGCCGTAGTTGAGATGTTGGGTTGTGTAGGCTAAATGTGAGAACAGTGTGAACAGCTTATCTTCAGAAGGACATCTGAGTAAGAGCAGTGCTAGCAAATGCTAAGGAATTTCATCTACTGCTTGGGTCTAGCTGCACCCATAGCTGAAAACCCTCCTTCCAAGATGGAAAACACTAAAATAATTCACACAGTACAATGAGACAAAATATTACAAAAATATTAACACTACATAGTTTCATTAAGGTCTGTCCATTAGACAGTGAGTAAGAGAGTAGCTTCCTGGATTGTTCTTACCTTTGCCCAGTCTTGTGCCCGGCCTCAGGTACTTTCTGGTTACTTTGAAAATCAAGAAATCTGACTCAAACCCAGATACACATGTTGCCTCTTCTGCAGTCTCTATAGCTAAGACCTAGAAGAATGGAAAATGGAAAATAACTGGAAAAACAACATTTTAATTACAGATTAATCTGTGAATACCGTTTCAGATTAAATGTTAAGTGGATGATAAGCATTTAGCATTAGCACTTAAGTGAAAGATATTCAATTTAAAATTAAAAGACAAAGTTGCAAATATACAAACGTGAAAAGAGTTCACATTTAGGTCTTAATTCTAAAAACTGTTCATTCCAAAAACTTTGGTAGAGCCAAAGTTAACTGGTTTGCGTGGGGAAGCATCATCAAACATGACTGCTCAGGGGGTAGAGGGAAGATTAGGTTCGCATTAATCTAATAGGAACGAGCATTTTGGGTATCAGACTGCGCGTCACCCACTAATCCCAAACTTTAAGATCTAACGTTATTCACTGAAGACTAACTTGATGATTGCTGACAGCGTTAAAAAGGCAAATAAAAATGTTTTAAATAATGTCTATCAAAACATGACTGGACAAATAAGATATGGGTTAAATCGACTGATATGAACACATTTCCTACTATTCGCATGAGACCAAATCGAATTTAAAATCGTTGGAATTTAACCTGGCGACATCATTAACGGAACATAAACACGACAAAAGAAACACTCACCTGAAAAACAAGGACTAAAAGGCCCCAGACTGCAAACCAAGCGGTCCTCATCTCTGTCCTAACACTCTCAATCACAATTTTTAAGTCAGCCAGATAAATTCTAGGTATATTGCTTGCTGGTCCACTATCTGTCTGATTTCCTTATACTGACAATCAATAACCAACCCCCAACCTTTGTGCAACCCCCCCCCCCCTCTCTCTCTCTAATACAAACAAGAACACACTGGAAGTATCGGCAAAACAAACACGTTTGCTCGCATAAATTTCACAATGGATAAAAAATCTGGTTAGAATAAACTTTGTCTTTTAGCTGACACACATAAACGCAGTCAGGTGATAGAGGGCTAAATGGCTTCAATGTGAATCGTTTTATATTGAATCCAGCCTGAAAACCAATCAGTGGCAGTCAGTTCCTCATCTTCATACTACTAAATGAGATCTGTACACATCTAAAAAAAATGTGAGACAGACAGAACAGATTTGGAAATTCATGCATCAGACTGTAAGGCATGATCTGATATCATGCTGTGTATACACAGTACACAGGTAGATTTACTAGACACCAGGGCACAAAAAGACCTGCCTGTCAGTGAGGATACACAGTCTGTATTTTGGCTGTTGCTGATTTCACAATGTTTCCACTTCACTTTCTTTGTAATCTTGTATATTCAGTGTGTCACTTGCCTATGCAATATTTCTAAATCCCTTGTTCATAGGTTGTAGTAACCATTTTGCAAAGGTACTCATTAAAGTCCATTCTGTACAGTTGTAAAAACAATGATTAATCCATAACAAAAGAGGACTTTCTTAATCAATCCATACTTTTCTTCCCAGTCTATCTGGACATCAGCTGACCGAAGTGCCTGTACTCTGAACCGAGTTGCAGTCTCCTGAGTCTAAGTCACTACATATTGCCTAATAACTTCCATGGCCTGTTATACCACCCAAAATGAGAATATTTATTATTTATATCAATTAAATAATTGAACAGGCTTGTGGGAAACTCTTAATATACCTATGTCACGTGTTTGCTTTTGATTCCCGCTAGGTGGTAAACGTATAGCTAATGGTGCTGTTATCTTATAACACTAAGTAAAATCATTGCCATTACAGAAAGTAAGGGGAGCTCTGTATGTATATATTCTACGTGTGTGTGTGTATATCTGGGAGATATATATCTGGGAGATATATATATATATATATATATATATATATATATATATATATATATATATATATATATATATATATATAGTAAAATTTATTTATATAGCACCTTTCACAGATAAAATCACAAAGTGCTTTACAAAATGTACAAAAAGAGAAAAATGTTAGACAATAAAACTATATAAATTAAAACACAACTACAACAAAGATGCAACCATAAGAGCCCAGTCAGTTCATTTTAAGGGAAACTTTGGCATTTTCCTTCTTTCCCTGCCAGCAGTGTTTAAAGTTAACATGAAGCAAATTTAAAGGAGCATTTTCATTGAAGAAGTATATAATTTACATCCATTTCTCCTCATTCAACTATTTATTTTCCAATGTGTACACAGTCACATATGTTGATTTTCTTACATTACTTAGCAAATACAACTTTTTTAACTCTACCTATAAAAACTGTGGGGAATTACTTCCACTGTGTGCAGTACTGGTACTGTACTTGTTCTGGTTAGCAAGGCATAGCTATTAATATCTAATTACTATCTTAATTTATACTGGGTGGGTGGAGGGATCCACCCTGGACAGGTTCCTAGTCTATCGCTAGGCTTCAAATTCTAATATTTGCCATAAAAACATAGAAAACATTACCACTGTTAGCACACTGGTCTACAGTGTAAAATGTTTCTATAAAATATTTGCATGTAAAGAGATTAGATACTTGATCTATAATCTAAGGTTCTCACAGCTTCATTGTGAACAATCATAAAAAATGGGC
This sequence comes from Channa argus, assembly GCF_033026475.1. Taxonomy (NCBI): domain Eukaryota; kingdom Metazoa; phylum Chordata; class Actinopteri; order Anabantiformes; family Channidae; genus Channa; species Channa argus. The sequence goes on from NC_090197.1 coordinate 52,873,559, forward strand.
GTCTTTCTAAAAGCAATTAAGTGATGTTATTTTTTGCTCTTCCCTCCATCAGTCACAGAAACATCGAGGGATGTGGGGGCAGCAGAAAGAGTGGTCAGTTTACAGTGACCAGCACTTACCCAGTTACGACAGAGAGGAAGAGAGCAGAAAAGCAAGAGGAGGAAGAGATTGAGTGAAGGAGGGAGTTTCAGATTACAGTTTCCTTTAGGATGAAGAGTGAGTGATTCACTTCCTTATGTGTGACTGTGGGTGTGACCAGAACTCTAATTTCTGTGTTCAACACTCGATTCTTTGTCATATTACTACCGATTCATTGAACTTGCACATACATTGGACTCAAAAAGTGGATATAAAGAAGCAGTAGAATATACGACATGCAGCATATACAGATTATTTCACAGGAAGCTTTTTCAGTTTCAATTGGAATATTAAATCAGTGAATCTTTGTGGTGAAAACATGTTAGTTGGTTAAATTAATGGAAGTAAAATGCAACAACTGTTTTGAGAGGTGTTATATAGGTCATGTCAGTCTGTAGATGATGCTGTTTGATTAGGTTACCTGTGGGAAGAGCCAGGCTAGCTGCTCTTCTGTCCTTCTGATCTTTGTGCCAAGCTGAGCTGGACAAGTGTGGCTTCATATTTAGCAAGATGTGAAGATGAGAGCAGCAGAAAGTTCAAAGAGTTAGTAACATGAACAGTAACAGAGTTACTGTTCAAATATTTTTGCAGGTTTTTCATAGCAGGGTAACAAATCAGTCTATTGTTTTATGCACACATAAAACCTGTTTATTGAAGCATGAACCAGCCTAGGTTATGTGGTTAAGGAATTAAAGAAGTCACATCAATCTGTAAAAAAAAAAAACACTCACTCATTTCTACAGTGATAATCTGATCTTTAGATTCACATTGAAGCCATTTAGCCCTCTATCACCTGACTGCGTTTATGTGTGTCAGCTAAAAGACAAAGTTTATTCTAACCAGATTTTTTATCCATTGTGAAATTTCTGCGAGCAAAATATTTGCTCTATCTCATCCACTTTCTCACACAAACAAGCAGTGTGTCCTTCTACTATCAATGTAATGTTTAACAAGCTCCCAAACTCAAGATGAACTTGGATCTGATTAATTGCTGGAGAAAGACATGCAGTGGGAATGAGAAAGGTGGATGAATGTTATATCTGTATAAAAAAGCTTGTAAAGCTGATTTTAAGGAAACAGAATATATACAATGTGAATTTAACATAGTAACCAAGACTCAAGACAAGCCACAGAGAACAGGTCTAATGAAATGGACTCATGTTTTACTGGTGAGGCATTAAGATTAGTGTTTACTGTTCACTACTGTAATGTGACCGCATTAAAGCAGAACTGTGTCTGTGTGTAACCTCACAGAACTGCTTGTGTATAAAAACCCACAAACTAAAGCTTATGATCAGCAAATAAAACCAAATTAGAACTGATCAGGTAAAGGTTTGATTTTAGTTTGCTCCATACGTTCAGCATGTTTTCTACTGGACATTAGTACGGGCGACTGTGGCGCAGGATGGTAGAGCGGTCGTACACCAATCGCGCAGATGTAGGTTTGATCCCTGGCTCTCTCTCATGTTGAAGTGTCCTTGAGCAAGACACTGAACCCCAACTTAGTTACTCCCAGTGAGCATTGGCCAGCTGCATAGCAGCTCCCCCATCAGTGTATGAGTGTGTGTGTTATTGTGAGAGTGAGAATGGGTGAATGAGAAGCAGTGTAAAGTGCTTTGAGTGGCAATAGGTAGAAAAGCGCCATATAAGTGCAGAACATTTACTGCTGCTACTTATTAAAAACTCCTTGGTTGCAAATAAACATGAACTTATTTGATCATGTGTCAGAAATACACTCTGTGCTCCTTTGTCTGTGTTACTGAAGTAGATTTTCTCTCCCAGAGTCAAGGCCATTAGTGGTGGCTGCTCCAGGGACATCATGTCAATTATTAACTGCCAGGTCAATGTCTATGTGAGGACACATAGAAACTGTTGGAAGCAACAGAACTATCTAGCACTCAACTTAAACAGAGGTGGTGAATAACCAAGTACATTTACTCAAGTACTCAAGTACAATTTGGAGATAATTGTTCCTTCCTGGAGTAATGAACGTTACAGTTATTTGACAGTTTTATTTACTTAATCCTTTTGTAAATATGGACTCATAATTAAAATGTAACATAATAAATGATGATATTTTTAAATGTTTACAGCATTTGGGAGTGAATTCCTTACTATTTAAGAATTATATTCACTTATTAAGGGAGAGATCAAAAGGTCAGTTAAAATTCCACATTTGTTTGTTTAATAATGCTGTGTCATCTATATAACGATATAATTTTTAAGAGATTGCATTAACCCACATACAGTTCACCTTCCATCTGGCTCCTTGGTCTTATCAATACACTGGAATGGAAGATTTGTTGGACAGAGAATGGCAACAGCTCCCACATGGGGATCATGGAAAACAATAACTGCAACTGAGATTTACTGAATGTGTGTCCAGTCCCTGGTAACTTCACGAGACCAGTATTTGTTATCTGCCTTAATACTAGCATGTAATCGATGCTTGGCAATGTGAAAAAAGCAGTTTTCGACATCCTGCATCATACAAGTATGTAGATTTATATTTGAGAGGATCAATCTTTTTCTCCTATAGAGCAAATCACTTACCTGGTGTGACTGTTCAAACTGAGTTTTCATGATAATTGACATTCATTTGAGTCGTCCAACCTCAACCACCCTGTAGACACATAACCAAGGCTGGGTTTAGACAGACACAATGGTTCAGGGGACAGAAAGCATCTATTGATGAGACGTTTCTTGGACGTACAGTAAGTGGACACATGTGAGCAGGGACATTGTGAAGAAGTGAAGCAGGGTGTATGCAGACATGCTCGGCCAACTGTTCCTGCTCAGTTACTATCAGCACTCAGGGATTACAGGAAATGATTCACTGAGAGGTCAATGTATCTGCTGCCTGTGTTGCTCTCTCTCTGCTGGGGGTGTTACAGAGGAGTCTAGTGCCGTTTCTCTATATGTCTGCAGCTGACTACAGCATAAAAGCTCTCCCATCATCATCACTGGACTTCCTGTTAAAAGCCCATCATCAGGCCACTCATAAGCTTTTAGTTCCCATGAAATCTTTATGGCTGTGAAGCCTTTTTCGCTTTCTGATAAGAATGAGATGTGTTGTGTGTGAGATGCATGTGTTGACATAAACATGCACATACATACACACAGACACAACAGCTTTAGCTGGTAAGTGCAAAACTGCAAGTCAAGGAATCAGAGAACAGTGTAGACACCAGGTTATGTGTGTGTGTGTGTGTGTGTGTGTGTGTGTGTGTGTGTGTGTGTGTGTGTGTGTGTGTGTGCACTTGCAATTCTTACTTGGTGAGGCCCAGTGGCAAGGAGCCCACCAACAGCGTGGGGCCCAAAGCCTTTGTGGGGCCCAAAATGCTGGGCCCCACAAAGATTTCATTCAAAAAGCAGCTCAGGAGCCTCCCCTAATGTTGCTCTTGCTTTTTTTTCATTTGGCCCACAAGGTCAGAAATTTTGGAAAAGTGTGTGTGAAGTGTGTGTAAAATTTATCCTCAGTACTGCCAACTAGTGCTAGGGGCTTGGTATTGCAAAAGATACACACTTTCGGAAGTGTGTAACATTTCAACCAATCAGAGTACAGCCCTGATGATAAGAAGACATTTGATTGGCTACTTCACCGTCACCGTCACCAATTTGGGATACACGCCCATTTCCTCAAACCACAGAATATTGTGCCATTTACCAGTATGAAAACTTCATGAAGGGAGCAGGTACGTTTCTTTTCTGATTTTTTTTTTACAGTTTTTAACTTTTTTATCCTCTGCATAGTTGCAAGCAGGGTACAAAGTGAAGTTGTAATATAAATTTATAGTTGCTAAAGTTAGCTACAGCATGTTGGCTGGTAATGTTAGCAACACCATACTACCTTCTAATGTTAGCTATGTTATAGCTTACAGCTTGTAAAGTGATCTATAGCTCGGTAGCTACTGCTGTAATGTTATAGATACATATCTAGCACATTTTCTCTGAAGGTTAAAATACAATTGATTTTATAAGATAAGATATTCATTTGGATCGTAGCTAGATGAGATTAGTTGCCTTTAAGGCACGTACGTCACACATGTTGTACATCTACATGTCACTAAAATCTTACTTTTAAACTTTCAAAATACATAAAATTACATGTATGACAAATATTGATCCATAAGGAAATAAAAGAATCAATCAATTTGCTTCAAATCATGGGAAGAGGCTTTTTTGTTAAAGGATCATGTTTAGTTAGAAATACATTGAAAAGAAATACATGCTGAAAAGACCCACACTGTTGCGGGCTTTGAATGCACCATGACTGCAGCTCGGTGAAGACCGCATGCTTCTTTTGGACTAAACAGGACAAAATCACTACGGCAGTAATACAAGACAATAAAGAAATGTAAGTCAACTTATACCTCAAATACTATCAATGCTAACAAAGAGCTGGTAATGAGCGTTTTTAACTCGTTTGTAAAGTGCCATCTCATGCAAGATGCTAGCGTTAGCATTAGCGCTAGCATTAGCGCTAGCATTAGCGCTAGCATTAGCGCTAGCGTTAGCTAAGTAAATGATAACACTGATAAAATTGTTCGGTGTTTCTTCAGGACAATATTCACTTGGACTTTAAGGGGTGGGAACTGTACTGCAAATGGGGGTAGGAGCAAATTTTCCCCTTTTTGAAGTACAAGTGCGTAATATTTATTATGGTAATGTGTAAAAATTAGTAGGATTCAGATTTTGGCCTTGCTCAAGGGGATCATTGAGAAGTAGAGGGGAAGGTGATGGTTTTTAGCTGACTTTTTTCACTTCTTTTTATTCATTATCCACAAATAACCTCATAAGTTTAGCCTGCTGTGTAAAAAAGAAAACTCATGACAAAAAAATATATTTTTACCTTGGTCAACAAATTAAATTTTACCTATTAGAAAATAAATATGACAGCTTTGATAAAGATGGATGTTATGTAATATTTAGAATGCCATTTATATAATGTGTGAATCTGGCATGTCACTTGTGCAAAGGGTAGGTAAATAATAAATATTAGATTCTGTTTGTTTATACTGTCTCCATGTCAGAAATAAGTTATAAATGGCCTAATCAATACATTTTAATAATGATTTATGTGTATAAATGCATACAGTTCTCTCTTCTTGGAGATGAATCCTCCTACCATTAAGCTCCAGGATTTTCATAATATCTTGTAGAAAGCACTAAAGTCCTCCATATATAAAGATGATCCTGTAATGATAACAGTAAAATTAACGCTGGAACATAACCTTTACTTAATTTACATTAAATCCAATTTTTTTGCTGTATTTCATTTATGAAAATAGTTTTATGTTAAATGCTGAAATCCCTGCTTTAATGAAGTAATATGTTTCGCTAGGTGTCCTGAATAAACCTTTTGTAGATCATCTTTGGAACATTGGATTGTTGGGTTCTCTTCTCTAAGCATCACAGTAGTTTTTTCCTATCTCAAGGAATATGGTTAGGAAAGGACAGGTTAGCAAAGAAGGAGAGGGAGTAATTTGTTTGACTATTGTTTGTTTGAATATACCTCGTGTTTTATATTTATGGTCTGCTATTTTGAATATTCCTGGGTTTCTGTTGAGCAATCTACATAGACCATATACCATGAAATATTCAAATACTCAGGTGATTAGTTAATAAGATAACTTGTGTTATGACTTAAAAACTGTTTCACAGAGCCATAATGAGTAAACGGAACTCAAGACTACAGCCTGCTGAGGATGCAAAGTCTTACATTCAATCTTCAAGGGACAAGCCTGGGTTTATAGAAAGATATATTGACACTAACAAAGGTAAGGGATAGCAGGTCTTTTACTTCTTTTCCTTTCGGCTGCTCCCTTTCAGGGGTTGCCACAGCGAATCATGTGCCTCCATCTAACTCTATCCTCTGCATCCTCTTCACTCACACCAACTAACTTCATGTCCTCCCTCAGGGATAGCAGGTCTTTTACTATTACTATTAATTTCATACATATATTAAAGCAAATATTTATGCTACATATTAGAAACAGATATATATTGGCATTTCCAGAGAAGCCATTGTGCTGATACTCAATAGGTCTAGCTGTTGGTTGTAAAGGAAGTAGGCTATACTCTTTCTTGTTATTGTTGCACCACATTTAAGTGACAAGAGGTGGGTCATGCTGTATGTTAAAGGTTAAGACAGCTCATTGTTTCTGTTAATCAAATGTATATCTAAAATAACCTTATAGGAAGAGGAGTGTTCGCTAGCCAGCCCGTCGACCCAGGTGCTTTTGTCTTGGAGTACAGGGGTCAACTTATATCAGTGGAAGAATGCCAGTCAAGACACTACACAGAGATAGAGAGTACATTTCTGTTTGAATTTGAGTGGCAAAATCATCACTGGTGGTAAGATTATAACAAAACATCTTTTGAAGAAATGTAGAAAGTCTTTAAGAGCTGAAAGTTTCGAATAGTTGATGAATTACAAAAAGAAGGAGAAATCTTATTCAAGCTATCACTTCTAAGTATTGATATTTTAAACTAGACTGAGCCAGTCTAGAAGTTTCTGTTATCACACATTATTTATGGTTCTTAAATATGTTTACACTGTGAAGCCTGATTTTTGTAAAATAACTAACATTTGAATGTTTTACCTTTTATACCTTTTAGTATTGATGCATCCAAGGAAGATGGCTCTCTTGGAAGATTAGTAAATGACAATGGCAAATCTCCAAACTGCATCATGAAAAAAATCATAGTAGATGGCAAGCCACATTTGTGCCTCTTTGCAGTTAGGAAAATAGAGATAGGAGAGGAAATTGATTACAACTATGGTGATTCAAAATGGCCATGGCGTAAAAAGGTGAGTTGGTTAAATAGGGCATACTAACTTGCGTGTGAAGTTGTACTGACTAATGTAACAACTTTTATATTTTTCCATTGTTTTGTAACTTTATGTGTGTATCCATGTTCTTTTAAGATTAAGTGATATCCCTAAAAGTAATTATTTTTCATCTGATTTCTAGGTGAAAAACAAGAAGGCCCCTGCTGTGGTAATTGGGACTTCCCCTATACACCATCCTTCCCATAAAGATTCAAAAACAGATGATGCCAGTTCAAAGGTAAAGTAGTAATACAATGATGCAAAAAATACCTGACAGCTGAGCTATCATAGACAAAATCTTCCTAGTCTTTCCCTCATGGGGCCCTCCTGCATCCAGTTAACCTAAGTGACTCATAGGCTCATTCCCTTGTGTTTCTAGTCTTCCACTTATGGGGCCCTCAAATAGTCAGTTAATCTTACACACTCAGAATTTTAAAGTTTCTCCCCTTATGGGGTCCTCCCGTATGGATCTAATTTATAGTTATTTTACATCATTGCCTTAATACCTGCCAGGGTCAAACCTCAAGTTATTATAGTCATAATGCTACACCTCTTTAGGGGCTTCATGTTTTCAGAAGGTATTTTGAATGTTATCCATTGCATCCACTTCTATGCTGTTGTCAGTCATGCAGAAAGGCCATAGCATGTGGTTATTTCTTTATGCTAAATGCTGTTTTAGAAATAGCTGACAGCTAAACAATATTAGACAACTTGTGAATCTGTAAATAACCAATGTCTGGCAGTTCTTGATGTGCTTTTGATTTTGGTCTGAATACCAGGTGGAAAACAAGCAGACTCCTGCTTTGGCAGTGGAGACCGATACATCCCCTATAGATCATCCTACGAGTGAGGATTCAAACAAAGATGATCCCAGCACACAGGTAATAAAGTAATGCACACACTAGTCACATAGCTTCTTTGTTCACCTGTACTTTGTGTAATTCTCATATGAAGATAGGGACTTGTTCACTGCTCTTCCAAAAAAGCTTTTTGATGGATAAGAGTAAACCTGACAAATCTTCCTAGTCTTTCCCTCATGGGGCCCTCCTGCATCCAGTTAACCTAAGTGACTCATATGCTCATTCGCTTGTGTTTCTAGTCTTCCACTTATGGGGCCCTCAAGTAGTCAGTTAATCTTACACACTCAGAATTTTAAAGTTTCTCCCCTTATGGGGTCCTCCCGTATGGATCTAACTTATAGTTATTTTACATCATTGCCTTAATACCTGCCAAGGTCAAACCTCAAGTTATTATAGTTATAATGCTACACCTCTTTAGGGGCTTCATGTTTTCAGAAGGTATTTTGAATGTTATCCATTGCATCCACTTCTATGCTGTTGTCAGTCATGCAGAAAGGCCATAGCATGTGGTTATTTCTTTATGCTAAATGCTATTTTAGAAATAGCTGACATCTGAGCTATCTTAGACAACTTGTGAATCTGTAAATAACCAATGTCTGGCAGTTCTTGATGTAAACCTGACAAATCTTCCTAGTCTTTCCCTCATGGGGCCCTCCTGCATCCAGTTAACCTAAGTGACTCATATGCTCATTCGCTTGTGTTTCTAGTCTTCCACTTATGGGGCCCTCAAGTAATCTGTGAATCTCACACACTCAGAATTTAATAGTTTCTCCCCTTATGGGGTCCTCCCGTATGGATCTAATTTATAGTTATTTTACATCATTGCCTTAATACCTGCCAGGGTCAAACCTCAAGTTATTATAGTCATAATGCTACACCTCTTTAGGGGCTTCATGTTTTCAGAAGGTATTTTGAATGTTATCCATTGCATCCACTTCTATGCTGTTGTCAGTCATGCAGAAAGGCCATAGCATGTGGTTATTTCTTTATGCTAAATGCTGTTTTAGAAATAGCTGACAGCTAAACAATCTTAGACAACTTGTGAATCTGTAAATAACCAATGTCTGGCAGTTCTTGATGTGCTTTTGATTTTGGTCTGAATACCAGGTGGAAAACAAGCAGACTCCTACTTTGGCAGTTGAGACCGATACATCCCCTATAGATCATCCTACGTGTGAGGATTCAAACAAAGATGATCCCAGCACACAGGTATATAAAGCAATGCACACACTTAGTCACATACTTTCTTTGTTCACCTGTACTTTGTGTAATTCTCATATGAAGATAGGGACTTGTTCACTGCTCTTCCAAAAAAGCTTTTTGATGGATAAGAGTAAACCTGACAAATCTTCCTAGTCTTTCCCTCATGGGGCCCTCCTGCATCCAGTTAACCTAAGTGACTCATATGCTCATTCGCTTGTGTTTCTAGTCTTCCACTTATGGGGCCCTCAAGTAGTCAGTTAATCTTACACACTCAGAATTTTAAAGTTTCTCCCCTTATGGGGTCCTCCCGTATGGATCTAACTTATAGTTATTTTACATCATTGCCTTAATACCTGCCAAGGTCAAACCTCAAGTTATTATAGTTATAATGCTACACCTCTTTAGGGGCTTCATGTTTTCAGAAGGTATTTTGAATGTTATCCATTGCATCCACTTCTATGCTGTTGTCAGTCATGCAGAAAGGCCATAGCATGTGGTTATTTTTTTATGCTAAATGCTATTTTAGAAATAGCTGACATCTGAGCTATCTTAGACAACTTGTGAATCTGTAAATAACCAATGTCTGGCAGTTCTTGATGTAAACCTGACAAATCTTCCTAGTCTTTCCCTCATGGGGCCCTCCTGCATCCAGTTAACCTAAGTGACTCATATGCTCATTCGCTTGTGTTTCTAGTCTTCCACTTATGGGGCCCTCAAGTAATCTGTGAATCTCACACACTCAGAATTTAATAGTTTCTCCCCTTATGGGGTCCTCCCGTATGGATCTAACTTATAGTTATTTTACATCATTGCCTTAATACCTGCCAAGGTCAAACCTCAAGTTATTATAGTCATAATGCTACACCTCTTTAGGGGCTTCATGTTTTCAGAAGGTATTTTGAATGTTATCCATTGCATCCACTTCTATGCTGTTGTCAGTCATGCAGAAAGGCCATAGCATGTGGTTATTTCTTTATGCTAAATGCTGTTTTAGAAATAGCTGACAGCTAAACAATCTTAGACAACTTGTGAATCTGTAAATAACCAATGTCTGGCAGTTCTTGATGTGCTTTTGATTTTGGTCTGAATACCAGGTGGAAAACAAGCAGACTCCTACTTTGGCAGTTGAGACCGATACATCCCCTATAGATCATCCTACGTGTGAGGATTCAAACAAAGATGATCCCAGCACACAGGTAATAAAGCAATGCACACACTTAGTCACATACTTTCTTTGTTCACCTGTACTTTGTGTAATTCTCATATGAAGATAGGGACTTGTTCACTGCTCTTCCAAAAAAGCTTTTTGATGGATAAGAGTAAACCTGACAAATCTTCCTAGTCTTTCCCTCATGGGGCCCTCCTGCATCCAGTTAACCTAAGTGACTCATATGCTCATTCGCTTGTGTTTCTAGTCTTCCACTTATGGGGCCCTCAATTAATCTGTGAATCTCACACACTCAGAATTTAATAGTTTCTCCCCTTATGGGGTCCTCCCGTATGGATCTAACTTATAGTTATTTTACATCATTGCCTTAATACCTGCCAAGGTCAAACCTCAAGTTATTATAGTCATAATGCTACACCTCTTTAGGGGCTTCATGTTTTCAGAAGGTATTTTGAATGTTATCCATTGCATCCACTTCTATGCTGTTGTCAGTCATGCAGAAAGGCCATAGCATGTGGTTATTTCTTTATGCTAAATGCTGTTTTAGAAATAGCTGACAGCTAAACAATCTTAGACAACTTTTGAATCTGTAAATAACCATTGTCTGGCAGTTCTTGATGTGCTTTTGATTTTGGTCTGAATACCAGGTGGAAAACAAGCAGACTCCTGCTTTGGCAGTTGAGACCGATACATCCCCTATAGATCATCCTACGAGTGAGGATTCAAACAAAGATGATCCCAGAACACAGGTAATAAAGTAATGCACACACTAGTCACATACCTTCTTTGTTCACCTGTACTTTGTGTAATTCTCATATGAAGATATGGACTTGTTCACTGCTCTTCCAAAACAACTTTTTGATGGAAAAGAGTAAACCTGACAAATCTTCCTAGTCTTTCTCTCATGGGGCCCTCCTGCATCCAGTTAACCTAAGTGACTCATGTGCTCATTCGCTTGTGTTTCTAGTCTTCCACTTATGGGGCCCTCAAGTAATCTGTGAATCTCACACACTCAGAATTTAATAGTTTCTCCCCTTATGGGGTCCTCCCGTATGGATCTAACTTATAGTTATTTTACATCATTGCCTTAATACCTGCCAGGGTCAAACCTCAAGTTATTATAGTTATAATGCTACACCTCTTTAGGGGCTTCATGTCTTCAGAAGGTATTTTGAATGTTATCCATTGCATCCACTTCTATGCTGTTGTCAGTCATGCAGAAAGGCCATAGCATGTGGTTATTTCTTTATGCTAAATGCTATTTTAGAAATAGCTGACAGCTGAGCTATCTTAGACAACTTGTGAATCTGTAAATAACCAATGTCTGGCAGTTCTTGATGTGCTTTTGATTTTGGTCTGAATACCAGGTGGAAAACAAGCAGACTCCTACTTTGGCAGTTGAGACTGATACATCTCCTATAGATCATCCTACGTGTGAGGATTCAAACAAAAATGATCCCAGCACACAGGTAATAAAGTAATGCACACACTATTCACATACCTTCTTTGTTCACCTGTACTTTGTGTAATTCTCATATGAAGATAGGGACTTGTTCACTGCTCTTTCAAAACAGCTTTTGAGTCAGGATTACTGTTTGGGTACCATGAGTGCATGTGGTTGAGGTAAAAGAGTAAATACAATTTTTTTCTAGTTCTTATGCACCCTGTTAATCTGAGAGATGCATTTGGTCATATGCATGAGTTTCTAGTCTTTCCCTCCCGGGATCCTCAAGTTCACTTAATCCAGGTGCAGTCACTAGTCACACTAGCCATTAGTTACAAATCACTTTTGTTGACCTGTACTTTGTGTAATTCTCTTATGAAGAGATGAATTCCAACTCTTTGTAATTTTATTCAATTGGCTCAATAGCAGTTGGTATCAAAATTAAAGTATATATAATGCAACACGTATTTATTTGATGCATTTTTAAAATTATATTTTTAATGTAATTCATGTCAGCCTCTATGTTGTTTTGCGAGACTTGTTGATGCCTGTAGCTGTGTCCTAAATATAACTAACGTGCTAATTTAGATGATTGTTTTTTGTCTATTCTACTTTTTTAAAATATTTTTTTCCTTTCTAATTATTTGTTTTATTACATTTAGGTTTTCACTGTTAATAGTTTTTCCCTAGTGGACTATTCTGAAACTGATGATACAGACGAAGGCTATATAAACGATGGCTCTCATACAGTCATCCAAATTAACAAAATTACAGAAAACATTCTGGTATGTCTTAAATTCCAGTAAAATGTTCATAGTGTCAAGTGTATAGCATGTGTGTAGCATCAAGTGTTAAAATCCTTGTCCTGTGATTGATTTTTATAAAACATTAACAAAAATTGATTGCCATACCTTAACATTACACCCATTTTGCAGGATAGTGTACCAGATCATTCTGATTTTCTCCAAGATTCAAAGAGTGAGACTGTAGTGGATGAAACTGATAATGAGGATAATGCTGTTCCTAAGCTTAGAAGAACAAAAAGCATTCTGGTATGTCTCTGACAAAATATCGTGTCAGTTCTGTTAATACCAACTAAGTGGATAAGGCAATTTCCAAGCATTTCCCCTGTAATGATTTTTATTTAACATAACTGTTTTTGCAGATGAATAGAATACCACATTTTTCTGATGCACTCTATGATTCAAGTGATGACAGCACAGAGTGTCCTTCATCATCACAATCTAAAAAGGCTTTCCAAAGGCCAAGAAGAAGGTGTTGCCATCCTGTAAGTCTATTTTATTTTTTATCTTACCCTTTAATGCTATTAGTTAGTGGGCAGTGCAATTCAAACTCAGAATTATAATATTGTGCCTTTGTGAATATGTTTGCATAATTTAAACACTTTTGCACTTTTACCGGAGAAGTCATTTTTTAAACTACGCCTGCGCAGTTTTATGCTGTAGATTCAAATAGTTTGCAATTTTTTTTGTCCCAATAGTTTAACATATCTCAAATTTGTGAATTTACTTTGAATGAAAGTAATTTCACTTAATGCCCCTATAGAGAGTATACTATTCTAACAGGCAGTTGACAAAAGTGTAGCCAAGTTGTCACAATAACACAATAATTTGTAGGGAAAGATATTAACAACATTTTTTTTTCTTTAAAAGATTGAAGATAGTCTTATACAATCAGATGAAGCAAGTGGAGAAAGCGAAGAGGAGTATATTCCAAATCCCAGGGAAGAAAGCACAGACAGTGATGGTAGCTTGGAATTATCCCTTGAAAAAAAGAGAGAGAACAACATTGGATCTACTAGTCAGAGAAGAAGCAAGTCTTCTAGTCAGACCCAGTCTGAGTCTAGTCAGAGCAGAAACATAGTTGTTGCAAGTTGTGATTCCACACAAAGATTTCCTGAAGGCACAGCTGATGCAAATGAGGATGAAACTGCACTCCTTGAAGAGCCATCTGTTTTTGTTAATCCAGTTTTGAAAAAGGAGGATGGGTCAAGGAGATATAATAAAAAACATCAGTGCTTGTACTGTGGACAAGTAGTTCAGAAAATGTCAAGACATTTGATGCGTAAACACAAAAATATGATTGATGTTGCCAAAGCTTTTAGTTTGCCAAAGAACTCAAAAGAAAGGCGACTGCAATTAGATTATATCCGAAATAAGGGGAACTTTGAGCACAACACTGAAGTTTTGGAGAGCCACAAAGGCAAACTCATCCCATGGAAACAACCAAAGAAAAGAAAAGAAGGACAGGAATATACACATTGTGTGTACTGCTATGGATTGTTCACAAAAACAGTGATGTGGCGACATTTCAAGGTCTGCAGGTTCAAGCCTCAGGGGAAGCCATCTAAACCAGGAAAAACAAGAGTCCAGGCATTGTGTGCTTTTGCTGAACCTGTTCCACCTGGATTAAGTGAAGCATACTGGAAGTTCTTAAGTGATATGAATCAAGACAAGATTGCAGTAGCAGTTAAAGAAGACAACTGCATTCTACAGTATGGTTACAGGCTGTTTATGAAGAATGAGAAGGTAATCAGCCAACATCAGTACATTCGACAAAAGCTGAGAGAGCTTGGTAGACTGCTATTGGAAGCAAAAAAGATTGCACTTGTGAAGACTATCAAAGATCTCATAAAACCTGAAAAGTACAATCATGTTGTCACTGCTGCAAGATGCCTGGCTGGATTTAGTGATGAAACTGGCAGATATCAACGTCCATCTCTTGCTCGCAAAGTGGGACACAGCTTGCATTCTTTGGCCATGTTTCTCAAGTCTGAAGGATTAAAGAACAAAGATAAACAAACTGTCAAGGATGCTGAGGATTTTGCACAGCTATACCAAGAGAGTTGGAAATTTGACATTGCAAGCCAAGCACTAACCCAGCTTGACCAGACCAAGTGGAATTCTCCTCAACTTCTACCATTCACACAGGATGTCCAGAATCTTCATTGCTACTTGTCTGGAAAACAGCGGAAACAATTGAATGCCCTGAAAGAAGAGCCTTCACCCTCAAACTGGAAAGACCTTGCTAGAGTGACACTGGCACAAGTTATTCTCTTTAACCGCCGGAGAGCAGGAGAGGTATCCAGAATGCCTTTGTCAGTGTACTTATCAAGAGACACATCAGAAACACATGAAGATGTTAACTTGGCCCTTACAGCACTCGAGCAGAAGCTTTGCAAACATTTTATTCGGATAACCATAGTAGGAAAGAGAGGAAGGAAAGTTCCTGTTCTCCTCACTCCAGACATGAGAGAATCACTTGATACTCTGACTGAAAAGCGAGAAGAATGTGGAGTGTTTAATGAAAATGGATACTTGTTTGCATTACCACAATCTGTCCATTACCTCAGGGGTTCAGACTGCATTAGACAATTTGTGAATGAATGTGATGACATAAAAACTCCCAAAGCACTAACCTCAACAAAACTCAGGAAACACATTGCTACCCTATCCACCGTTCTCAATCTCAAGACTACAGAACTTGACCAGTTGGCAGATTTTCTTGGGCATAACATTGAAGTACACAGAAAGCACTACCGTCTTCCAGAGGGCACCCTACAGCTAGCAAAAATAAGTAAAGTTCTCCTGGCAATGGAACAGGGACGGCTAGGAGAGTACAAAGGGAAGAGTCTGGATGAAATTCACCTTGATGTGAATGGTATTAAGACTTATTATATGTCAATGTAAAAAAAAGAAACATTTAAAAAGGACAATTTCTGTCTAATCCTACTTTTAAATGTTTCACTTTAACTAATTGACTTATGAAAAGGGCGAGTTTTGTAGATTAACTTTATCTACAGTCAGCAATTTATGCAGTACTTTATTACACTCTTGATCACATCAGTTTTCAGCTTTCTAATTCATTTTATCAATTAACATTTTAGAAACTGTTGACATGGAGGAGTGTTCACAAGAGGAAATAGAAGGTATGTATGTTGTTTTATCTTAAGTGGTTGGAATGAATGATTTCTCAATGGATATGAATACTTTTGACTAGTGCATGTGGATTTTGTTTGGACGATTAAATGCTGGCAGGTTTCTGTAGCTATTGACCACATTTAGGAATAATTTTGCTATTTTTTTAAAGCCAGCATCTATTTTCTATAATGTAAAATAGTACATATGAGAATTCTTTTGTTTGGGGTGTCCTTATCAAGTTTTTAATCATGGGAAACTGTCAGTGGGAATTAATATTAAGGCACCGCTGTTTTCCACTCAATAGAAAAAAGCTGTAAACTCCCTGTAGGGGTGCAGTTCTAGTGAAGTCAAAAAGCTTTTCACACATATTCCAAAGTTCAAAAGAATTCTTACAACTTACAACTATAAAGTAGTGTGGATCCAAGCCTGTTTTAATTATTTATTTTTGCCCATATATCAAGTTGCATTTTCTGTGTAGTCCAACTGAGCTTCTCTAGGTGTGGGATATGGAAATCCAACCTGTTGAGAAAATTAAGCTAAAAAATATAAACTTATAGTATCATTAGTAATTAACAAAATAAAGTAATTTCTATGTTAATCTCAGCAGCAGTGCTTATATATTTGTTATGCTGTAACTGTCGTCATAGTTTTGTTATATATAGATTACATTAAATCACATTTGTTTAGCTTTTATCAAATGAAGAGTGAGCGGTTAGTTGGTATGTAGTACTGTTTGTGTGCTCAATATTTTGGTGTTTAAGCTGTGGACCTGCTGCTTGAAGGATTTGACCACAAAATTATTCTCCCACCCCAATTAGCAAACAACTGCACCAAAATTAAAGAGGAACAATGAGTAATTTCACATTATCTTTCAAACTTATACAATATAGGAGTGGTCTGGGCATGTGCAAATCTCACCCCTTCATGCAGAACCAGACTTTTTAACCCTTGTAGGTTGCTAACATGTAAATTTGATTTAGCACAGCACACAAAACCATGGCAAAATGGAGAAATAGAAATTGTCAATCCCATATGATCAGTTATGCATGATAGCTCCAGTCAGCTTTACTAATAGCTACTTCATATGTTAGTTCTAAATAACTGTCTTAAGTACTTGTAGTAATTTTTTTTTTACTGTACCCAGATTACGGTATTCCAGAAGAACAGGGGACCAAACATGTGGACAGTGTGGCATCCCATCAAGAAGGTACCATCATGGAGTTAGCTCATCATTAAGAGACACACTTGCCATATTAAATTATATTAATTTATACTAGCTATTCTTTTGAGCAATGTAAATCTATTGATTGATCTATTAATCTTGCATATCTAACTCTTTATTTTCTGTACACAGATACCAGTATGGCACTGGTTTCAGAGAATGAGGTCAGTGTGACATCCCTACAAGAATGTACCTCCTCATCAAGTGGCCAAAACCAGAGGAAGTTGGCTAAAAGGAGAGGTCAGCTTAGAATAGTGGTTCCTTCTTGGACCAGCAGGCCCTTTCGATTTCCAAGTTTCTTACCAGCACTTCCAGTTAGTACACAAGCAGATATTACTAGACTAGGACATCACCATCACAAAACGTTTAAAGTGCACTGCTCAAAAAATGCAGGTCATTGAAGGGCATCCGTGGGCATCACCCACTTCAGTGACGTAGTATATTTTGGTCTTGTTTATAACCAATGTGGAGTTGGGCATTAAGTGAAGTATATGAACTTTAAATCTCTAGGTAACAATTGCATTAACTATGGAAGGCTTTGAAGGGTGCACAATCAGTTTACTCGTGGAGTGAAGAATGGATATGTGCGAGATGGGGGATGGAGAGGAAGATGATACACATCATACATGGTTTCTGTGTGTAGGGGGTATAATGTCCCCATTTGGAGGTCTGTAAGTATACAGCAGTTTGGGTTTAACATAGTCTTTCCCAAAACTGAATGACTGTGGAGGAGTCCTTTATGGCCTTTGAACCAATTCAGTACTGCAGTGAATATGTGATTAATCTAGTTGTGTTTCCTTTCAGGTTAAGATTTGAAGTTTTTAAATCTAAAATATAATATGATCTTCTTATGCACATTTAGGTAATCAAACTGCAGTGAAAAGAAGCTGGACACCAGAGGAATGTGCTGCAGTAGAAAAGCATTTACGAAAATGTATAGTGATGAAACAAGTTCCAGGTAAGGTGGACTGTGAACGTTGCATTGCTGCAGAACCTCAAGCTCTGGGAAACCGAGACTGGAAAGCAGTTAAATACTTCATAAAAAATCGAATTACTACCATGAGAAGAAAGGTACAGTAGAAGAGCTTTAATGAACGGGTAGAAACACAAGGCTGGTCCTTTGTTCTATACTTTCTGTTGATGCCTGTTTGAAGGTAATCATGTTTTTCTCAGTTCCTTCACCATGCCCTCTTTGGTGTCTGTTCAGCTATGACATTTTATCACAAAATTCTTCCCACTACCCTACAGATCTCAAATATTTTTCATTTATGAAGCAAGAACACACTACACACACATACAGAATTTTAGTTCAAGAGTATGGCTATGTTATTGGTTTACAGTTGGTGTCCTCTGTTCTGCAGTCTCTTTTGTTTTTTCTCATTATGCAAAAGCAGAAGTTTACATTCCCTTATTTTGAAATGGTAAAAATGGTAATAAAGTGATTAACATTTGATTTGTATAAGCCAATTTTTGCTCTTTCAAAATAAGTTGGATGCAAGTTTTTGCATCCAGCTATGTTAATATGTGCTCCATAAGCTCAAATCCTTGAGTTTTTTTTTTTTTTTCTGAAATGTTTTGTGTAAAACAGCAAACTGCAGAAATAAAAGGGAAAATCCCTATACCGCGTGGTTTGGTAATTGAGAAGAGATTCAAGTTTGAGTATTCTAATATCGTCGTCTTCATAATGCTCTTATCTTTCATTAACTTGAAGTGGCAAAATGTGAAATGTTTGGTGTAAAGGAATAACAGATGTGGAATAGAGAGAATGTAAAGTAGAATATAAATCCCTGATACTGCCCTGCATTTTCTTTAAAAACAAGGTAAAGGAAAAATAACAGAACTAATTTCTCCAGATGAAGATTTTGTTCCCTGCTAAGATACGTAAACTGGAAATATGCATGTGTGTGTGAAGGTGGATCTCATAAATACTGACCGTTAGAAAGAGACCCCACAAGCAACAAAAAAACGGGCATGAAAAATTAAGTTTTATATTCTGTGATTTAAAAGTGAAATTTTTAATTCTAATTTTTTTTTAGATTTGTGTGATTTTTTATAGCGGTGTAGAACCACTGGATAGGGTGGACCCTACCAGTGGGTAAAAAACTAGCGGGCCCCGCAAGGGAGGTAAACAAGTATGTGTGTGTGTGTGTGTGTGTGTTTTTGTGTGTTTGTGTGTTTGGGTCTGTGGGTGTGTTGGCTGAGGACAGGCCCAGGACGACTGAGGATGATTGTTTGCACTGGAATGTTTGCCGTGCTCTGAGTTCACCTGAAGTGCCAGGTAACGTAGTCGGGGAAGGGTGTGAGAGATCATCTTTCTCTTCTTCTCTAACTGTTTTAATAAAGTCCAACCAAACTAATTCTGCTGAAATGAATGAGATAAACAAAGTTTTTTCTAAATCCGGGAAGAACTGTTGTTGTCTCGGGTGCCTGCATGTCCACCCCAACTGTCCACACGCCAAGGTCATATAGTTCAGTCAGGAGCTAATTACTTAAGCCTAATTCATACAGTATCTTCCTGGTTCCATGATGTAATTTTCATGATCTCCCCAGTTCACCATGATCGTGTCTGTGGATGACTGCAAGCAGTGCAGTGTCAGAAAAGTAAACCAGCTACTGATTTCATATATTGAAGGTATGTAACATCTATTTCAATGTCCTTGACACTGTTGTGTTTCAGTGAGGATGTGTGAAATGTGTCCATATCTCTAACTAAAGTCTGAGCAGGAAAACATGATCGGGCCTTTACACTGCACTGCCAGCACAGACTGGGAACATTAAAAAGAAGGTTTTTAATTCTGGTAAATTGTTCCACAAAGCTGTAATAAAATGTTTTTACTGTAGTTCATCAGTACTGTCTGCAGAGTCCATATAAGGCCATGATGGGATTTTTTTCTTACACATGACATGAACGCTCTTTCACAAATCCTTCTTTTTCCACGTTTTTGCACCACTGCTCTCCTTTCTTACTTATAGCCTGTATTACAAGCAATGACTTTTGAATACACCCCCATGATATGTCATGGAGAAACTGCATCCTCTTAATCAGATTTCACCTCAGTGCGGCTCCAGGAGTGAAGACTGTCATATGTGGTAACATTCATCATCAGGAGTTTTTTTTTTTTTTAATATTGCAATTTGTTGTGATGCATTAGTGAAAGATTAACTTCATTTGAAAGACAACATTTTTACAAAAGAGGTGCAACACTGTGGTAAACATGAAAAATCTATTTGAGATGTTCCATTTTAAACTACATAAATAAGGTCAGATTGTCTGAAAAGTACCACCCAGACACATGATAACAAACAAAGGATTTTCACTTGATTTATTCATTACAATGATAATTAGTTTTGCCAGTGTCCTTTTGTGAGAAGTTTGGTTTTTGCCTACTTTGGTTTTTCATGCTACAGTCCACTTTGTAGGTACCATATGCACATGTATGAGAGTTTGTCTCCATCTGCTGTGCACCTCTGGGTGTAACAGCTCGTAACAAACCCTTCATTCCAGGAGAGTGTGTTTGTGCGTGCATGTGCCTCGTGATTGTGTAGTCACAAAAGGATTCAGTATTCTGGAAAATATCACTTGTTTGTAACGATTTTGTGTCCCTTACGTCATGATGTCATGTGAAATCTTTTTTTCCTTTGACAGACTTTATTGACCTCCATAGGAAACAACTGCACATACAGTATATGATGGTGCTACTCCAGGGTTTTCAGTTGACACTTTAGACATGTGACCAACAACAGATGCTCTTCCAACTAAAGGGCATCCACCAATTGCTTTAAGTTGGCCAGTGTTTTTCTTGACTTCTCATTAGGACCCATTATTTTATTTATTTATAATTTTATAGACAATTACTTTAACTCCCAATATATAACATTCAAAGAGGCAAGACTAACACTCTTTTTTTTTGTCTTTTTTATATTATATATATATATATATATATAGTTTTATATTGTAAAGTCTGTTGTTATGCTGTTATCTGAAGAAATTTCAACAAAGAAAACTGCAGTTCTGTCTGTGGTGGTGATGATACCTATAAGACACATACAGTAAATGCAAAAGATAAAGGACAAAGGTCAGACTGTGGTTTATCTTCACTTTATTGACAATCTGCAGCGTATAAGATGTCAGTGTTATTAAATATGTACATGGTCACCTCTATTTTGTATTCAGTGTCCCCTTTACACAAGAAAGTACTCACCTTAGAAGATGGAGGTGTATGTTTTGCTGCATTGGCATCAATTTGAACCTACAAGAGTAAAAAATATTTTTAAATGTCTTTATATATTGTATTACTCTACATTGGTTCTATGAAAGAAATCCAACACTAATCTAATCTAGAAGCGTATACAGCACAAAATACAGCATTATTAATCCTGTAAACCCTTTAACCTCTTTTATGCAAATATGGCTCAGATGGTAAGGCAGTCTCTACAGACCACAGGGTCAGCGGCTCCTGGTTATATGTCAAAGTGTCCTTGGGCAAGACACGGAACTTTAAGTTTCTCTCAGTGGTTGAGGTGAGCACCCTGCCTGGCAGTCACTGTCATTGGCGTGTGAATAGGTGAATGAGAAGCAACACTGTAAAGCACTTTGTTTTTTTTGCCCATTCGGCTTATCCGGTGACTTCAGGGTCGCTACAGCGGATCATTGTCTGCATAATGATTTGGCAGAGGTTTTTTATTTTTTTTACGCCAGATGCCGTTCCTCGCGCATTTTCTTCCGGGCTTTGAGCGGTACTTCACAGCTGGGGAGGGGTACTGGCCTTGTGGTCCGTGGACGACTGCCTTACCAACTAAGCTACAGCCACCCTTTGGATAAAAGGGCATAATAACCAGACCCTTTCCCATTAAATGCTACCACCAACTAAGCCCAACAGACTTGTAAAATATATTTATTTTAAATATTTTAAAATTAATCAACTGATCAACAGATTTTCTTTGAAATCATTATCATTATAAATTAGTTTAATATATATTTAGAATATCCAAGAGAGAAGGCCAGTTGACATGACTCAACTTCCAGATAACTACAAGTGGATGACTGAGAGCCTTTTCTGACATGACATTTTACAGCATGTGTACATGTTGTTTTTCTTGGTCATGGTTCACTATGTTGACTTGTCAGAAGCACAGGTGAAACACATTTGAACTCAATTTCATTTGTATTGTTTCCCCATATACTGTCTCCTGGCTATGAAAAGTTTGAAACATTCCCAATGTGTGCTGCTCCCTATAAAGACGTTAACCAGGTTTCTGAAATCTGTGTTAGTACTTAATGACAGAGGGAAACACGATAATGATCAGAAACCTGGATTTCATGTAAACATCATATCCAGAATTAGGTCAAAGAAATCCAAGGACCAAATTAGTAAATGACTCAAAACAGTTATATTAGTGTCCCTGTCCACAAACTCAGTGACCCACCATGTTTATTGCCAGGTCCCTTGAGATTTCATATCTGAATGTACTAGAAAAGTTATTTTACACCATTTAATTAACAGAAATAAATAGTTATACATTAATAGTAAAAAAAGTCTACTCTAGAAATTACAGCTATATATCAAACTGCTATATATAATTAATGTTAATTAGTAAAAATGTAATGAACATTACAACATTGTACAACAATGTACATTATTTATTAAAATAATAAGACAATGATTTCTTTGATGCGGGTTGGGTGCCTCTGGCACTGTTATATACAAATGTAAAAATGTGTAAAATTCTGTTTTTCTCTCAACAGCCAGTTATGGCACCAAGACCTACCTATAAACTAGTGATGGATGAAACAATACTGAAGCGTAGGTGCATGTATCAAGCACAAAGAGCGAAACCCCGTATCAATGTGTGCATTGCTTTGAGAAAGGTCACGTGACAGATACAGCTGCTGTATCATCAGGAAGTGTAGCGCCACATTGCTTTTAATGGTTTTTTGAGAGGAGGAGAGGAGACTTTGTTTGATGCCGTTTGTATTAGTTTTTGTTTTGTAATTTTCCACTGATGGAAACTTATGGAAGCATTGAGGAAAAAGACATTTTCTCCAGTCTCTACGCTAAATAACGTTAAAGTTTTACTTCCCTGTTTCCTCTTTTGCTCAGTTTTTATTTAAGTTAATTACGTTCAAATTCCTTTCTGGAGGACTCAAATTAATTAACTTAATTTTATTTACAGTTAAAATGTGGGCTCTGCTCCACAGAGCCGTCTTACATAAACAGGAGCTCTTCGTCAATGCACCTCTAAAAACTTGCATTACAATTTTGATGTACTCCTGCCTCATCTGTACCTTGTGTAAGAATTTTTCCCCAAAGTAGCAGATCTGGTCTCAAGAGACAAAACTGCCTTGGCTCAAACATGCTACAAAACAATCTTACTTAATAAAGATGTGTAAACCCTGCCTTTTCCCTTCACAAGCACTCCCACTTCACTTATTTTTCATAAATGACAACAGAAATTTCTTATACTTCGTTGCAAAAAAGATTTTTGTACATTCTGCGTTTGGCATACTATAAGTCATGGACATTATTTGGTTATTTTCAAACTAATTAGAATATATATTCATTCTATTTCATTCAGTTAGCACTTTATTATCATTTGGTTATGTTAACAGAGCCATTCATCCACGTGTCAGAAGGGATGAACCAAGTTCAGTCTCCACACGCTTTATCCACGTTGCCTGCAATGTTTTTTGTAATCCAACAGATGTCGCTATTAAGCACTACACAAACACAGTGTCAACACGGTCGACACAGTTAGGTAAATGTGCCATACGCTCCATAAGGTGTCAAATACCCATCACTCCTATAAACTGTAACTTTCTGGGAATACATTTTAAAAAATGAGATCAAATGTTTACCTTGCTAACATGTTTTATTAAATTGTACACGTATTTCTGGTTTGATCTTGAAATGACACCATAGGAGACAAATGTGTGTCTAGTATTTGGGGTCAAACTGTAGACTTCATTAGTAAAAGGAACTTAACTCTACACATATAAAAGCTTTAACAGTAAAATGCTGTTGGTCCAATATGCACACAGCAGCAGCGTTAGACAAAAATTAATTTGTCAACAAAAAATAATCCACTGTTTAATTCGGTAACCATTTAATTAAAAAATGTAAGGACATGTTTGAAATGTATTCATGTTTTATCTAAAAATCTGTTCTGTAGGTAGCCAATCTGCCAACATACTTGTTCATTCTTATAAGATACAACTAGATGAAAATGTGGAGATGGCAAAAAAGGCTTTTTTTCTCCACTGATCTAGATGGGGTATATATGTGGTTGGCACAGACAATGGAAGCTTCTGCTGCCAACCTTGATGTCAGATGCAGAAAGATTATAATTAATCTTTGTTCATGACTATGGTTGACAGTAAACAAATACACTTCCTGAAATTACTATTTTTTTAAAACACAATGAAGATTTACTCCTGAATGTGTGCTTTGCTCTTCTGATAACACCAACTAAAAATATGCAAAGTATAATCAGAAGAATGAAAGGTTCCATGAAGTGTAATTTAATTAAAACTCAAACCTTTAAAGGGATAGTTTAGGGGGTGGGTGTATGAATATTAAAGTCATGCTTCCATTGTTGTTGTTCCCGTGACAAACTTCCTTCAGAAGTTGTGAATGGAGTTAACTTGAAAGCCAATTCATGCAGATAATTTGATTAAACTCACTCCCAGTCGGCATTAGTTCCTGCTAACATGGGTCCCTCGTTTTTATCTCTGTTGTTTTGAAAGAAACAAGCAATAGGAAAAAGTGCTCCACAGATTCCCAGAGAAGTCCTAGAAGAAGCTGTTCCTGGTGATCACAGGTCAAAAGGACATGTTGTATTACATTTCTTAATCTCTCTGCAACCACGAGTAAAATGCAGGTAGTTGATATCACTTTTATCGGAGAACAGAAAATGGCGACTACTACCGTTATACATGAGTCTCAGCTGAACCTTTGTTTTAGCCAGAACTAGGGCTGTAATGGCATGGCCCTAATTTCAAACACTGTAGTTGCATTCTGGTTGAAAACATTTGCAAACAATGTGAAAAGCAGAAAGACTAGCAACCAAGAGGCTCAGTAAGAGGCATAAATATTACTTTCTTTTAAGACCAGCAGTTTAATAACTTGGAGAACAAGCTACCAACATCATCAGTGATCATATTATTAGGGAAACTGACAAGCATAATATACTGACTATGGTTTATCCCCTTTTTCTTTCTTCTTCTTTTTCTCCTTCTTCTTCTTTTTCTTTTTAAGTGATTTTCCTTTTGGGGTTTTTCTTTTCTCATTGTCACTACTACCACTGCTTTCATCTCCTTCTTTGCTGTCCTTGGAGGGTTTTCCCTTACTGTCTATGTCTTCAACTTTGACTTTGCAATGACTTCCACTGCCCTGTTCGTTTAACTTCGCCTTTACCCTAATGTTTGGAGGAGGTGTCAGTCCACGGGACACTGTTATAAGCATCCTCTCCTTTCTCATCTCATCTTTCAAGAGTATGTTATCCTGCTTGTGCCTGTGACTGCTGAAATCGTCATTGTGTTTGCTTCTGTGATCTCTTTCATTTTTCCTGTCTCGTTGGTAGTCTCTGGGATTCCTGTGGTCTCCTGAATCTCCTTGGTAGCCATGAACTGTTTGATCTTTCCTATCGGAGGGAAGTGAATGTCGGTTACTGCTGTTGCTTGTATAGTGGGAGTACCCTTGGTTTTCTTCAGCATGCTTGTCCATATGCACTTTAAGCTAAAAAAGAAAACAGAGAAAGATAATTTTGCCAACATTAAGTTAAAAACTTAACTTGACTCTGAAGAATACAGGCTTACTGAAAGACTCATCTAAAAGTGCTGGACTAGTTGCATTTCAAAGGGCCTTGTGATTAATGAGGACATAATGTAAAGTTTACCCTTCACAGAATTTATACCCACTGGAAAAATAATGATCAAGGAAAATTGGCTAATAAAGTAAGAACTTTCAACTTAAAAAAAAAAAACACAACACAAAGCTTCATTTAACGAATCATCATGAATACAATACACTCAGCCAGAATTGTCTATCAAAAGAACATGTTTATTCTTAGGGAAGAAGTGCCAGTAGAGTATGGTGGCTAAGCTCAAGCACAGATGCAGCTTTGGTCCGCACCATGTTTTCTGCTTGGTGACCAGCCCCTCCAAATATGAAGTTTTGTTGTTGCCTATTCCAGACTCTTTTAAGATTAAATTGGAGGCAGGATATTTTGAAACTACCATCTAGTGGTTGTCAGTGCAATCGCATTTTACAGTACATTAAATTGCTTTTAAAAGTCAAAGCCATGGTAGGTGCAGCTTGGGATAATACAAGGCAGCATTAGCAAACTTATGAAAATGCTAATACATAAACAAGTCTCTAAATAGACAATTTTGAGTCAGTTATTTGACTTTTTAGAGGCCTTATTATGCTTTTTAAAAAAATAATTTTTAATGGCAACTTCACAATACTCAGGTAGGCTGTATTTGAACAATGCTTAATGTTTGACATGATGTGTGCTCCACTGTATACCTTGGTTGTACTGAGTGATTAGTTGAGTTACTGTTATCTTTCCATCAACTCAAACCAGTTTAGTCACTCCCCTCCCACCTCTGGCATCTAGAGGGTTTTTTTTGCCCAGAAAACCGCCACTCGCTGGATATTTTCTGTTTTTCAGACTGTTGTCTGTAAACCCTAGAGTTGGATTTTCCTCCATTATTCTCAAAACAGCTTGACAACAGCCCCAGCTGCAGTATTGATAGATCTAACATTGGTTCTGATGCCAGAGATCAATTAGTTACTAAGTAACATTAACAAGTAATGCAGAAGCACAAAACCTCTGATGGTTAATGATAGGCTGTTTGCATAAATATTTAATGTAGCTAACCGCATGTTAGAGTTTTTTCAGTTCATTGGCGTTCTGCTGCAGAGCTAAATTTACTGCCAAGACATTAAACCCATACAAAACTTTGAGTCAATCATGTATCTCTGCCCCCTATCTTGGTGACAAAAAAACATTCAGAGTTAGTGATCACTATGACTTAATAACTTTTATCACTTTAATAACACTTAAGCAAAATTAACTATACGTTCAGTTCAGTTCAGTTCTGTGTAGTCATTCTGGGAAATAATCCTTGTTGTGAAGGCTCTTAATTTCTTTCCAATTTTGGACTCCTGTTCCATGTGGTTATTTGTTTGTTTTAAAAGATTATTGTGTACAATTATGATAGAAGCTAAGCTAAATTGGATTGCCACAGTTGCCACAGTTTTTATTGGTCGTTTTATGTGTCTACAGGTGTTTTAACAATATATATAGTTTCTTGTTGCCCCTGTCCTAATTTGTGAGACTGTTACGGGCCTACTAGTCCATACAACATTTCCTGAAGTTTAAAAAGTTTGGTTCCCACCAGCCAGACTTGGTTCTATAGCATCAGCGCCTGTTTTCTGTCCTCAGCCTCCAAACGTTTTGAGTGTTGTAAACGTTGTAAGGGTATTATTTGAAGTATTTTTTTTGGATTATTGGATTGTTTGGCCTTGTGCCATAATTTATATATATATATATATATATATATATATATATATATATATATATATACACACACACACATATATATATATATATATATATATATATACATACATACACACACACACACATACATATATATATATATATATATATATATACACACACACACACATATACATATATATATATATATATATATATATATATATATATATATATATATATATATATATATATATATATATATATATATATATATTTTTTTTTTTTTTTTTTTTTTTTTTTTTTTTTTTTTTTTTTTTTCCTGTAAATAGTATTGCTCCTCACTATAAAGCCATCTTGTACATAACTGTATTGAAGCTGTGGGGCTAAACTGCCATTTTCTTTCTACTGTTTCCTCTTGTTTTCACATTAGGGAGTTAGGGTTAGTGACTGTCTTTTTGTTTGTTTGTTTCTTCCTAGATGCTAGCTAGCACTTTCTTTGGGAAATAAATTCTTTTTACTTTATATTTATAGGCCAAAAAAGAAAATGAACCCCACATGAAGATACTGATGTACTACTCACACTGCTAGAGTTACTATGTCGGTGGATGGCTGCATGGTTTTCAGCAGAATTCAAATCTCCAATGAACTCCTCACATTTTTGGCAGTAAAACCCAATCACTGGTATCAGAAAATCCAATCCTGCATATTGTTTAAAAAAGCAGTAAATCAAATGGAACATTTTAATGTGTGAAAGACTTATGAGAAGGAAAATGAAGAAAACTTATTTACCATCTTGTTTCAACAATCCCTCCAGTTCTTTCATCAATGATTCCATTTTACTTATTCTGGCTTGTTTTTCTCCCTTCCCTTCCACATTTTCACCAGCCTGGTAAAAACAAGTTACAAATTTCAAAATGAATTACCTTTTTTTTGTGTGTTTACATTTTGCATTCAGGTGTTGAGCAGTCAATGATACACAGCTTAGAAATAATTTACCTTCTGTTTATCAGAGGTCTGAGATATGCCACTGCCATCACTTTTTGTTCGCTTTTCCTTTGTTGCTAAAGGAAGTGTTAACACAGAATATATCATGTATTCTACATGAAATGCATTAAACAATACAAAGTCATTAGGCCAGTTTTCAACTGACTGGGTATACTTGCACGTCTGGCTGCCACAAAACTTTATCCTTGACAACTTGAAAGAAACAGATCGAAAACTTAACATATCTGATGATTCTGAAACCATGGAATTGGGCAAGCACATTAAAAAACAAAAAATGAAAAAAAATGCTGCAAATAATTATTAGATATTAATAGACATTAACCATTTTAGACATTTACCATGCCTCCAAATTGAATTTTACAGTTTAACATACTGAGTTAAGTAGAACATGATACACAAAGTTGAATATACTGTATTATTCTTTATAGTACAAGTATAATGCATGCGCACTGTTCTATATTCTTATACAGAATGCTGCTACAAAACTCAATTTAACAAACAGAACAAGGCTGTGCTTTTGTATAAAAGACAGTGACTCCAACAATTTCAGATACACAAAAATCATAGTACTTTAACATTACTGGAATAGGAATAAACTGTACATCTGTGGGAGTGAGTCATAGCAGTGAAATTATATGCATTTACTTGGAAAGTGTTTACAGGAGCAAGGCATGGGAGTGACATAAATTACAGCTTCATTATGGAGAGCTTCTCATTTGATTTGTTTTCAGGTGGAAAAATATATTATATCGCAACATTTTAGAAAATGCAGCTAAAAAAGAAGTTAAAGTATTTATTTTATTCTAATGCTGGGTAATTGATTACATTTTAAGTAATTTACACAGCAGTTATGAAATAAAGTTATCAAATCATGGTTTAAACTCAATATACTAGGGGTTTGAATCTTTGGCAAACTTGTGATAGAAAGTATCATGATATTCATGATAATTCTCAATTCAAAAACAATTTGAACCAATTAACAGAAAAGGCATGCTATTGTAACCCTTATTCTATCGCACTGTGTGCCAAATTATTGATCCTTTGCCCACTAAGCTATATATAAAATGGAACTGACTGGTTTTGATGAGTCATTTAAAAAAGAAGTGAAATAAGGTGTGATGAGTATGTAACTTTTCTTATATTATAAATGGTATTAACATATTGCCTTTATGTAAATAATGTAATTAGAAAATGTAATTAAACATGTAAATCAATTACATTACTTCTTAAATATTTTTTGTAAAGATTTTTTGTGAGGGTTCTTCACAAACATTAATCTGCTGATGATGGGGTACAAAGTATTTACAAAATTATTCACTTTCTTTTGCCCAAGGTTATCAAGCAAATAAAATGTACTCAAATGTTTGCCCTGAAGGTGAAAATTAACTACAACCTAAGCATAATACGTGTGTGCTGTATATCATTGAGTCTCAACATTTTTTCTTATCAACAATACTGCAAAAATTGATGTTTGTAAATCTATTCAGAATCAGAAAAGACATGAATCATAATTCTTATATGATTGTGATTATGATTATGTAATTTATGTGATTTTCCCCCCCCCATAAGATTCTATAACGTACTATGAAAATACATGTGCCCATAATGAAAACAAAAATGCAGTAGAACATTTCAAAAGTTTAAGTAAGTATCTAACAGCCCATTCCCCCTCCCCAGCGTTGCAGTGCCGATCCAAGCCCGATAGAAATTGGGGAGGGTTGCGTCAGGAAGGGCATCCGGCGTAAAAACTGTGCCAAATCAACATGCGAACATTGATCCGCTGTGGCGACCCTGAACTCACGGGATAAGCCGAAAGGAGAGTAGTAAGTAAGTAACTAACTAATTGGTAACTGTTAAAAGTTGATTGCAATGTGATGGTTAGGATAGTAAATATAAAAAAATAGCTAGAACAACTAATGTTTAATTAAATCTTCAATGTGGGATTCTCACCTTTGATAAGAGACTGAAGAGACTCTAGAGCTTGCCGCACATTCGGGTTGCTCAGTGCTGGCACTGCCAAGCTTGCTGCCATTGGGTCTAAACCAGGTGCAGGAGATTGCTGCTTTTCTTCCTTCCACCCCTGCATTTTTATATTACTGATGTCTGTTGTGCTCAAAGTTTTTAATATATTCTTGATCTTCTCACATTCATTACTGTCCAAATAAGTAGAGCCAATAGTTGAGGAAGTCACTTGAAGGGGTTGCTTCACATCGAGAATATCTCTATAACTATTGAATATATTCTTGTTTTGACAATTCTGTTGATTGCAAAGAGCAGACACATTCTGTAATTTGGCACGTTCTTCTATTTGGGAAAATGTTGCAAAAAGGGCAGCAGGGTATTTATCTTCTTTTCCACTAGTGTCTTCGTTTCCATACAAGAATGACTCTTCATCTTCAAGCTCATTGGTTTTCTGGACTGTGGAATCCTCTTGACTGTGCACATGGAGCCATGAAAAGTCACTGCCTACTCTATCATGGGGAAGAAGCATACTGTCATTTTCAAATGATGTTAAACTTTCCAGAGTGTCAAGTTTCTGAGGTCTGTATTCATCTGGGACACTCTCCAATTTTTTGCTTTCATCGGAGGCCTGTTCAGAAGAGAATGCAATGACAAAAACTTAACAGATAGCAGCTACTTCACTTTGTTATAGAGCTTTAGAAGTATTAACTAAAAATGCACAGTTACAACACACATTCCTTGCAATCCAGGTCTAATGTGTTCTTGCTTACTTATTTACTAAAAAAACTAAAACTTGCCCAGCATTTCCTTGGTCAATTTCTAAATAAATTATATGTTCCATAATCCATGTACAGACACTAAAGCCAGAGTGAAATGCCTCCAACTAGGATCATTTCTGGCATCCAGTATGCAAACTGTATTAGCTGGTTCTTCTGTGTTGGACACCTCTGTCTACCTCTGTTTATAACCTCCAAAAATAGTTATAAACGCATTTTTGTATATATTTTTCTTCCAACAAAATTATGATACTTGATAAAGTCTGGTACCGCCCATAGATTTTGTGCTTTCTAAATACTCATGGATTAGTTATTTATTATTGAAATTGTGGTATGAATGCAGTGTACAAAAGACATCATAACAAGCATCACAAGTAGAATAAAAATTAAGTACCTGAATAGTGAGAATGGCATCCTTGAGAGTGGGTAACCGCTCTTCCAATTCTTTACTGTTCATGACAAGCTTCAGTCCTTCTAACAGACCATTTCCTGTCAGATTATTACTGCTGCTAACACTGCTGCTGCAGCTGGGGCTCCTCTTCCTCTTTTTGACATTCCTCTTCTCACCACTGCTACTTCGTGACTTGGACCTCCTTATCCGGCTCTTGCTACGTACACGACTCTTGTTCTTGCTGCGACTTCGACTCCTACTGCGAGCCCTGCTTTTGCTTCTAGCAAAACTTTTGCCATGAGCACGACTCTTGTCCCTTCCTCTGCTTCGGCTACGCACTTTGCTTTTGCTTCGCCCTAGGCTCTTGGCTTGAGATTTCCCACGGCTTCTGCCTCGACTTCTGCCACGGCTTCTGCCCCGACTTTTGCTCCGACTATGGCTTTTGCTCCTGGTCACATGCTTATGGAACTTAAGGTCTGATCTGACTGCTTCTTTCAGGATGTTACTTGACTTCATTGCATCAGCCAGATTGTAACTCATGTTCCCCTTCAGATAGTCTGGGAGAGGTTTGTTGGCTGCAATACATCTCAAGAATTCCTCACTAGCTCTGTCACTGAAAATCAAAATGCATGACTTTCAAAAGAAATAAACTAAATATACATTGCAGGAACTGTTCTAGCTTAGTCTACACATAGAAATATTTTTTTAAATGCATACAAACATACTGTACCTATTATCTGAAGGATGATGTTCCACGGACGTGGCGTTCCACTGTGGTACTGGCAGGTGTGGTGGTTCTGCAGGAGGGGCGATCTGCTGGTTGCCTCTCAAAGCAATCACTGTACTATGGTCTACGGAGAAGCTGCTACAATGGGGCTGAGAGTGTTCACAGTATATGTTACAGTACTATACAAAAAAAAGCCTGAATTTTTTTTATTTTTTATTTCTATGGTTACATTTGTAAATATAAAATGAATATTACATTCTTCTATTTTACAGAAATTGTGTGCATTAAAAGAAATAGTTGAAAACACTGTTTTAGTTTTAAAATCTTTGAAGAATAAAAATGGTGTAGCAAACATTTACAAAGTGATCAGAATATGCAAATTTTAAAAATTGGGGTTACAACACTGAAAACGTTAAAGTAAGTTTTACAGTTACTCAATGAATCGTGTAATATCCTCATGTTGATCGCATCTACTGCCAATTGAATCATCAACAGACATAAAACGCAGGTAATAACTGGCACTGTTGGTATTTGCTATGCATCAAAAAAAATAAACAATAAAAAAAAAACAATCACAAAAATGTGCCAATTATGGAGTAATCAGGGTGTGATGGTCATTGTTTTATTTCGGCCTACAACTAAGAGCCTGGTATACTGACATTAAGTAGACCTTTTTTTATGATGGCTTTGCCTATTTACACCAAACTCTAATAAAGTTGGTAAAATACTGTCTTGTGTTCTTTGAAAGAAAAGCTGCCAGACCCCGGGTATTAGAACTGAAATGCTTAACATGACAATGTAATTGATGATGAAATTGATTCGATGAAATTGATTGAAATTGATTCGAAACGAAACAGAACCTGTTAATGCTAGTCACCAATTCAATGTCCCACTGGAAACACACTTGTTTAATACGACATATCTAGGAAGAAAACAGGGAGGGGTTTAAGGACTGCTATCATGGCAGCTCTAATGTAAGTAACTGGTTACAGGGTTGTAGTACTGCTGAGGTCAGTATAATCATCGCAATACAACAAAAAGTAGCTGACCTCATTTGTCCAAATGTGAGCAAACTAATCAAAATCTGACCTACTACTACTACTACTACTCTCCTTTCGGCTTATCCCGTGAGTTCGGGGTCGCCACAGCGGATCATTGTCCGCATGTTGATTTGGCACAGTTTTTACGCCGGATGCCCTTCCTGACGCAACCCTCCCCAATTTCTACCGGGCTGTTGGAATGGGCTGTTAGGGGTTCAGGGTCTTGCCCAGGGACACTTCGACATATATGCAGGGCCGAACCACTCACCCTGTGGTCCGTAAGCAACTGCCTTTACCAACTGAGCTATAGCCGCCCCCAAACTAATCAAAATCTGACCGAATGTCTTAAAATGTTGTACAATGCACCACATCATTGCTTGAGTCTATTTGAATTCATAATTGTAGCTTATCTTTCAATACATGTGTGAGTCTGCCAGGAGAAACACCGGGATGATATTTTGACGTGGCAGCTGTACAAATGCACCATGCTTTACAGGTTATTTGGTAGTTAAAGCTTTATGGGAGAATGGCAGAGAGAAAAAAGGTCAAATTGAATCTCAGGTAGAATTTGTAAGAACCCATGTGGGAGACTGACAGTCTCATACTGTAGGTGTCTTGGCGGCCTTCCTCACTAGTTCCCTTCGTCACTCTAGGCATGTTCCATATTCCATTCATATTTTACTAATGAGTTTAAAGGTGTCCAAGAGATATTTAATGACTAAAAAAAGTTCTTATATCCATGCCCTCACGTCTGCATTTCAACAATCCTATTAGAGAGCTTATTGGATTATTCTTCTACCTTAGTGGTGGAACCTTTGGCTAGGATACTGAATCATAAGTAGTAAAATCCTTTAAACATTCACTGCAATTAGGCGATTTCCATTTAACAAAGTGTGTGACTTTGGAATCTAATTGGCTGCACCAGTGATAATTTAGGTGAGTTAATGTAAACGGGGTGAGTATTTATGCAGTCATTTATTTCATTATTAAAAGTATTATATTGATTCATTTTTATTATTTTGTAATGACCAGTTTCCACTTTGACATGGAGTCCTTTTAAAAGTCTTGTCAAAAAAAAATTAGACAAAAAATCAATTACAAAGTTTAGGGCTGCAAAATTTTAAAAGGTGAAAACTTCCAAGGGGTTGATTTTTGCTTATTTCCATTGTATTTCTGACTAGATCTTACAAAATGTAGTGGCATTGTTTATAACGTGGTTGTTTCCTGTGCACTCATTTACTAAGCTGAACAACCTGTCAGTGTAGTCTCTCTCCCTACTGGACGGAACATCTCAAATTGACTGAAAAGCCACAGATGATGTGGGACACACCACTTCATGACATGGCAGACTTTGGCCAACAACAACAGTTTAGTGTGTCACAAACCTACTTAAGAGTCACACCCTTTCAAGGCCAAGGAGTCAATGGTCTAATTTTACACAATAAGACAGAAAAGATGCAACAAAATTAATAATCCCTTCATGGTTTTAATATGTTGAGCATGTAGACAGTAGGGAAGAACCAGTTCTCCTTTACTAAGTCCATAGTAACTAAAAATGCAACTGTGGAGTAAAATAACCTTTCTAATGTAGTCAAGAAGAAAGGTAATGCTACAACACGTGGAATGCTGGTTGAGTCAGCAAGTCTAGCAACAGGTGTAACTGGAGCATTTTGTGTGAACATGTCATCAAAGGTTTATATGTGTTTGTGAAATGCTACAGCTACATTCACAAAAGCACACATTTGTTTTGGCAAACAAATCTATACTTTTTAATGCTAGCTGGGTGCTGTTCAATGTTAGATGTTGTGAATTGTGGATCAGAGAATCAGAGATTTTGGTAATATTGATACAGACTACCAAAATGTTTAGTATCGCAATATCATTTAAAACACAGCGGGAGATGGCTCATTTGTTTGCTTTAAATCCCCCAAATAACTTCAAACAGAGCAGCATGCTACAGACACAAGCTCAGGGACTTGCAAGATAAAGTCCAGATAATATCAGGAGCGTCTCACATGGACATTTGCGTTCTTACATACTCCGAATTCCAGTGCATTTGTGAGAGGGATTTAAGATGGCCTCTTTAAGCTTCTGATTGACCAAACAAACTTTTTTCAAACTTGATTCAAGAAATCAGCAGTGGGTAGTACAAGGATAGTAGGAAAACAGCGGGGCTGTGGCTCTTCAGGACCAGGGTTGGACACCCATGCACTTTACCTTTTAACTTCAATATTTACATTTATTCACTGGGCAAGAGCTTTTCTTCAAAGTGGTGTACAAATTACAGTTAATCAGTAGTTAAGTTTGTATTTCTGTATTTCAAGTTGATTTTGCTGTCCAGCTACAAGGTTGCTCCTTTAAATATCTTTCTTCAGTGTTCCACGATTTACATTTTTTCCTGTAAAATATGTAAAATAATTTTTTAACAGCATTAAAACATGTGGACTTGATATTATATTCATTATAATAGCTATATGTCATAATTTGTTCTAAATATAAAGTAAATGCAAAAACTTAAAATTTACATAATAATATTAATAATAATAATAATAATAATAATAATAATAATAATAATATATGTACTAACCAGTACCAGTCGGTACAAAAGTATTCTATGTGGAAATACCATGACAAATATGATAATAATAATAAATGTCATAGAAAAAGTAAAGCTCATAACAGACTAGCGTTTCTAAATGAGCAAAGAATGCTTTTACTGACTTATGCTTTTTGATGGTAGCCGGTGGAGGTTGCTGAACTGTATTGTTTGCATCAACTGAGGGTTTTCACTCTTTTTGATAAATTATTTTCCAGTAAATAAATAGCGTGCATCAAAAATATTATGTAACATACGTAATATAACCAGTAATTGGCATATTTTACGATAGGTTTATTAATTATGCACAATAAAATAATAATTATTAGGGCTGTCAAAACATTAACATAAATTCCTTTTAACACCACCAAAGTTCTGTTCTGACCCATTGCCTCTCTGACACAGGGCTTGACAGTAGGAGTGACTCTCTCTCTCTCTCTCTCACACACACACACACACACACACACACACACACACACACACACACACACACACACACACACACACACACACACACACACACACACACACACAAACACCTGCATCCATCATCCAGTGAAACAGAATCTAGCTGATTCTTTCAGGTGGAAATCTTTACATTATCCACAAAAATACCATGTGAGCGAAAAAACAAACAAAAAGAAATTAACACATCTAACAAGAATAAATTCAAAACAGTAATGTAGGCTCTGCCTGCCTATGTGTTAACCATAATGAGTTTGTCTAATCTCTACCAGCTATGAAGACAGTAAAATGCCTGTATGTTATGTTAATCTGGTTTGCGTGGATAATTTAGCAATTGTGCATGTGCTCCAAACTAAACCAGCCTCTCATTCTTCTCCCAGATGAATCTTAGATAGATAGCAGATAGACAATAAAATAGGTTAATTGAGGGATAGTGACAAATTTCTATATTCAGTTTAAACGTCATCCAGTGATTAACATCAGGACAACTATTTCAAAATGAAAGACTATAAATAAATAACTCTGTGACTTAGCAGATGTAGAAAAGAATTAGGTCTAATTAAAAAAATATTCATTTCACTTGCTTCACCTAGTCAGCACCTTTGATACCATGTATCCACTCCTGAGTATTAAAACTTGAGTTTAAAGTAAATTGTGGTCAAATAAAACATATGCAATTAATTTGTGAGTTAACCGCAATTAACTTAAGACAATGTGGGATTAATCGTGTTTAGACTTTTTAATCATCATTTGCAGAGTCTCTCATTGATTTTTCTTTCTCACTTGCTACTGTATCCGTTTTCTCGTGATACACTTTTCTGCTTTAGACACACGGGTAGCATATTTCCTAATATAGAGTAATTGAGCAGTGGACACACATCTTTTAATAGAATTATTTTGATTTATTAACATACACATGGAGGCAAATTAGCTGCTGTACATGTGTCATGAATCTGAAT
The DNA here is from genome assembly GCF_033026475.1 of Channa argus. NCBI lineage: Eukaryota > Metazoa > Chordata > Actinopteri > Anabantiformes > Channidae > Channa > Channa argus. Next base: position 52,910,800 of record NC_090197.1, read on the forward strand.
TTGCCTGTGCACTAATTTCTTCTTTTTCACAAAGTAAGAACCTTTCTGCACACATACTAGTAAATGAGGCCCAATTTTCTAATGATATTTTATCTTCCATTTAATCTCCATATTATCTCATTCACACTGCCTCTAGAAAACTGTGTGTACTCACAGGCTGATTGATGAAACGTGCAGTCTAACTTCCCTCTCATCCTGTGTTTATACAAGTATGAGAATGGTAAAAATATGAACATAAATACGCCAGTGACTCTTTTACATTCAACATACCTTAGTGTTGACAAAAACATCTAAACTGAAATTTACTTCAAAATTTCATGCAGACAACTGCTGTCTATCAACACATAACACTGACCAGTTTCATACATTATGGATTCAGAGAAGTACTATCAAGCCAAATTTCAATACACATTTAATCAGAGCTTTTAATTGTAGCAAGAACGCTCAAGCTCATCAACCCTGATGGTTTTCCAGGGGTGGCACTGTGGCAACTAACTGTGGTAACTAATTCTTAGAATTCAATATAGGTGATACAATTCAATGCACAACTAATTCATCAATAGGATTCTTAATCAAATAAAAAAAAAAGAGAGATTAGCTTTTTCTCAGTGTACTGCATCCCAAACCACTAATTCCGCTCCATTGCCCTCTGAGCTGTAAATTAAACTTAACTTTTATGCTAAAAAAACAAGTAAAACATCAGTCAACATAAGCCCTGTATATAGAGGAATATCAAGTAGTGCTTACAGAGGAAATGTAGCAGCCTTTAGATCCATGTTTTCCAGGCAAATTGTGTGTGAACTGTAGTTTCACTTTGAAACATAAAGTTTATTAATTAAGAAAACTCAAGAACAGATTCAGGCTATGCAGCTATGCACTGCCAGTACAAGCAAATGTGGCACATCTAGTTCAACATTAAGTACTGTTAGGTGTCTAAGCATAAGTTGAAACACAAATATTGAAAATAGTTTATATTAAAAAAAATAATCTGGAAACTCAGAAACAGTGAGTTGTATACTCAGAATACTCTACTCAGTGGTACTTAGGGATTTAAGTATGAGGACTTACATTATTAGTTTAATAGGTTATTTTGCCTGGTTTTGTAATAATTGGCATAAACATGTCACCATTAACCAGTATAACATATGTCTCCTTGTTTTGAGTCAAAAGACAGCTGAGATGTCGATTACTCTTGTTACTTCACCCTCTTTATTGTGACCATGTAGCCAGTATTTTATACATAACACAACTTTCTGTTTATCAAATAACTGTTAGAGTTTAATTACAACACAACATGAAGCTTTACAATTACTAGTTATTGCAGTGTCAGAAACTTGGATGCGAGGTGAACATGCTTAACGTTATAATAAATACTATGACTAGGAAACGTTAAGGTCAGGTGTGAATAATAAACCAGTTTGCAATAATAAGACCGTCACTTTGACCTATAATAACCAGTACAGTAAAGCCAGTGAGATGTCCGTTGTCAATGACGTTGATAACCTGTGGCCAATTGTTTCATATATGATTTCGTAGTCATGTAGTTAACGTGATGGTATGCACTCAGACAACGACACACTGATAACTGCTACTCACAGTGGTTTTTGATTTTGGCTCATGTTTGCTAGCTAGCTTGCTTAATCATGGAACATAAGCCCAGGTAAAGCTAGCTTTATTATTTTGTTGGGTACGTACATTGATGAAATGCCCACTCGGTGTTCTGTTGTGGTGAAAATGGCTATTCGGTGCCGAGACCGAAAATGGTCCACACGGTCCAGGAGGAGGGGGTCCAGGAGGGGGAACGCCACAGGGCCCTCGGGGTCTGAAAGGAGAACCATGGGGTGGTGGAGGTCCGAACGGTGGCGAATAGTGTGGAAGTTTACCTGGGCGGTACATGGTCGTGTTCAAAAGTGTAAACAAATTCCTGTATCCTAGAACTACAAAAACAAACCGAAGGTGAAAATGTAGAGTCTCACTAAGACGCTTTTCTCACACAATTTAGCGAGTATGCTTCCAGTGTTTGCAGCGACTATAGATGCCCTCGGAAACGCAACAGTGACAAAGGAAAACATCCGGAGTAATTCATTCAAAATAAAGGTCTTTTTCGGAGCATATTTTGGCAGCCGGCTGATGAACCTTAATTTTAAAATATCTCACTTTACTGGCCACCTGACTTAAATAATTAATTTCCCTTGTTTTTAAAACTTATTCCCCATAGGATCAGAGGTTAGACCCAGCTCTACCCGACCACATGTGCCCCTGGCAAAACACTGACCCCCAACAGCCCATTCTCTTCCAATTTCTTTACTTCGCATTCCTAACAAATACAACTCTATCATCAGCTCCTCTTCCTACAGAATACCATTAGCTTTTTCTACCTCCACATCAATCAAGTTAACAATAAATTTAAAAAAAAAAGAAAAAACACATACATCCAGCAGCAACTATAGTCTCTTCATCCCTTACTTACCTTGGATGAACGAAGTTACTTACTACCTCAGATGTTTCTTATAGTAATTTTTTTTTTTTTACATATTAGGAAAAGCATGTCATTGCTTACATTATGTGCACCAATTTTTTCCTTTAGCTTGAAACTGTCATGCTTCTTAATTTACATTTCTACTTATGTCAAAGACATTTAAATTTTAACTACAAAACATTTGTATTTTTTAATTGAATTGATAGTTTCTTTGCAATCTAAGCATTTTAAGAAATCTTCAGGCTTGTAAAAGTAAAGCTGGTAGGATACTGGTCATAACTGGGTGCATTTGGCTTGTTCTAGGTCACTGCTGCATTTACTAGATTGTTTCACTCAGATCCTGTGCTGCTGGCATTCTTAGAACGCAATATGTAAAAAGTAATGTATTTAATATGTGTTTGTTTGACTTGCCTGTGAGAAAATGTAAAATTAAGCACTAAACTAATTAACTTACTAATTATTAAATTCTTAGTATATGTATTTTTACCTTTAAAATAGCTATAATACTGCTTCAGATCATGACATCTTCTAAAACTCCCAAATAGCCCAAAAGGCAGATTACTGTTAATTACATCATTGAAAATATATGTAATAAAAAATGTAATGACTGCAAATGACAAAATAAAAATATTTGGTGAAAAATTTAGAAAGCAGTCTATAAATGCATACAGCTTGTCCGCATCATAGTTGAGAAATGCATTGGAGGAAATATCCTGTTAAAACATAAAAACTTATTTTTGCTTAAGCTCAGAAACTACTGGATGTTATACTGACTGTATTAACTTGTCCTATTTCATGAAAACAAGAAGTGGTCCATCTCTTTTGTGCTGTGTTGATGTGAAATGTGTCTCCAATTACAGAATGACTACTGTCAATTGGTCCCAGGAGCTGTCAGCTGTAATTAGGCGAGAGATGGGGTATTGCCTGGATCGGTCTATATCTCATATATAGAGAGACAACCATTCCCTTTCGCCTTCACACCTACGGCCAGTTAACCTAACTGTACCTTTCTTTTCACTTTCCTCTGGACAGTGGAAAGAAAGAGTAGTACCTAGAGGAAAATCCACACAAGAACATGAAAAACATGCAAATTTTACACAGGAAAGTGTAGAATAACATGAACAATAAGTACAAACAATTCAGATGTCCTTGGACAAGGATATTTCTACAAACCGACTTTCAAAAATAAAGGAAATTTTTACCTGTAATATATTGTAATCTATATATTTTTGTTTTATCTAAAATGCTTTAGAGCATGTGTCTACATAAATAAATCAACCTTTGTTCAATTAGATCGCGATTTAGACTAGAGACTTAGTAAAAATCGTCAATTTGATCATTTGGGGCTGCACAGCTCTTTGAACTTTCATTTTGCTTAAAACAAGAGATTACATAGTTTTATTAACTTAGATAACACCACTAAATAAAGTGATTTTATTCTTATTTTAGATTTTATTGCTCATTCAAACATCTGTGTAAACCTTCAAACATCCATATTTATATGCACACAATATTCCATGAGCACAAGATCACATCTTTTTAAATAAGCAACAAAGGAGATTCCAGTCAAACCTAATGAAACAAAATAAAGACTGGAAAGATGAAGCCATTTTCAAGTCTGTAAATTCTACTCTAATAGTTTCAAGAATCCTACATGAAATGATGGGGTTTCACTTTGTCAGATACACAGTGGGTGCATCAACACTGACATCTTGGAAACTTTTCATGTCTTTAAAAAAATGTCCAACATAATGCTTGTCAAGTCTCAAAATAGGGTCAACACAGCAGAGTCTGACAAATCAACTAACTAAACTGCGTTGTAGCAGAGCTGTTGGCTTTAATACTCAAAATGAGAAGGCAAAGAAAACATGAACACACCAGGATGAAAGACTGTAGCAAAGCATTCCCAAAACCGTCTTGACAGCTGACTGGATACAGTACGTGTATTTCCCAGGTCATCATTTAAAATTTTTGTCAAATATTAGCCATGCTAACATTTTAAGGTTAGATTAGGCATTAGAAATGCATTCACCCATCACAAGTAGTCAATCTGAGTGGACCCTGCTGCAATGACCCACACTGCATCTTCAACTAGTGTAGTGTCTGCTTTGATTAAAGCCAGCTTGGCTGTAGTGCTGCCCACCATGTTGGAAGAACTGTTCAAAATGTCCTCCGTGGTTAAAATTCTGCCCCCCTCTACCACCCCAACCTCCCCCTTGGCCTCCTCCTCCACCTCTACCTCCCCTTCCCCGGCCCCCCCGACCTCCTCGACCACCACCTCTCTCCTGATGCCAGCCTCCATCTTGGTGGTAAATGTCATGGTAACCACCTCCTCCTCCATGATATCCAGGATCCTGGAAGCCTCCGTTGTTGTTTCCTCCTCCTCCATAACCACCTCTCCCTCCTCCTCCCTGATGACCTCCTGCATCCTGATAGTGGCCCTGATTGTAACCCCCTCTTCCTCCCCCACCTCCATCTCCCCAGCCTCCCTGCACCTTCCCCGCTCTGCTGCCTCCTCTACTTCCCCTGTCTGTATGTCCCCCTCTCTCATAGCCTCCACGGCCACCTTGGGAGTAGTGATCATAGCCTCCCCTGTTTCCTCCCTGCCCACCTCCACCGTAGTGTCCTCCACCTTGTGGAACATCTTGACGCTTCTGCCAAGAAGGCATCTCTGGAGGTGGGGCCTCAATCTCACATGGTCTGCCTCCTCTATCGGGCACTCTGCCCATTAGAACCTGAGGAAAGAATACACAATAAGCCTTTAAAGAAACTAACTAGCCGAATTTGATGCTATGTTTATGATATTTTTATGAAGAAAACTGTGAATGATGCACTATCCTGTCATCAAAGGCACACATCTGTGTCACAGAAATAAAATGGACAACACTTGAAACAGAAAAAAAAATAATTAATTAACCCACCTTATTAATGGCACAGGCAGTCTTCTCCCTTATCTTGCCACTGCTTGTGCGTAAGATTTTTGAGAAGTCTTGTCGAGCAGCAAAAAGATGGGCAATGGATATTTTACTTTTGGTGCTGAGAGCAGATCGCAGTGGCTGGTAAACTTTGCCCAACTTTTCAGCATGTGTCTGTATTAAGACATACAGAAGGAAGTTGTAGTCATTTTTAGGAAGCAATGTTAAACACAAAGAAGTTAGGACAAGTAAATTGTAAAGACATAAATAAAAATCTTTTTACTTCATATCCATATCCAGCTAATTAACTCACCTTAATAAGCCGCCTAATACTATCAAATATGAAAATTATTAGATTTAATATATGCTGGTTTATTTAAGCTTAATCTAAATTTGATGCCAAAAAAGTTCAGCAAAGGCACCAAAAGTTTTGTAATGCTAAAAAAAAACAAAAAAACAAACAACAAATGTAAAAATAACTGTAGAAATCACTGGCGTTCAATAAACACTGTTTGCAAATACTTCAACAACTTAATCAAATTTGAGGATCATCAAGGTTACATACTATAATTAAAACATTCACATATCCAGACAAGTCTCTGTAAAAGAGGGACAAGGCCAAAAGCAACCATGATCCTCAAGCTCTCAGGGAGGAGGAACCTTCCTCAAAAAGATCCAGTAACCATCACAATGACAGACATCCAAGAGAAGGTCTCAACAATGAAGAGCTTGACAGCTCCAGGCACTGACATGATCCATGCCTACTGGTTAAAGAAGCTGAGCTCACTCCATGAGCACCTAGTGGCACAAATGAACATGCTACTAGTGGATGGAACCCATCCTTATTGGTTAACTGAAGGCCACGCAGTCCTGATCCTGAAGGACCCCTGGAAGGGAGCAGTCCCATCCAATTACCACACTCACACCTGCTTTCACACCACATGGTACCTTATGTCAGGCATCATAGCGGCTAAGATGAGCAGGCGCATGGATCAATACATGAGCGGAGCCCAGAAGGGAATCTGTAGTAACGCCAGAGGAGCAAAGCCCCAGATGCTAGTAGATAAAAGGAGTCACTCGAGACTGCAAGACCAGACATACCAACCTGCGCACTGGCTGGATTGACTACAAGAAAGTATATGACTCAAGGCCTCACATATGGATCCTGGAATGCTTGAAAATATACAAGATCAACAGGGCTCTAAGAGTCTTCATCAAGAACTCAATGGGGAAGTGGAAAACAACCCTAGAGGCCAACTTTAAGCTAATTGCACAAGTCAACATTAAGTGCGAAATATACCAAGGAGATGCTCTATCCCCGCTACTGTTCTGCATAGGCCTGAGCCCCCTCAGCCAGATCAACAAGAGTGGTTGCAGATATCGACTGCGGAACAGAGCGACCATCAGCCACCTCGTCTACATGGATGACATCAAGCTGTATGCCAGGAGTGACTCACTGATCCATACCACCAGGATATCCAGCCAAGACATCAGAATGTCATTCGGAATGGTTAAGCGTTGTCGGCTGGTAACAAGGAGAGGAAAGGTAGTCAGAACTGAGGGGATTGTTCTACCAGAAGACAAGACAGCAGATGTTGAGGATAGCTACAAATACCTCGGGATCCCACAGGCAAATGGCAACCATGAAGAGGCCACAAGGAAAGCAGCTACTACCGAGTACCTACAAAGAGTGAGGCAAGACCTGAGAAGTCAGCTGAATGGGAAGAACAAAGTCCAGGTGATTAACACCTATGCCCTCCTGGTCATCAGGTACCCCGCTGGCATAATAAGCTGGCCAAAAGTGGAGACAGAGGCTACTGACATTAAAACAAGGAAACTACTTGTGTTAAGATGCCCCAAGACAATCCAACAGCAGGGTGCAAGATGCTTGCTGGCAGAGCATACACGGAATGCCATAACCAAGTGCCTGGCATAGTGCACCGAAACATCTGTGCCAAGTACAAGCTGGAAGTCCTAAAGTCAAAATGGGATACACTTCCAAAGGTGGTGAAGAATGACGGAGCTAAGATCCTGTGGGACTTCCAGATACAGACTGACAAACGGGTAATGTCCAACCAACCCGACACAGTAGTTTTGGACAAACAAAAGAACAAGGCCAAAAAAGAAGTTAGAAAACAGAGTGGCCCCAGTTGATTCCAGGAACAACATCTGAGACCTCTGTCCAGAAGAGTGCATTCCTACGAACATCTAAGATACTGCGCAGGACCCTCAAGCGCCAAGGCCTTAGGTAGAGGATCAGAGCTTGAATGGGGGAAATAAGAGCAGGTGAAGTGGGGAATGATATCTATAAATAGATATATCTATATATAGATAGATAGATAGATAGATAGATAGATAGTGGTGAGAAACATGATCTGTTTATCTTTGGACCATTTTACTGGTATGATGTAGAAACAAGAAATTAATTCATAATACAGAAAGTTAGAGCAACATGGAACACTTAAGAGAAACATATAGCAACAGTGTTATTAGATTTGACATTTTATCAATTATTATTTTAAAATGCTGAGTTGCATGAGATGACACCGTGTGTACAAAGCCCTGCTCAAACATGTTTTTGTGTGTGTTTTTGTTTCTGCACATCCTTAAGAATGTTTCCAAGTACCTTTGCTCTTTCAGACCACCCAAAAGACTGCACAGTCACATCAAGACGTTTCAGCAACATCTTTCTTCTCACTTCGTACTCATTTACTAGCGCTTGGTTTATAGCTTCAATTTTCTCCTACCAAATGGGGAAAAAAAAACTCATTTACTCATGCAGTGTTCCCAACTGAATTTAAATTCCTCATCATTTTTTAGTATTCACCAAGTGCACAGGCCCAAGCGTCTTCTTCATCAAAGGCTCTCCTACGTGATTTGGTGGAACTCGACTTATAGCTTCTTTCAGCTGAGGGAAAAAAATGTTTGGATACTGTTTATTAAACCACAGTGATAAAGGACAAACATGTAAAATAACATTTATTCTCACACTGTTACAGGAGCTATTACTAAATGTGTGGGGGGGTTCAGTAGCTCTCTAAAATTAAATAAAAATTCACTGTTTCAAATACACTGTACTTCTTACGAGAAACTAAGTTTGTGTTTTGAGATACACAATGTGTCTTTGTGACTAGAACAACTGACCTTCTTCTCAATTCCGCTGAAAAACTGAAACATGGTGATGTTGGAAGGAGGTTTAGACATGCCCAGCGCCATGCAGATGCCTTTCAGTTCCTGGAACACAGGGCTGCCTGACTCTTGAGCTTTCTTCTGGGGCTTGTTAACCAGGACCATCCTCGAAGCCTCCAACTCTGATATCAGGAAGGCTGGATTCAGAAAGTGATAAAATAGATAAAACTATGGACCCACTTTAAAAAAATAAAAAAATAAATAAAAAGGACATGCTTTCAAACAGACTTATGAAGGAATTGGTATATTTCTAGATATTGTGCATGCTTGCTTAGAATAATTATAATACAGGAATAGAGCCAACAATAACTATTAATGCCTCTATTTTGACCAGTCAAAATGTCTACTATAAAAAACACGTAGTAAAGAACCTGCACACTAAAGTGTTATCAGTTATGAAGACATCTGCAGAGATTAGACAGTTATACCTTGGAATTAAGTGGGCTCAAACATCACAAAAAAAAAGTACACAAAAGAAAAACACATAACTAAGGTGTGGGGCATTTGAAGCACCTGCACACCCATCCACACAGGTTGTTTGAATTCACTAAATTCCTTTCTAGCTCTATGTGTATGGACAGCCTGTGCTAGATTTTCATCCTTTCTCATATTCAGAAATGCATGTAGTTTAATGAGCTTAGCTTTATAATTTATCCCACGCTTAGAATCTGCCAGAATAACTGACAGCACTTGATGTGGGTATGTAGAAGCTGCAAACAGGCTGCTAATGATGCCATCTAGTTGAGGCTGTTATGTCCTCACCCTGTGAATATTGCACTTCAAATGTATGACTGTGCAACAATTTATCACAGAGCAATGTAGTATAGCACATTTTTTTAAAATCTTTCAGCCCCCAGGTCAATGCAGCAATGCTGCTTTTCAAGTAGAGAGTCCGCAAAAGTCTGTATTCATACTGAGGAGTAGAAGGCAGTCGGTCCGGTTCAGGAGCCTCTGGGTGATGTCTCCGCTGTTGAGGATGGAGTAAGGACAGGCAAGCTCTGACAGCAGGCCACTCATCTCCAGTTGGAAGCTCTCCGCCTCGCTTGGACCTGAGATAGGTAGAAAGACGAACACAGTCAACACACAGTCACCAAGACACAGCACAGACAAATAGCCTGGTTTAATCTCAGTAATGACTATAACTTTGCAGAATGAAAGTAAAAAAATTTCACTGTGGAATTTCCAACGCTGACGCCAAAACGTAAACCAAATCTCTTTCGTAACCAATAACAAAACAGTGTAACAATTACAGAAAAAACTAAAACAAGTCTATATCTAATAATAAAACATATAATTTTATTATATTTGTGTAAAATAATTTTATTTTACACTTACTTGCATTTGCCATCAAACTTTAGCTGTCAAATAAAGAGAACCTTTTTCTGCGAAGTGCTTCTGTAACTATTTAATACAATATATCAATTCTTCACCAGCAGCAACTTCACTTCACAGTGATAAATTATATCTTACAGTTTGTGGCGTGGACATTCTCCTCCAGTTTACAGTAGAGTCTAAGCTCTGAGACAATCCAGGCACAGAGCTTAGTAAACTCAGGTGAAGCTGCTCCACCACTAACAGCAGAATCAAGAGCTCCTTCTTCCAACAGTGGGCCTTGGTAACTGCAGTGACACACAGTTAACATAAAACAACATCAAATAATATTGAACGTTAGCCACAACTCTTTGCAACAGATAGGTTTGCATATGGACATGTCCCCTACCAAAGCTAAGGTGTTACTGAATTATTTCCTGGGTTTTTTTGTCCTTTCAGCTTATCCTGAGAGTTCAGGATCGCCACAGCGGTTAATTTGTCCACATGTTGATTTGGCACAGTTTTTACGCCGGATGTCTTCCTGACGCAACCCTTGCCAATTTCTACCGGGCTCGGACCAGCACTGCGGGCCTGGAGATGAGGATGGGCTATTGGGGCTTCAGTGTCTTGCCCAGGGACACTTCGACATGTAGTTGGGAAGAGAGGGAGTGAACCTCTGACCCTATGGTAGGTAGGCGGCCACTCTACCAAGCCCCAGTGTTACTAAATTGCCTCATTGATCTCAAACAATCCTGTATTTTAACTCCATGGTGTTATTGGTAAGAGGCAGAGTTGCCCGGTTTGTGTGTGTTTTCTTCCAAAGAAATGGCACTCAAATGATACGTAAACTCTTTACATTACATTACTTTTTTTTTTTATCTATCTGAAGGTAATGAAACCAACCATGTACCTTCTTTAAATTGCTTGGGAGAATTATTTACTCACAAATACATCAAACACCATCCTATCATACTAACATGAGTAGAGTAAGAGCTATTTTAGTTGTTACCGCATATGGGTCATTTAGACAACAATTTATTTTTAAATGTAGCTTTTCGTTTAAAAATGTCCAAACATCCGTGCTCCCAAGAAACTGGCTCAACGCCCGACTACTTTTAAGAATTTTATATATATTTCAATAACACGCCAAGAAACATTTAGTCAATTATTTGTGCATTTTCTGCAACTAGCTCGAAAATGTTAATGTGTGAATGTGTGAATAAGAGCTTTTCTGAAACGAGCCATGACGGGAGCGGCTTCTGCTGACGCAGTTTTTGGCACAACATGCAAATTTTATCCATTAACACACACGCCCATGGGTAACTGCGGTGCATAAGCATCGTAAACTACATCATTGTGAGACTAACATTTGTAACAGCAGCGTGGTGACCGAGGCTCCTTGGGTGAAGTCAGCTTGCGCTGGCTAAAATAGTAACGTTAACGTTAAAGCCAAACAAGGCTAGTCGTTGGCTCGTCAACCCTTGCACAAAATGTTCCGAGAACAGAGATATGTTAGGTATTTAACTTACCCTAAATCTTCAAGAGAGACGATAATGTCATTCTCCATCCCACTTAACTACAGTTGTGTTTTAAAATGTAATAATATGAAATAGGGTTTTCACATCAGCCACCTCAGCTGATCCACGTTTAACTTCTTCTGCTTCTCCTTCTTCTGTGGATTTTACAAGAGGCTGCGCACCAGCTCTGTCGATTATTACCGCCACCCACTGGACTGGGGTATAAACACAAAAGAATGGATAGACATTATTTGATAGTTTGTGTCCAAACATACACGCCAGTGAGTAACTGAGTAGTTTTAAGAAATTCTGCTTTCACAATGTTATAATTTCTCAGTTTTTAGATGGGAATGGTCAGAAAGGTGATAATTCTACTCTGTATTTATTATTAAGGTCATAGTGGCTGGTGCAGTCATACTAGTGTACATTATTAGAAGAGGTGGTTCTTATGTTGTGGCCACGCTTTTTAGAATGAATGAGGTGACCAAAACTTTAGAACCATCTCGCTCTCCTCCAAGCTTCGCTCTCTTAGTTCACAGGTTTCTCGTTTGCAATTCCAAACTTCTTAATGTGGGGTAAAACTGTATCTCTACTAGCCACTTAAAACTGCTTTAATGAGCCAATAACTTTGGCCAGAGCGATCTAACATCTAGCCTTTTCATATTCATGCGTGTTACAGATCAGACCCAGATTTACACTACAATAACATTAATGAATGTACGAATAGAATGACATCTCATTGGGTATTCCAGGAGACAGGACAATAAAGAATAAAAGAAAACCACTAATCATTAATTTGTAGTCAGTTGCAGCATGTCATTGCAAAGTTTTAAGAATACATTTATTATAATCCTAATTGTTTTTACTTGGACTTTGGATTTAGAATTTGTGTTATATGCAGTTTTATGAAGTGCCCACATTCATATCATAGTAATAATAATGGGAGAGGTGTGACAGATTTGTGTTAGAGCTGCTTGACTCTTCTTAATTTAACATATCCATGGTATTCTCTTATCCGTTGGCAATGGCTTCTCTGTCTCCCTCTGTCCCTCCTTCTTTCACTTGCTTAGTGTGTCTCATGTTCAGTTTTTCCTCTGCCTCCTTAAGCAATAATAATATCTGAAAGAAGTGTATGGTTTTTGCAGCTTTGGAGGCAAGGCTCGCAGAATTAGAAGTGCGGCTCCACATCATGATAGTAATCCTGTCAGGATCACCAACTTCACTTCCTCCTTCCTGTTTATTTTACAGCCACTTCTTGTTCCTGGTCTCGTCACATTTTTCCTTGACTAACTAATCAGTTTCATCTGCTCTCACCACCCTGTTGTGTGGTGAAATGTGAAGAAAACTATTCACTGTTTTAGTTACACCTTAGACCTTACATATGGCATTGAAACTAATAATTTAACAGTATTTCCTCATACCTCTCTTCTGTCTGACCATTTTCTAATAACATTTGAATTTACAATAATTGTCACAACCTGGCTCAACAGTATGGGACAAAGAAGGGAGGGCACACAAGGTTCTCAATAAACTCAACATATTGTAATACAAAGATTTAAATTCAGTTTGTGAGCGAATCAGTGTTATATGCCATGTTGGATAGAAAGTGTAAAAGACACAGACAAAATCAAAAGAGAACTCAGCAAGCAGGCCCAGGGGAAGAAACTGAGCCAATCTTTAAGGCCTCCTTTATAGGAACCTCAAACCAATTGAGACAGGTGTACAGCATGCCTAAATCTCAGCTCCACCCACTGGCTTCCTGGAAAACAGGGAAAAACACAGCCACACATGCGGAGAAAGACAGGACCCAGATCTGACCTAGGCCATCATACTCCCCCCATAAGACAGGTTTCCTACCCTGAACGTTACTACCATTGTATTTTTAGCTGCAATAAATTAACAGTTGAACAGGGTACTCTTGATTTAATCAGGTACACAAACTCAAGGCAATTTAACACAAGAATTAATAGAGCTTACCTGAGACAATCTTCCCACACACGCCCACAACTCCCGATTCTAAAAGAATCAGCATTTCCTACCTCAGCAACCCTTGCACCTTGGAGTTATATAGGTGCACGGGAAAGAGGATCTGCCATGATGTTATCTTTACCCTTAATATGTATAATAACCAGTTCAAAATGTAAGTGGGTTATGGTTAGTATATACAACTATTTGCCTTGCTTATTCAAGATAAACATGGAAATGCTGCAAAGCCAAAATTAAAGCCAATGGTTCTTTTTCCATCACTGAGTAATTCAGATGATAAGAGATGAACGTTTTAGAAAAGAAACTAACAGGACAATCAATACCCTGTGGACCACCTTGAAGTAAAAGCGCACCCACTCCAACCTGGTTAGCATCCACGTGAAGTGTGAAGGACTGATCCAAACGGGGAGCCAGCAAAACCGGAGCAGAACATAGTAAAGCCTTCACATTAGCAAATGCTTCTTGACAAATTTCCGACCAAATAAATTTTGCTTTTGCTTTAAGCAAGTCTGTTAGCAGAGCTACAACTGTGGAGAAATTTCAGCAAAAACAATGATAATATTCAACCAAACCTAAGAAGCTCATTAGTTCCTTTTTAGTTGTGGGAACAGGGAACTCATCAATAGCTACAACCTTAGCCCGAACAGACCGTACCTGCCCTTGACCCACCACCTTACCATGATATGTTACAGTGGCTTTTGCAAATTCACACTTAGCCAAGTTCACTGTCAAATTAGCATCAGCTACTCGTTGGAACAAAGCCCTAATACGTTTCACATGCTCTTCCCAGGTATCACTATATATCACCACATCGTCCAGATACACAGCACAACCCTCAAGGCCATTAACTACCATGTTCATCAGACGCTGGAAGGTAGCAGAAACCTGTGCAACAGCGTGGTGTTTTATCAGCTTTTTCCACCAACAAGCAGGGTGATACCCAACTTGAAGAAGAAAGCACAGCAATATTATTATCATGCATGTATTTCACTTCAGCATCAATGATTTTCCTTTTCTCTTCTGAAACCCTATAGTAGCGCTGGTGAATTGGTTCTGCATCACCAACATCAATATCATGCTCTAGCAAGTTGTTTTTAGAAGGCGTGTCACCAAAAAGAGATCGATAACCTTTAATTAAATTCCCCAACTCTGAACGCTTTTCCTCAGGTAAATGAGCCAAATAGAAATCAAAATTTTGACGAAAGTCAGAATTTTTCAAACAACCACGCAGCAAAGAATCATCTGGCACGCCCACCTCTTCCCCCCCAGAATATAACGGCTGCATTACTATAGAAGCGGCTGCAGCCGGATACACTTCTGGGGAAGATGAAGTCAACTGTTCAGGCACATCCTGAGAAGCTGAACATGCATAGTATGGATTCAACAAATTCACATGGCAGAGTTGGTTCCTTTTCCTGTGATCAGGAGTAGCAATAAGGTAGTTCTGGTATGACAGTTGACTAATTACAGTACATGGTCCCATAAACTTTACCTGAAATGAAGATGCTTACTTGCAATAAAGCAAGAACCTGATCACCCCGACTAAACTGACGTGTCTCTGAATGGCGATCATACCAGTGTTTAATGTTAGACTGAGATATTGACAGTTTTTGTTTTGCTAACTGACCTGCCATGAAGAGCCCGTGTCGAAAACCATTTTACATAATCTATCAAATTCTGAGGGGGTTGTTTGGTTTTCCATTCATCCTGAAGGACTCCCAAGGGACCACGTACGTTGTGACCAAAAAACAAATCATTAGGACTAAAGCCAATACCATGACACACTTCTCTGGCAGCTAACAAAAGCCAGGGCAAACCCTCCTCCCAATCCCTTTACATTTCTGTATAATACGCTCTCATTAAAGATTTAAGGGTCTGATGAAATCGCTTTAAAGCCCCCTGACTTTGCGGGTGATATGCAGGCGCTTTGTTATGCTTAATATTCAATTGCTTGAGGACTTGCAAGAATAAATGCGAAGAAAAGTTAGAACCTTGATCACTTTGAATGATTTTAGGTATTCCAAATAACGAGATAAACTGAGTCAAGGCTTTAACAACTGACTTTGCTGTAATTGAGCGCAAAGGACATGCAGTTGGATAGTGAGTTACTTGACACATGACAGTAAATTTGATTAATTTGATTAATTAGTCAATTATCAAATGTTCAAACGGGCTGTCCGCCACAGGAATTGGATAAAGCGGAGCCAGTTTAAGAGTCTGATTTGGCTTTCCTGTCAACTGACATGTATGACAAGTCTTAATATAGGCGCAACATTTAAGACGGGGCCAAAAGTAGTAACGCAAAATATGAGTGTAAGTTTAATTCACTCCCAAATGACCCGTTTGGTCATGAGCACTTCAACACTTCATTGCGGTACTTAGCTGGAACCACAATCTGGACCACAGGATCACCAAGGTATTCAGGGCTCTGTGGTACCCACTTCCGGACCAATAGTTGATCCTGCAAGAAATACCTGCAGACAGCACTTCGGGCTTCCTCACCAGAAATAACTTACTCAAAGAAGCATCAAGTCGCTGCTCACCCATCAACTCCTGCTGGGAAACAGAAAAAGAATCTGGTAAATGCAACTCAGAATCCAAACCACACTCTTTTTCACAGAGCGAAGAACTTGAATGTGCTTTAAGGCCTCCTTTATAGGAACCTCAAGCCAATTGACACAGGTGTACAGAGTGCCTAAATCTCAGCTCCACCCACTGGCTTCCTGGAAAACAGGGAAAAACACAGCCACACACACAGGGAAAGGCCATCACAATAATAGACTATATAGCAGTTGGAAAAAATTTCACACCAGCAGATGCATAAGTGAAATTTACAAATTTAAAGAAACGAGTCATTCATCATTTGCTTCACCATGTTAATACAATGGAAGGTAGCTACCTTCATATTACTCCTGCAGAAGTTGATTATCGTGATAATTCCGCAGTCTCACTACATTCAATAGTCTGAAAAAGAAAGCAGTAAATCAGAAGAGGCGATGTCCATGGTATAGTTTGCAAACATGCTAACTTAAAACAGGCAACACTAAAGTTAGAAAGGAAGTGGCATTCCAGAAATTTCTGAAAATCTCATGTAGCCTGGAAAAACAGTTAAAAATGTACAAAAAAGCTCTACGTGAT
Organism: Channa argus; assembly: GCF_033026475.1. Lineage (NCBI taxonomy): Eukaryota > Metazoa > Chordata > Actinopteri > Anabantiformes > Channidae > Channa > Channa argus. Next base: position 52,927,335 of record NC_090197.1, read on the forward strand.
GCCAAAACAACATATTATTCATCATTAATGGAAGAAAATAAGAACAACCCCCCGGTTTCTTTTGAGCACTGTAGCCAGGCTGACCAAGAGCCATAGTTCTGTTCAGCCTGGTATTCCATTTACTCTGAGCAACAACTTCATGACTTTCTTTATGAATAAAATTGTAGCTGTTAAAGAAAGAATTCGCCACATCCTCCCCCTGTCACAGTCCCCAGTTTTGGTTAGTTTTTCTTCCTGCTCCTGACTTTTATTTTGTTAAACCCTCAGCATCACTTCCCAGTGTTTTTCTTTAGCTTCTTGTTTCCTATTAACCCTGATTGCTTTCACCTGTGCCCACTTGTATTTATACCCAGCCTTTCCCGCTGCTTGCTGCAAAATTGTCTCTCCTTCTGCTTTAGTAGTTTAGCTTACCTGTGGATATCCTATGCTCTTTGGATTTTCCCCCTTCCATGCCCTAACTGATCTTCGTGTTTGGACTCTACCTCTTGCGTTTTGGTCTGAGGTTTGATTTCCTGTTTGTTTCAGTGTTTAGATTTTATCTCTGCTTGTTTGGCCCTGGGTTTATGTTTGAGTGTTCGTTTGTCTCCTCCTTTGGGTCCTAAAAACGTCCCAAAAACGTGCAAGTGGTTTTTCTTTTTTTTTTCCCTACGAATGACTCAGAGGCTTTCATGTCCTTCTTGTGGTACAGACCCTAGGCTCATAACTGTACCCGAGTCTTAACCGGTTATGAGGGGACCATCTAGCAATCTGTCCTCCGGGAGTGGGACCCCGCCAAACGGAAAACCCAAGCCTCAGACCAAACATCAGCCCGTTCTCTTTAATTGTTTTGAGGGTACCTGCTTGGCTATTTGTCCTCCAGGAGTGGGACCCCGCCGCAAGGAAAACTCAAAACCTCATCCCTTCTCCCTTCGTAGTTATAAGTCCTCACTCCATTTTCCCCTACCTGTCCACGTCTCCCCGCCAGTTCAGTCAGCTTCTGTCTCCGTCTCCGGGCGGATCGATGCTGCCACTTGACCTGCTGCCTTCAAGCCGGTTGACACGGCCACGTCAGCTCCTGTTCCGGTGCGGGTCAATGCCACCACGTCAGCTCCTGTTCCAGCTTCCTTAGAGACTGGATGCGGCCTCTGGCGCTCCTGCTCCGGCTCGCCCAGTTTCTGTTCCTGTCCCGGCGCCGAGGTCGGCTGCCCTTTGTCCGGTCTCTGTTTGTCCTGTCTCTGATCGTTCAGGTCCTGTCCGGGTGCCGAGGACGACAGCCGCTTGCCCGGTTCCAGTTACAGTTCCGAGGTTGACTTTCAGTCAGGATTTAGAGGTCATCATACTACAGAAAAAGCCCTGGTAAAAGTCACCATCAATCTTCTCATGGCATCAGATAATGGACTCGTCTCTATACTTGTTCTGTTAGATCTTAGTGCTGCATTCGATACCATTGATCACAACATTTTATTACAGAGACTGGAACATGAAATTGGGATTAAAGGAATTGCACTAGGTTGGTTTAAATCTTATTTGATAGATTTCAATTTGTTCATGTTAATGATAATGTCACGGTTTTTGTTAGGGATGGACCCAAGAGAGGAGAGAGTGCGAGGGATGAATGAAAAAGCGTTTTATTTGACAGATGTATAACGACAACCAGAATCGCGCCTAACAGGAGGTAACAAAAAACCCAGGCTATAGGGAGAACAGATACAGAAATAAAACCTAAATGAACACACGGGAAAAACACTAAACTACTAAATAAATAAGGCACGGGTTAACATAGACAACTAAAGCTAGTAAACACAAGGGGAAGGCTAAGGAAAACTATCTTAACATAAATACTCTAAACTAGAAAACACAGAGCTCAACTACCAAACAGGAGGAAGGGTAATAAACACCGGACAATTTTTAAATCAAAAGAAACCTAAAAGTTTAACAAACGAGACCCCCAAGGACAGGCTAGGGGTACTAACAGGAAACTAAACAGGTTTGGAAAACCAAGACACACACACACACACACTACTGAATAAATGAACATGCAGACTAAAGTAACAGAGTTGGGGGGAGCACAGAAAACTAATACGGGAACTCAGGGGAGGCAGACATAAACAAACTGAACAAAAAGCGTTAGCCAATAAAGAATACAAAGGCCTACCTAAAACACTAAACCTGGGAGCAACAGGCAGAGAAAATGTCCAAGAAACAAGAGTCCCCGAATGCAAGAATCCATGAAACATACATACAGGTGTGGGGTTGGTGAGGGTAATAACGATGACAATGACGGCGGTAACAACGATGAGGATCTGGCAGGGGAGTGAGGGGAAGACTGAACTTAAATAGAGAAGGGAACAGGTGCAAAACATCAGGGACAAACAAAAGCAAAGCTGGGGAAAAGAAACCAAGGCACAGGAAGTAGGGAGAAGGGCCACAAAATAAAGGTTCAGGAACAGGAAGTGCACTGAGATCCTGACAGATGAATCCTCCATGCACATAAAGGTTAGCTATGGAGTTCCACAAGGCTCTGTGTTAGGACCAATACTTTTTACTTTATGTGTGTCTATTTTAGGCAACATTATTAGAAAACATTCCATAAATATCAATTGCTATACTGATGATACCCAACTATATCTACCTAATGAACCAGATGAAAAATCAGTTAATAAAGCTTCAAATGCCTACAAGACTTAAAGGCCTTTATGTGCCACTATTTCTTACTTCTAAGCTCAGACAAAACTGAAGTCATAGTATTTGAGCCCAAAAATCTCAGAAATATGATGTCCAACCATATTGTTACTCTAGATGGAATAACTCCGGCCTCCAGTACTACTACCCTGGAGTTATTTTTTGACCAGGATTTGTCCTTCACCTCACATATAAAACAAATAGGACAGCCTTCTTCTACCTACGGAACATTTCCAAAATTAGGAGCATCCTGTCTCAAAACGATGCTGAAATCTAGTCCATGCATTTGTTACTTCTAGGTTGGACTACTGTAATTCCCTACTTTCAGGATGCCGCAGTAACTCCCTAAAGAGCCTGCAATTAATCCAAAATGCTGTGTGTCCTGACTGGAACTAGCAAGAGAGATCATATTTCCCCTTCACTAGCTTCTCTCCATTGGCTTCCCATAAAATCTAGAATAGAATTTAAAACCCTGCTTCTTACATATAAAGCTCTGGATGGTCAGGTTCCATCATATATAGAAGACCTCATCATTATATATCATCCCAGTAGACCACTTCAATCTCAGAATGCAGGCCTGCTTGTGGTTCCCAGAATTTCCTAAGGTAGAATGGGAGGCAGAGCCTTTAGCTATCAAGTTCCTCTCCTGTGGAACCAGCTCCCAGTTCAGATTGGGGAAGCAGACACCCTCTCTACTTTTAAGTCTAGGCTCAAAACCTTCCTCTTTGATAAAGCTTATACTTAGTTATAGTTATGTTGCTTATGTCCTCTTTAATAGAGCTTATAGTTAGTTATAGTCATCGTGCTATAGGCTTAGACTGCTGGGGCACACACGCCCCCATACACTGAGCTCCTTTCCTCCTCTTGTCCCTCAATCCTCTCTTCTCACCCCACATTATCACCACTGTATGACAACTTCTAACTTTATTATTTCTCCCATAGTTTCTTTCTCCTTCTCTGTCTCCCTGCCTGTCCTTTTCAGCACGTGTCTTTAGGGCTGTGTGTTTTTCCGTGTGCAGCTACTGGTCATAGCAACCTGCCCGATGTTTTGTTGTTGCTTTTTGTTGCTCTTTTTTTCTCCACTTTTCACTCACTCCAACTGGTCAAAGCAGATAGCTGCCCACCCTGAGCCTGGTTCTGCTGTGGGTTTCTTGTGTTAAAGGGAGTTTTTCCTTTCCACTATACATATTATAGTCTTGACTTTATGCTGTAAAGTTAAGATTAAGGTTAAGATGACTTTGCTGTAAATTGGCTCTATATAAATAAAGTTGATTTGAATCAATTCACCTCACCGCAGCCACAGCAAACTCATCAGAAACCACCAGAAGTAATTACTTGGGACTGGTTTTGTAGTTAGGTCTTTAACATGAAGTCTGCAGATTCTGCAAGGAACAGAATAAACACTAGAAACAAAAACTATCAATTGCTTGTGAACAATACACCCTTAATCAGGAGGAGTACTGCTCATTTTATACATGTTGTGTATGGGTTACATGTAGACAATATAAAGTACTGAATCTCTCCTAGGCTTTGTATCCCACTAAAAAGAAACCATTGAGTTACCGGTTATCTAACCTGTCCCAAAATCCAAATAAAAATAACAAATAAATCTGCCCCTAAAAATAAATCAGTCCCTAAACATTATTTTTCCCAAAAACCTACAAATGTTCTTTATTTTATTCTTTTGTCCCTCCAGCAAGAGGAAGGAGGTGACAAACCACTGGATCATCGTCAACAGTAGTTTCTCCATCAAGCGTGAAGAAACAATAATAACTAAAACCCACTTGCGCTGTTTTCTGTGTTGGTTTATTACCAACATTTTAGCTCAATTTAAGCTTAATTTCGTTAGATTTAGATAGATGAAGCTATCTTACCAAAGTAGGATAAGTAATGCAACCGCTATGGGACACAACCCAGTGTCTTCTTGTGCCAGTCCCAAGTCTGGATAAATGCAGAGGGTTGTGTCAGCAAAACACATGCCAAATTAAACATGCAAATCATGATTTCCATACCAGATCGGTCAGGGCCCAGGTTACAAACGCCACCAGTACTGTTGACCTCCAGGGTGCTGGTGGAAATTGGGCAACACAGGTCAAACAACAAGAGAAAGAATGTGTGTTCGTAGGCAGAGAAAGAATTGGAAAGCCAAGAGTGTAGGACTGACATTAGGGATTTTGAATGTTGGGACTATGACAGCGAAGGCTAGAGAGTTGGTTGACATGATGCAGTAAAGTAAGGTGGATATACTCTGTGTCCAGGACACCAGGTGAAGTGGTTTGTGAGGATTGTTCTGGAGCTGAAAAACAGTATGAGACAGGTTGATGAGTCTGAAACTCGGATGTAACGCATGATGTTCAATGTTATGAGTGGTTATGGCCCACAGGTAGGATGTGAGTTGGAAGAGAACAAGAAATTCTGGAGTGAGGTAGATAAAGTGATGCAGAGCATCCCCAGAGGTGAGAGAGTGGTGATCGGTGCAGATTTCAATTAACATGTAGGTGATGGGAACAGAGGTGATGAGAATGTGATGGGCAGGTTTGGTCTTCAGGAAAGGAACACAGAAGGAAAGATAGTGGTAGACTTTGCAAAAAGGATGGAAATGGCTGTAGTGAACACTTTCTTTCAGAAGAGGCAGGAACATAGGGTGAAGTATAAGAGTGGAGGTAGAAGCACTGCATCTTGTGTTGACGTTGTAATGTGAAAGAGATCAGTGACTGCAAAGTATTGGTAGGGGAGAGTGTAGCCAGACAACACAGAATAGGGGTGTGTGAAATGATTCTGTAAGTGAGGAAGATGAAGAGGACAAAGGCAGAGCAGAGGATGAAGTGGTGGAATTTAAAACAGAAGGAATGTTTGGTAGTTTTCACAGAGGAGCTGAGAAAGGCTCTGGTTGGTCAGGAAGTGCTTCCAGATGACTGGACAACTACAGCTAATGTGATCAGGGAGACAGGTAGAAAAGAACTTGCTGTGTTATAAGAAAAGAGGAAAGTGGACAAGGGAACTTGGTGGTGGAACAAGGAAATTCAGGAATGTATTCAGGGAAGGAAGTTAAGAAGAAGATGAACACTGAGAGGACTGAAAAGAGTAGACAGGAGTACAGGGAGATGCAGGGTAAGGTGAAGGTAGAGGTGGCAAAGGCCAAACAAAGAGCATATAATCATTATGAACAATAGCACTGACTAGTGTTTTGAAAGAAGCAAGAACTATTTGTTGAGGTAATGTCAGTGACTACCAAGTTTTGAACACACCCTCTCTACTTTTAAGTCTAGGCTCAAAACCTTCCGCTTTGATAAAGCTTATACTTAGTTATAGTTATGTTGCTTATGTCCTCTTTAATAGAGCTTATAGTTAGTTATAGTCATCGTGCTATAGGCTTAGACTGCTGGGGCGATTATTATTATTACCCTATTATTAACTTGATGGTTGATAACAGTAAGTGCTTCTTTTTAGGACAGTTTTGTTTGACTAAATCAACTATATGTAGTGAAACAATTTTCGTGAAGAAAGCTATCTTGGATCACTTCAAAAAGAAGCTACTCATGATTCCTGTGTTCATGATGTTCAATGTTATGAGTGGTTATGGCCCACAGGTAGGATGTGAGTTGGAAGAGAACAAGAAATTCTGGAGTGAGGTAGATAAAGTGATGCAGAGCATCCCCAGAGGTGAGAGAGTGGTGATCGGTGCAGATTTCAATTAACATGTAGGTGATGGGAACAGAGGTGATGAGAATGTGATGGGCAGGTTTGGTCTTCAGGAAAGGAACACAGAAGGAAAGATAGTGGTAGACTTTGCAAAAAGGATGGAAATGGCTGTAGTGAACACTTTTTTTCAGAAGAGGCAGGAACATAGGGTGAAGTATAAGAGTGGAGGTAGAAGCACTGCATCTTGTGTTGACGTTGTAATGTGAAAGAGATCAGTGACTGCAAAGTATTGGTAGGGGAGAGTGTAGCCAGACAACACAGAATAGGGGTGTGTGAAATGATTCTGTTGGTGAGGAAGATGAAGAGGACAAAGGCAGAGCAGAGGATGAAGTGGTGGAATTTAAAACAGAAGGAATGTTTGGTAGTTTTCACAGAGGAGCTGAGAAAGGCTCTGGTTGGTCAGGAAGTGCTTCCAGATGACTGGACAACTACAGCTAATGTGATCAGGGAGACAGGTAGAAAAGAACTTGCTGTGTTATAAGAAAAGAGGAAAGTGGACAAGGGAACTTGGTGGTGGAACAAGGAAATTCAGGAATGTATTCAGGGAAGGAAGTTAAGAAGAAGATGAACACTGAGAGGACTGAAAAGAGTAGACAGGAGTACAGGGAGATGCAGGGTAAGGTGAAGGTAGAGGTGGCAAAGGCCAAACAAAGAGCATATAATCATTATGAACAATAGCACTGACTAGTGTTTTGAAAGAAGCAAGAACTATTTGTTGAGGTAATGTCAGTGACTACCAAGTTTTGAACACACCCTCTCTACTTTTAAGTCTAGGCTCAAAACCTTCCTCTTTGATAAAGCTTATACTTAGTTATAGTTATGTTGCTTATGTCCTCTTTAATAGAGCTTATAGTTAGTTATAGTCATCGTGCTATAGGCTTAGACTGCTGGGGCACACACGCCCCCATACACTGAGCTCCTTTCCTCCTCTTGTCCCTCAATCCTCTCTTCTCACCCCACATTATCACCACTGTATGACAACTTCTAACTTTATTATTTCTCCCATAGTTTCTTTCTCCTTCTCTGTCTCCCTGCCTGTCCTTTTCAGCACGTGTCTTTAGGGCTGTGTGTTTTTCCGTGTGCAGCTACTGGTCATAGCAACCTGCCCGATGTTTTGTTGTTGCTTTTTGTTGCTCTTTTTTTCTCCACTTTTCACTCACTCCAACTGGTCAAAGCAGATAGCTGCCCACCCTGAGCCTGGTTCTGCTGTGGGTTTCTTGTGTTAAAGGGAGTTTTTCCTTTCCACTATACATATTATAGTCTTGACTTTATGCTGTAAAGTTAAGATTAAGGTTAAGATGACTTTGCTGTAAATTGGCTCTATATAAATAAAGTTGATTTGAATCAATTCACCTCACCGCAGCCACAGCAAACTCATCAGAAACCACCAGAAGTAATTACTTGGGACTGGTTTTGTAGTTAGGTCTTTAACATGAAGTCTGCAGATTCTGCAAGGAACAGAATAAACACTAGAAACAAAAACTATCAATTGCTTGTGAACAATACACCCTTAATCAGGAGGAGTACTGCTCATTTTATACATGTTGTGTATGGGTTACATGTAGACAATATAAAGTACTGAATCTCTCCTAGGCTTTGTATCCCACTAAAAAGAAACCATTGAGTTACCGGTTATCTAACCTGTCCCAAAATCCAAATAAAAATAGAAGAGGAAGGAATAAAAGAAGAAGAGGACAAAGGCAGAGCAGAGGATGAAGTGGTGGAATTTAAAACAGGAGGAATGTTTGGTAGTTTTCACAGAGGAGCTGAGAAAGGCTCTGGTTGGTCAGGAAGTGCTTCCAGATGACTGGACAACTACAGCTAATGTGATCAGGGAGACAGGTAGAAAAGAACTTGCTGTGTTATAAGAAAAGAGGAAAGTGGACAAGGGAACTTGGTGGTGGAACAAGGAAATTCAGGAATGTATTCGGGGAAGGAAGTTAAGAAGAAGATGAACACTGAGAGGACTGAAAAGAGTAGACAGGAGTACAGGGAGATGCAGGGTAAGGTGAAGGTAGAGGTGGCAAAGGCCAAACAAAGAGCATATAATCATTATGAACAATAGCACTGACTAGTGTTTTGAAAGAAGCAAGAACTATTTGTTGAGGTAATGTCAGTGACTACCAAGTTTTGAATTGCACTGCCACTTCCACCCTTTTTTGTTCAGAAAGAAAGCCATTTCATACAAATGTACGTCATTATTATTATTACCCTAAATTGACCATTAACTTGATGGTTGATAACAGTAAGTGCTTCTTTTTAGGACAGGTTTGTTTGACTAAATCAACTATATGTAGTGAAACAATTTTCGTGAAGAAAGCTATCTAGGATCACTTCAAAAAGAAGCTACTCATGATTCCTGTGTTCATAAATGCTTCTCTTTGGGGTATTCCTGGTTGTGAGTGGTTCTACAGTGGACACAGCTCTACAAGCTAGAGATAAACAGTGTTTAAAATCGGCAGATGTCAAGCACTGTTGACATGTGGACACACACAACTTCTGTTGCATATTGAATGTTTGTGGAGTTTCTTTGTTTTCCTCATAGATTGAATTAAAAGAGCTTCTTCTGGGCAATACCACCTGGAAACTCATTGTTGTGCAAGTGAGCCATCATCAACTTTTAACAACTCATATGAATTGAAGGCGATGCTAATCAATCACAATGATCTAATTGTTTACTGTAATTAACGCCATTGAAACTATGCAAACAGGAGGTGGAGTTTGGGAATTGGGAATGGCTGCCATGTGTATTTAGGATAGGACATTTTTGCAGCAAATACCAGTTTTACTGCAACTCGAACACTTCAGTGGATGTTGCCAGCTAGACTTTTCTGACCTCAACAAGACATGCCACTTCTTCTGCAACGGAGACACAGCTCTGGAATTGCCAGAGAGAGGGGTCTTGGGTAAGAGCACATTCCAAACTACGGCAAGGATGCCATCACAAGTTTGTATTATTTGTCCCACTTGAGTGTTTAATTGATTAATCGTCATTATTACTCCAATGGACATAGCTCTACAAGCCAGAGATAAACAGAGTTTAAATTCAGCAGATGTCAAGCAATGTTGACATGTGGACACACATGACATATCTTGTATATTGTATGATGTTTGTCTGTTTGAACTCATTTTTTACTAATATGCAAGAAATTGTTACCAACATTGCCTGAACAATAGCACTGACTCGTGTTTTGAAAGCAGCAAGTGCTATTTGTTGAGGCAATGTCAGTGACTACCACAGCTTTCTTTGAAATATTTCCTTTGCACTGCCACTTCCACTCTTTTTTGTTGGATAAGCAAGTCATTTCATACAAATGTACGTCATTATTATTACCCTAAATTGAGCACTAACTTGATGATTGATTACAGTAAGTGCTTCTTTTTAGGGCAGTTTTGTTTGACTAAATCAACTGTATGTAGTGAAACAATTTTCATGAGGATATCTATCTAGGATCACTTCAAAAAGAAGCGACTCATGATTCCTGTGTTCATAAGTGCTTCTCTTTGGGGTATTCCTGGTTGTGAATGGTTCTACAGTGGACACAGCTCTACAAGCTAGAGATAAACAGTGTTTAAAATCAGCAGATGTCAAGCACTGGTAACATGTGGACACACACAACATCTGTTGCATATTGCATGTTTGTGGAGTTTCTTTGTTTTTCTCATAGATTGAATTAAAAGAGCTTCTTCTGGGTAATACCACCTGGAAACTCATTGTTGTGCAAGTGAGCCATCATCAACTTTTAACAACTCATATGAATTGAAGGCGATGCTAATCAATCACAATGATCTAATTGTTTACTGTAATTAACGCCATTGAAACTATGCAAGCAGGAGGTGGAGTTTGGGAATTGGGAATGGCTGCCATGTGTATTTAGGATAGGGGTTAGGGTTAGGGTTAGCAAAATACCAGTTTAACTGCAACTCGAACACTTCAGTGGATGTTGCCAGCTAGACTTTTCTGACCTCAACAAGACATGCAACTTCTTCTGCAACGGGGACACAGCTCTGGAATTGCCAGAGAGAGGGGTCTTGTGTAAGAGCACATTCCAAACTACGGCAAGGATGCCATCACAAGTTTGTATTATTTGTCCCACTTGAGTGTTTAATTGATTAATCGTCATTATTACTCCAATGGACATAGCTCTACAAGCCAGAGATAAACAGTGTTTAAATTCAGCAGATGTCAAGCAATGTTGACATGTGGACACACATGACATCTGTTGTATATTGTATGATGTTTTTCTGTTTGAACTCATTTTTTACTAATCTGCATGAAATTGTTACCAACATTGCCTGAACAATAGCACTGACTCGTGTTTTGAAAGCAGCAAGTGCTATTTGTTGAGGCAATGTCAGTGACTACCACAGCTTTTTTTGAAATATTTCCTTTGCACTGCCACTTCCACTCTTTTTTGTTGGATAAGCAAGTCATTTCATACAAATGTACGTCATTATTATTACCCTAAATTGAGCACTAACTTGATGGTTGATTACAGTAAGTGCTTCTTTTTAGGGCAGTTTTGTTTGACTAAATCAACTGTATGTAGTGAAACAATTTTTATGAGGATATCTATCTAGGATCACTTCAAAAAGAAGCGACTCATGATTCCTTTGTTCATAAGTGCTTCTCTTTGGGGTATTCCTGGTTGTGAATGGTTCTACAGTGGACACAGCTCTACAAGCTAGAGATAAACAGTGTTTAAAATCAGCAGATGTCAAGCACTGGTAACATGTGGACACACACAACATCTGTTGCATATTGCATGTTTGTGGAGTTTCTTTGTTTTTCTCATAGATTGAATTAAAAGAGCTTCTTCTGGGTAATACCACCTGGAAACTCATTGTTGTGCAAGTGAGCCATCATCAACTTTTAACAACTCATATGAATTGAAGGCGATGCTAATCAATCACAATGATCTAATTGTTTACTGTAATTAACGCCATTGAAACTATGCAAGCAGGAGGTGGAGTTTGGGAATTGGGAATGGCTGCCATGTGTATTTAGGATAGGACATTTTTGCAGCAAATACCAGTTTTACTGCAACTCGAACACTTCAGTGGATGTTGCCAGCTAGACTTTTCTGACCTCAACAAGACATGCAACTTCTTCTGCAACGGGGACACAGCTCTGGAATTGCCAGAGAGAGGGGTCTTGTGTAAGAGCACATTCCAAACTACGGCAAGGATGCCATCACAAGTTTGTATTATTTGTCCCACTTGAGTGTTTAATTGATTAATCGTCATTATTACTCCAATGGACATAGCTCTACAAGCCAGAGATAAACAGTGTTTAAATTCAGCAGATGTCAAGCAATGTTGACATGTGGACACACATGACATCTGTTGTATATTGTATGATGTTTTTCTGTTTGAACTCATTTTTTACTAATCTGCATGAAATTGTTACCAACATTGCCTGAACAATAGCACTGACTCGTGTTTTGAAAGCAGCAAGTGCTATTTGTTGAGGCAATGTCAGTGACTACCACAGCTTTTTTTGAAATATTTCCTTTGCACTGCCACTTCCACTCTTTTTTGTTGGATAAGCAAGTCATTTCATACAAATGTACGTCATTATTATTACCCTAAATTGAGCACTAACTTGATGGTTGATTACAGTAAGTGCTTCTTTTTAGGGCAGTTTTGTTTGACTAAATCAACTGTATGTAGTGAAACAATTTTTATGAGGATATCTATCTAGGATCACTTCAAAAAGAAGCTAGTCATGATTCCTTTGTTCATAAGTGCTTCTCTTTGGGGTATTCCTGGTTGTGAGTGGTTCTCCAGTGGACATAGCTCTACAAGCCAGAGATAAACAGTGTTTAAATTCAGCAGATGTCAAGCAATGTTGACATGTGGACACACACGACATCTGTTGCATATTGTATGATGTTTGTCTGTTTGAACTCATTTTTTACTAATATGCAAGAAATTGTTACCAACATTGCCTGAACAATAGCACTGACTCGTGTTTTGAAAGCAGCAAGTGCTATTTGTTGAGGCAATGTCAGTGACTACCACAGCTTTCTTTGAAATATTTCCTTTGCACTGCCACTTCCACTCTTTTTTGTTGGATGAAGCAAGTCATTTCATACAAATGTATGTCATTATTATTACCCTAAATTGAGCACTAACTTGATGATTGATTACAGTAAGTGCTTCTTTTTAGGGCAGTTTTGTTTGACTAAATCAACTGTATGTAGTGAAACAATTTTCAGGAAGAAATCTATCTAGGATCACTTCAAAAAGAAGCTACTCATGATTCCTGTGTTCATAAGTGCTTCTCTTTGGGGTATTCCTGGTTGTGAGTGGTTCTACAGTGGACACAGCTCTACAAGCTAGAGATAAACAGTGTTTAAAATCATCAGATGTCAAGCACTGTTGACATGTGGACACACACAACATCTGTTGCATATTGCATGTTTGTGGAGTTTCTTTGTTTTCCTCAGATTGAATTAAAAGAGCTTCTTCTGGGCAATACCACCTGGAAACTCATTGTTGTGTAACTGAGACATCATCAACTTTTAACAACTCATATGAATTGAAGGCGATGCTAATCAATCACAATGATCTAATTGTTTACTGTAATTAACGCCATTGAAACTATGCAAGCAGGAGGTGGAGTTTGGGAATTGTGAATGGCTGCCATGTGTATTTAGGATAGGACAGTTTTGCAGCAAATACCAGTTTTACTGCAACTCGAACACTTCAGTGGATGTTGCCAGCTAGACTTTTCTGACCTCAACAAGACATGCCACTTCTTCTGCAACAGGGACACAGCTCTGGAATTGCCAGAGAGAGGGGTCTTGTGTAAGAGCACATTCCAAACTACGGCAAGGATGCCATCACAAGTTTGTATTATTTGTCCCACTTGAGTGTTTAATTGATTAATCGTCATTATTACACCAATGGACATAGCTCTACAAGCCAGAGATAAACAGTGTTTAAATTCAGCAGATGTCAAGCAATGTTGACATGTGGACACACATGACATATGTTGTATATTGTATGATGTTTGTCTGTTTGAACTCATTTTTTACTAATATGCAAGAAATTGTTACCAACATTGCCTGAACAATAGCACTGACTCGTGTTTTGAAAGCAGCAAGTGCTATTTGTTGAGGCAATGTCAGTGACTACCACAGCTTTCTTTGAAATATTTCCTTTGCACTGCCACTTCCACTCTTTTTTGTTGGATAAGCAAGTCATTTCATACAAATGTACGTCATTACGTACAACACAGGTCAAACAACAAGAGAAAGAATGTGTGTTCGTAGGCAGAGAAAGAATTGGAAAGCCAAGAGTGTAGGACTGACATTAGGGATTTTGAATGTTGGGACTATGACAGCGAAGGCTAGAGAGTTGGTTGACATGATGCAGTAAAGTAAGGTGGATATACTCTGTGTCCAGGACACCAGGTGAAGTGGTTTGTGAGGATTGTTCTGGAGCTGAAAAACAGTATGAGACAGGTTGATGAGTCTGAAACTCGGATGTAACGCATGATGTTCAATGTTATGAGTGGTTATGGCCCACAGGTAGGATGTGAGTTGGAAGAGAACAAGAAATTCTGGAGTGAGGTAGATAAAGTGATGCAGAGCATCCCCAGAGGTGAGAGAGTGGTGATCGGTGCAGATTTCAATTAACATGTAGGTGATGGGAACAGAGGTGATGAGAATGTGATGGGCAGGTTTGGTCTTCAGGAAAGGAACACAGAAGGAAAGATAGTGGTAGACTTTGCAAAAAGGATGGAAATGGCTGTAGTGAACACTTTTTTTCAGAAGAGGCAGGAACATAGGGTGAAGTATAAGAGTGGAGGTAGAAGCACTGCATCTTGTGTTGACGTTGTAATGTGAAAGAGATCAGTGACTGCAAAGTATTGGTAGGGGAGAGTGTAGCCAGACAACACAGAATAAGGGTGTGTGAAATGATTCTGTTGGTGAGGAAGATGAAGAGGACAAAGGCAGAGCAGAGGATGAAGTGGTGGAATTTAAAACAGAAGGAATGTTTGGTAGTTTTCACAGAGGAGCTGAGAAAGGCTCTGGTTGGTCAGGAAGTGCTTCCAGATGACTGGACAACTACAGCTAATGTGATCAGGGAGACAGGTAGAAAAGAACTTGCTGTGTTATAAGAAAAGAGGAAAGTGGACAAGGGAACTTGGTGGTGGAACAAGGAAATTCAGGAATGTATTCAGGGAAGGAAGTTAAGAAGAAGATGAACACTGAGAGGACTGAAAAGAGTAGACAGGAGTACAGGGAGATGCAGGGTAAGGTGAAGGTAGAGGTGGCAAAGGCCAAACAAAGAGCATATAATCATTATGAACAATAGCACTGACTAGTGTTTTGAAAGAAGCAAGAACTATTTGTTGAGGTAATGTCAGTGACTACCAAGTTTTGAACACACCCTCTCTACTTTTAAGTCTAGGCTCAAAACCTTCCTCTTTGATAAAGCTTATACTTAGTTATAGTTATGTTGCTTATGTCCTCTTTAATAGAGCTTATAGTTAGTTATAGTCATCGTGCTATAGGCTTAGACTGCTGGGGCACACACGCCCCCATACACTGAGCTCCTTTCCTCCTCTTGTCCCTCAATCCTCTCTTCTCACCCCACATTATCACCACTGTATGACAACTTCTAACTTTATTATTTCTCCCATAGTTTCTTTCTCCTTCTCTGTCTCCCTGCCTGTCCTTTTCAGCACGTGTCTTTAGGGCTGTGTGTTTTTCCGTGTGCAGCTACTGGTCATAGCAACCTGCCCGATGTTTTGTTGTTGCTTTTTGTTGCTCTTTTTTTCTCCACTTTTCACTCACTCCAACTGGTCAAAGCAGATAGCTGCCCACCCTGAGCCTGGTTCTGCTGTGGGTTTCTTGTGTTAAAGGGAGTTTTTCCTTTCCACTATACATATTATAGTCTTGACTTTATGCTGTAAAGTTAAGATTAAGGTTAAGATGACTTTGCTGTAAATTGGCTCTATATAAATAAAGTTGATTTGAATCAATTCACCTCACCGCAGCCACAGCAAACTCATCAGAAACCACCAGAAGTAATTACTTGGGACTGGTTTTGTAGTTAGGTCTTTAACATGAAGTCTGCAGATTCTGCAAGGAACAGAATAAACACTAGAAACAAAAACTATCAATTGCTTGTGAACAATACACCCTTAATCAGGAGGAGTACTGCTCATTTTATACATGTTGTGTATGGGTTACATGTAGACAATATAAAGTACTGAATCTCTCCTAGGCTTTGTATCCCACTAAAAAGAAACCATTGAGTTACCGGTTATCTAACCTGTCCCAAAATCCAAATAAAAATAGAAGAGGAAGGAATAAAAGAAGAAGAGGACAAAGGCAGAGCAGAGGATGAAGTGTTGGAATTTAAAACAGGAGGAATGTTTGGTAGTTTTCACAGAGGAGCTGAGAAAGGCTCTGGTTGGTCAGGAAGTGCTTCCAGATGACTGGACAACTACAGCTAATGTGATCAGGGAGACAGGTAGAAAAGAACTTGCTGTGTTATAAGAAAAGAGGAAAGTGGACAAGGGAACTTGGTGGTGGAACAAGGAAATTCAGGAATGTATTCGGGGAAGGAAGTTAAGAAGAAGATGAACACTGAGAGGACTGAAAAGAGTAGACAGGAGTACAGGGAGATGCAGGGTAAGGTGAAGGTAGAGGTGGCAAAGGCCAAACAAAGAGCATATAATCATTATGAACAATAGCACTGACTAGTGTTTTGAAAGAAGCAAGAACTATTTGTTGAGGTAATGTCAGTGACTACCAAGTTTTGAATTGCACTGCCACTTCCACCCTTTTTTGTTCAGAAAGAAAGCCATTTCATACAAATGTACGTCATTATTATTATTACCCTAAATTGACCATTAACTTGATGGTTGATAACAGTAAGTGCTTCTTTTTAGGACAGTTTTGTTTGACTAAATCAACTATATGTAGTGAAACAATTTTCGTGAAGAAAGCTATCTAGGATCACTTCAAAAAGAAGCTACTCATGATTCCTGTGTTCATAAGTGCTTCTCTTTGGGGTATTCTTGGTTGTGAGTGGTTCTACAGTGGACACAGCTCTACAAGCTAGAGATAAACAGTGTTTAAAATCGGCAGATGTCAAGCACTGTTGACATGTGGACACACACAACTTCTGTTGCATATTGAATGTTTGTGGAGTTTCTTTGTTTTCCTCAGATTGAATTAAAAGAGCTTCTTCTGGGCAATACCACCTGGAAACTCATTGTTGTGCAAGTGAGCCATCATCAACTTTTAACAACTCATATGAATTGAAGGCGATGCTAATCAATCACAATGATCTAATTGTTTACTGTAATTAACGCCATTGAAACTATGCAAACAGGAGGTGGAGTTTGGGAATTGGGAATGGCTGCCATGTGTATTTAGGATAGGACATTTTTGCAGCAAATACCAGTTTTACTGCAACTCGAACACTTCAGTGGATGTTGCCAGCTAGACTTTTCTGACCTCAACAAGACATGCCACTTCTTCTGCAACGGAGACACAGCTCTGGAATTGCCAGAGAGAGGGGTCTTGGGTAAGAGCACATTCCAAACTACGGCAAGGATGCCATCACAAGTTTGTATTATTTGTCCCACTTGAGTGTTTAATTGATTAATCGTCATTATTACTCCAATGGACATAGCTCTACAAGCCAGAGATAAACAGAGTTTAAATTCAGCAGATGTCAAGCAATGTTGACATGTGCACACACATGACATCTGTTGTATATTGTATGATGTTTGTCTGTTTGAACTCATTTTTTACTAATATGCAAGAAATTGTTACCAACATTGCCTGAACAATAGCACTGACTCGTGTTTTGAAAGCAGCAAGTGCTATTTGTTGAGGCAATGTCAGTGAATACCACAGCTTTCTTTGAAATATTTCCTTTGCACTGCCACTTCCACTCTTTTTTGTTGGATAAGCAAGTCATTTCATACAAATGTACGTCATTATTATTACCCTAAATTGAGCACTAACTTGATGATTGATTACAGTAAGTGCTTCTTTTTAGGGCAGTTTTGTTTGACTAAATCAACTGTATGTAGTGAAACAATTTTCATGAAGAAATCTATCTAGGATCACTTCAAAAAGAAGCTACTCATGATTCCTGTGTTCATAAGTGCTTCTCTTTGGGGTATTCCTGGTTGTGAGTGGTTCTCCAGTGGACATAGCTCTACAAGCCAGAGATAAACAGTGTTTCAATTCAGCAGATGTCAAGCAATGTTGACATGTGGACACACACGACATCTGTTGCATATTGTATGATGTTTGTCTGTTTGAACTCATTTTTTACTAATATGCAAGAAATTGTTACCAACATTGCCTGAACAATAGCACTGACTCGTGTTTTGAAAGCAGCAAGTGCTATTTGTTGAGGCAATGTCAGTGACTACCACAGCTTTCTTTGAAATATTTCCTTTGCACTGCCACTTCCACTCTTTTTTGTTGGATGAAGCAAGTCATTTCATACAAATGTATGTCATTATTATTACCCTAAATTGAGCACTAACTTGATGGTTGATTACAGTAAGTGCTTCTTTTTAGGGCAGTTTTGTTTGACTAAATCAACTGTATGTAGTGAAACAATTTTCATGAGGATATCTATCTAGGATCACTTCAAAAAGAAGCTACTCATGATTCCTGTGTTCATAAGTGCTTCTCTTTGGGGTATTCCTGGTTGTGAGTGGTTCTACAGTGGACACAGCTTTACAAGCTAGAGATAAACAGTGTTTAAAATCGGCAGATGTCAAGCACTGTTGACATGTGGACACACACAACTTCTGTTGCATATTGAATGTTTGTGGAGTTTCTTTGTTTTCCTCAGATTGAATTAAAAGAGCTTCTTCTGGGCAATACCACCTGGAAACTCATTGTTGTGCAAGTGAGCCATCATCAACTTTTAACAACTCATATGAATTGAAGGCGATGCTAATCAATCACAATGATCTAATTGTTTACTGTAATTAACGCCATTGAAACTATGCAAACAGGAGGTGGAGTTTGGGAATTGGGAATGGCTGCCATGTGTATTTAGGATAGGACATTTTTGCAGCAAATACCAGTTTTACTGCAACTCGAACACTTCAGTGGATGTTGCCAGCTAGACTTTTCTGACCTCAACAAGACATGCCACTTCTTCTGCAACGGAGACACAGCTCTGGAATTGCCAGAGAGAGGGGTCTTGGGTAAGAGCACATTCCAAACTACGGCAAGGATGCCATCACAAGTTTGTATTATTTGTCCGCCTTGAGTGTTTAATTGATTAATCGTCATTATTACTCCAGTGGACATAGCTCTACAAGCCAGAGATAAACAGTGTTTAAATTCAGCAGATGTCAACCAATGTTGACATATGGACACACACGACATCTGTTGCATATTGTATGATGTTTGTCTGTTTAAACTCATTTTTTACTAATCTGCATGAAATTGTTACCAACTTTGCCTGAACAATAGCACTGACTCGTGTTTTGAAAGCAGCAAGTGCTATTTGTTGAGGCAATGTCAGTGACTACCACAGCTTTCTTTGAAATATTTCCTTTGCACTGCCACTTCCACTCTTTTTTGTTGGATAAGCAAGTCATTTCATACAAATGTACGTCATTATTATCACCCTAAATTGAGCACTAACTTGATGGTTGATTACAGTAAGTGCTTCTTTTTAGGGCAGTTTTGTTTGACTAAATCAACTGTATGTAGTGAAACAATTTTCAGGAAGAAATCTATCTAGGATCACTTCAAAAAGAAGCTACTCATGATTCCTGTGTTCATAAGTGCTTCTCTTTGGGGTATTCCTGGTTGTGAGTGGTTCTCCAGTGGACATAGCTCTACAAGCCAGAGATAAACAGTGTTTAAATTCAGCAGATGTCAAGCACTGGTAACATGTGGACACACACAACATCTGTTGCATATTGCATGTTTGTGGAGTTTCTTTGTTTTCCTCATAGATTGAATTAAAAGAGCTTCTTCTGGGCAATACCACCTGGAAACTCATTGTTGTGTAACTGAGCCATCATCAACTTTTAACAACTCATATGAATTGAAGGCGATGCTAATCAATCACAATGATCTAATTGTTTACTGTAATTAACGCCATTGAAACTATGCAAGCAGGAGGTGGAGTTTGGGAATTGGGAATGGCTGCCATGTGTATTTAGGATAGGACATTTTTGCAGCAAATACCAGTTTTACTGCAACTCGAACACTTCAGTGGATGTTGCCAGCTAGACTTTTCTGACCTCAAAAAGACATGCCACTTCTTCTGCAACGGGGACACAGCTCTGGAATTGCCAGAGAGAGGGGTCTTGTGTAAGAGCACATTCCAAACTACGGCAAGGATGCCATCACAAGTTTGTATTATTTGTCCGCCTTGAGTGTTTAATTGATTAATCGTCATTATTACTCCAGTGGACATAGCTCTACAAGCCAGAGATAAACAGTGTTTAAATTCAGCAGATGTCAAGCAATGTTGACATGTGGACACACACGACATCTGTTGCATATTGTATGATGTTTGTCTGTTTGAACTCATTTTTTACTAATATGCAAGAAATTGTTACCAACATTGCCTGAACAATAGCACTGACTCGTGTTTTGAAAGCAGCAAGTGCTATTTGTTGAGGCAATGTCAGTGACTACCACAGCTTTCTTTGAAATATTTCCTTTGCACTGCCACTTCCACTCTTTTTTGTTGGATGAAGCAAGTCATTTCATACAAATGTATGTCATTATTATTACCCTTAATTGAGCACTAACTTGATAGTTGATTACAGTAAGTGCTTCTTTTTAGGGCAGTTTTGTTTGACTAAATCAACTGTATGTAGTGAAACAATTTTCATGAGGATATCTATCTAGGATCACTTCAAAAAGAAGCTACTCATGATTCCTGTGTTCATAATTGCTTCTCTTTGGGGTATTCCTGGTTGTGAGTGGTTCTACAGTGGACACAGCTCTACAAGCTAGAGATAAACAGTGTTTAAAATCATCAGATGTCAAGCACTGTTGACATGTGGACACACACAACATCTGTTGCATATTGCATGTTTGTGGAGTTTCTTTGTTTTTCTCATAGATTGAATTAAAAGAGCTTCTTCTGGGTAATACCACCTGGAAACTCATTGTTGTGCAAGTGAGCCATCATCAACTTTTAACAACTCATATGAATTGAAGGCGATGCTAATCAATCACAATGATCTAATTGTTTACTGTAATTAACGCCATTGAAACTATGCAAGCAGGAGGTGGAGTTTGGGAATTGGGAATGGCTGCCATGTGTATTTAGGATAGGGGTTAGGGTTAGGGTTAGCAAAATACCAGTTTAACTGCAACTCGAACACTTCAGTGGATGTTGCCAGCTAGACTTTTCTGACCTCAACAAGACATGCCACTTCTTCTGCAACGGGGACACAGCTCTGGAATTGCCAGAGAGAGGGGTCTTGTGTAAGAGCACATTCCAAACTACGGCAAGGATGCCATCACAAGTTTGTATTATTTGTCCCACTTGAGTGTTTAATTGATTAATCGTCATTATTACTCCAATGGACATAGCTCTACAAGCCAGAGATAAACAGTGTTTAAATTCAGCAGATGTCAAGCAATGTTGACATGTGGACACACATGACATCTGTTGTATATTGTATGATGTTTGTCTGTTTGAACTCATTTTTTACTAATCTGCATGAAATTGTTACCAACATTGCCTGAACAATAGCACTGACTTGTGTTTTGAAAGCAGCAAGTGCTATTTGTTGAGGCAATGTCAGTGACTACCACAGCTTTCTTTGAAATATTTCCTTTGCACTGCCACTTCCACTCTTTTTTGTTGGATAAGCAAGTCATTTCATACAAATGTACGTCATTATTATTACCCTAAATTGAGCACTAACTTGATGGTTGATTACAGTAAGTGCTTCTTTTTAGGGCAGTTTTGTTTGACTAAATCAACTGTATGTAGTGAAACAATTTTTATGAGGATATCTATCTAGGATCACTTCAAAAAGAAGCTAGTCATGATTCCTTTGTTCATAAGTGCTTCTCTTTGGGGTATTCCTGGTTGTGAGTGGTTCTCCAGTGGACATAGCTCTACAAGCCAGAGATAAACAGTGTTTAAAATCAGCAGATGTCAAGCACTGTTGACATGTGGACACACACAACTTCTGTTGCATATTGAATGTTTGTGGAGTTTCTTTGTTTTCCTCATAGATTGAATTAAAAGAGCTTCTTCTGGGCAATACCACCTGGAAACTCATTGTTGTGTAAGTGAGCCATCATCAACTTTTAACAATTCATATGAATTGAAGGCGATGCTAATCAATCACAATGATCTCATTGTTTACTGTAATTAACGCCATTGAAACTATGCAAACAGAAGGTGGAGTTTGGGAATTGGGAATGGCTGCCATGTGTATTTAGGATAGGGGTTAGGGTTAGGGTTAGCAAAATACCAGTTTAACTGCAACTCGAACACTTCAGTGGATGTTGCCAGCTAGACTTTTCTGACCTCAACAAGACATGCCACTTCTTCTGCAACGGCCATCTACAAGCCAGAGATAAACAGTGTTTAAATTCAGCAGATATCAAGCAATGTTGACATGTGGACACACACGATATCTGTTGCATATTGTATGATGTTTGTCTGTTTGAACTCATTTTTTACTAATATGCAAGAAATTGTTACCAACATTGCCTGAACAATAGCACTGACTCGTGTTTTGAAAGCAGCAAGTGCTATTTGTTGAGGCAATGTCAGTGACTACCACAGCTTTCTTTGAAATATTTCCTTTGCACTGCCACTTCCACTCTTTTTTGTTGGATGAAGCAAGTCATTTCATACAAATGTATGTCATTATTATTACCCTAAATTGAGCACTAACTTGATGGTTGATTACAGTAAGTGCTTCTTTTTAGGGCAGTTTTGTTTGACTAAATCAACTGTATGTAGTGAAACAATTTTCATGAGGATATCTATCTAGGATCACTTCAAAAAGAAGCTACTCATGATTCCTGTGTTCATAAGTGCTTTTCTTTGGGGTATTCCTGGTTGTGAGTGGTTCTACAGTGGACACAGCTCTACAAGCTAGAGATAAACAGTGTTTAAAATCATCAGATGTCAAGCACTGTTGACATGTGGACACACACAACATCTGTTGCATATTGCATGTTTGTGGAGTTTCTTTGTTTTCCTCATAGATTGAATTAAAAGAGCTTCTTCTGGGCAATACCACCTGGAAAGTCATTGTTGTGTAACTGAGACATCATCAACTTTTAACAACTCATATGAATTGAAGGCGATGCTAATCAATCACAATGATCTAATTGTTTACTGTAATTAACGCCATTGAAACTATGCAAGCAGGAGGTGGAGTTTGGGAATTGTGAATGGCTGCCATGTGTATTTAGGATAGGACATTTTTGCAGCAAATACCAGTTTTACTGCAACTCGAACACTTCAGTGGATGTTGCCAGCTAGACTTTTCTGACCTCAACAAGACATGCCACTTCTTCTGCAACGGGGACACAGCTCTGGAATTGCCAGAGAGAGGGGTCTTGTGTAAGAGCACATTCCAAACTACAGCAAGGATGCCATCACAAGTTTGTATTATTTGTCCCACTTGAGTGTTTAATTGATTAATCGTCATTATTACTCCAATGGACATAGCTCTACAAGCCAGAGATAAACAGTGTTTAAATTCAGCAGATGTCAAGCAATGTTGACATGTGGACACACATGACATCTGTTGTATATTGTATGATGTTTGTCTGTTTGAACTCATTTTTTACTAATATGCAAGAAATTGTTACCAACATTGCCTGGACAATAGCACTGACTCGTGTTTTGAAAGCAGCAAGTGCTATTTGTTGAGGCAATGTCAGTGACTACCACAGCTTTCTTTGAAATATTTCCTTTGCACTGCCACTTCCACTCTTTTTTGTTGGATAAGCAAGTCATTTCATACAAATGTACGTCATTATTATTACCCTAAATTGAGCACTAACTTGATGATTGATTACAGTAAGTGCTTCTTTTTAGGGCAGTTTTGTTTGACTAAATCAACTGTATGTAGTGAAACAATTTTCAGGAAGAAATCTATCTAGGATCACTTCAAAAAGAAGCTACTGATGATTCCTGTGTTCATAAGTGCTTCTCTTTGGGGTATTCCTGGTTGTGAGTGGTTCTCCAGTGGACATAGCTCTACAAGCCAGAGATAAACAGTGTTTAAAATCAGCAGATGTCAAGCACTGTTGACATGTGGACACACACAACTTCTGTTGCATATTGAATGTTTGTGGAGTTTCTTTGTTTTCCTCATAGATTGAATTAAAAGAGCTTCTTCTGGGCAATACCACCTGGAAACTCATTGTTGTGTAAGTGAGCCATCATCAACTTTTAACAATTCATATGAATTGAAGGCGATGCTAATCAATCACAATGATCTCATTGTTTACTGTAATTAACGCCATTGAAACTATGCAAACAGGAGGTGGAGTTTGGGAATTGGGAATGGCTGCCATGTGTATTTAGGATAGGGGTTAGGGTTAGGGTTAGCAAAATACCAGTTTAACTGCAACTCGAACACTTCAGTGGATGTTGCCAGCTAGACTTTTCTGACCTCAACAAGACATGCCACTTCTTCTGCAACGGCCATCTACAAGCCAGAGATAAACAGTGTTTAAATTCAGCAGATGTCAAGCAATGTTGACATGTGGACACACACGATATCTGTTGCATATTGTATGATGTTTGTCTGTTTGAACTCATTTTTTACTAATATGCAAGAAATTGTTACCAACATTGCCTGAACAATAGCACTGACTCGTGTTTTGAAAGCAGCAAGTGCTATTTGTTGAGGCAATGTCAGTGACTACCACAGCTTTCTTTGAAATATTTCCTTTGCACTGCCACTTCCACTCTTTTTTGTTGGATGAAGCAAGTCATTTCATACAAATGTATGTCATTATAATTACCCTAAATTGAGCACTAACTTGATGGTTGATTACAGTAAGTGCTTCTTTTTAGGGCAGTTTTGTTTGACTAAATCAACTGTATGTAGTGAAACAATTTTCATGAGGATATCTATCTAGGATCACTTCAAAAAGAAGCTACTCATGATTCCTGTGTTCATAAGTGCTTTTCTTTGGGGTATTCCTGGTTGTGAGTGGTTCTACAGTGGACACAGCTCTACAAGCTAGAGATAAACAGTGTTTAAAATCATCAGATGTCAAGCACTGTTGACATGTGGACACACACAACATCTGTTGCATATTGCATGTTTGTGGAGTTTCTTTGTTTTCCTCATAGATTGAATTAAAAGAGCTTCTTCTGGGCAATACCACCTGGAAACTCATTGTTGTGTAACTGAGACATCATTAACTTTTAACAACTCATATGAATTGAAGGCGATGCTAATCAATCACAATGATCTAATTGTTTACTGTAATTAACGCCATTGAAACTATGCAAGCAGGAGGTGGAGTTTGGGAATTGTGAATGGTTGCCATGTGTATTTAGGACAGGACATTTTTGCAGCAAATACCAGTTTTACTGCAACTCGAACACTTCAGTGGATGTTGCCAGCTAGACTTTTCTGACCTCAACAAGACATGCCACTTCTTCTGCAACGGGGACACAGCTCTGGAATTGCCAGAGAGAGGGGTCTTGTGTAAGAGCACATTCCAAACTACAGCAAGGATGCCATCACAAGTTTGTATTATTTGTCCCACTTGAGTGTTTAATTGATTAATCGTCATTATTACTCCAATGGACATAGCTCTACAAGCCAGAGATAAACAGTGTTTAAATTCAGCAGATGTCAAGCAATGTTGACATGTGGACACACATGACATCTGTTGTATATTGTATGATGTTTGTCTGTTGAACTCATTTTTTACTAATATGCAAGAAATTGTTACCAACATTGCCTGAACAATAGCACTGACTCGTGTTTTGAAAGCAGCAAGTGCTATTTGTTGAGGCAATGTCAGTGACTACCACAGCTTTCTTTGAAATATTTCCTTTGCACTGCCACTTCCACTCTTTTTTGTTGGATAAGCAAGTCACTTCATACAAATGTACGTCATTATTATTACCCTAAATTGAGCACTAACTTGATGATTGATTACAGTAAGTGCTTCTTTTTAGGGCAGTTTTGTTTGACTAAATCAACTGTATGTAGTGAAACAATTTTCAGGAAGAAATCTATCTAGGATCACTTCAAAAAGAAGCTACTGATGATTCCTGTGTTCATAAGTGCTTCTCTTTGGGGTATTCCTGGTTGTGAGTTATTCTACAGTGGACACAGCTCTACAAGCCAGAGATAAACAGTGTTTAAATTCAGCAGATGTCAAGCAATGTTGACATGTGGACACACACGACATCTGTTGCATATTGTATGATGTTTGTCTGTTTGAACTCATTTTTTACTAATATGCAAGAAATTGTTACCAACATTGCCTGAACAATAGCACTGACTCGTGTTTTGAAAGCAGCAAGTTCTATTTGTTGAGGCAATGTCAGTGACTACCACAGCTTTCTTTGAAATATTTCCTTTGCACTGCCACTTCCACTCTTTTTTGATGGATGAAGCAAGTCATTTCATACAAATGTACGTCATTATTATTACCCTAAATGGAGCACTAACTTGATGGTTGATTACAGTAAGTGCTTCTTTTTAGGGCAGTTTTGTTTGACTAAATCAATAGATTGAATTAAAAGAGCTTCTTCTGGGTAATACCACCTGGAAACTCATTGTTGTGCAAGTGAGCCATCATCAACTTTTAACAACTCATATGAATTGAAGGCGATGGTAATCAATCACAATGATCTAATTGTTTACTGTAATTAACGCCATTGAAACTATGCAAGCAGGAGGTGGAGTTTGGGAATTGGGAATGGCTGCCATGTGTATTTAGGATAGGGGTTAGGGTTAGGGTTAGCAAAATACCAGTTTAACTGCAACTCGAACACTTCAGTGGATGTTGCCAGCTAGACTTTTCTGACCTCAACAAGACATGCCACTTCTTCTGCAACGGGGACACAGCTCTGGAATTGCCAGAGAGAGGGGTCTTGTGTAAGAGCACATTCCAAACTACGGCAAGGATGCCATCACAAGTTTGTATTATTTGTCCCACTTGAGTGTTTAATTGATTAATCGTCATTATTACTCCAATGGACATAGCTCTACAAGCCAGAGATAAACAGTGTTTAAATTCAGCAGATATCAAGCAATGTTGACATGTGGACACACATGACATCTGTTGTATATTGTATGATGTTTGTCTGTTTGAACTCATTTTTTACTAATATGCAAGAAATTGTTACCAACATTGCCTGAACAATAGCACTGACTTGTGTTTTCAAAGCAGCAAGTGCTATTTGTTGAGGCAATGTCAGTGACTACCACAGCTTTCTTTGAAATATTTCCTTTGCACTGCCACTTCCACTCTTTTTTGTTGGATAAGCAAGTCATTTCATACAAATGTACGTCATTATTATTACCCTAAATTGAGCACTAACTTGATGGTTGATTACAGTAAGTGCTTCTTTTTAGGGCAGTTTTGTTTGACTAAATCAACTGTATGTAGTGAAACAATTTTCATGAGGATATCTATCTAGGATCACTTCAAAAAGAAGCTAGTCATGATTCCTTTGTTCATAAGTGCTTCTCTTTGGGGTATTCCTGGTTGTGAGTGGTTCTCCAGTGGACATAGCTCTACAAGCCAGAGATAAACAGTGTTTAAATTCAGCAGATGTCAAGCAATGTTGACATGTGGACACACACGATATCTGTTGCATATTGTATGATGTTTGTCTGTTTGAACTCATTTTTTAATAATATGCAAGAAATTGTTACCAACATTGCCTGAACAATAGCACTGACTCGTGTTTTGAAAGCAGCAAGTGCTATTTGTTGAGGCAATGTCAGTGACTACCACAGCTTTCTTTGAAATATTTCCTTTGCACTGCCACTTCCACTCTTTTTTGTTGGATGAAGCAAGTCATTTCATACAAATGTATGTCATTATTATTACCCTAAATTGAGCACTAACTTGATGGTTGATTACAGTAAGTGCTTCTTTTTAGGGCAGTTTTGTTTGACTAAATCAACTGTATGTAGTGAAACAATTTTCATGAGGATATCTATCTAGGATCACTTCAAAAAGAAGCTACTCATGATTCCTGTGTTCATAAGTGCTTTTCTTTGGGGTATTCCTGGTTGTGAGTGGTTCTACAGTGGACACAGCTCTACAAGCTAGAGATAAACAGTGTTTAAAATCATCAGATGTCAAGCACTGTTGACATGTGGACACACACAACATCTGTTGCATATTGCATGTTTGTGGAGTTTCTTTGTTTTCCTCATAGATTGAATTAAAAGAGCTTCTTCTGGGCAATACCACCTGGAAACTCATTGTTGTGTAACTGAGACATCATTAACTTTTAACAACTCATATGAATTGAAGGCGATGCTAATCAATCACAATGATCTAATTGTTTACTGTAATTAACGCCATTGAAACTATGCAAGCAGGAGGTGGATTTTGGGAATTGTGAATGGCTGCCATGTGTATTTAGGACAGGACATTTTTTCAGCAAATACCAGTTTTACTGCAACTCGAACACTTCAGTGGATGTTGCCAGCTAGACTTTTCTGACCTCAACAAGACATGCCACTTCTTCTGCAACGGGGACACAGCTCTGGAATTGCCAGAGAGAGGGGTCTTGTGTAAGAGCACATTCCAAACTACAGCAAGGATGCCATCACAAGTTTGTATTATTTGTCCCACTTGAGTGTTTAATTGATTAATCGTCATTATTACTCCAATGGACATAGCTCTACAAGCCAGAGATAAACAGTGTTTAAATTCAGCAGATGTCAAGCAATGTTGACATGTGGACACACATGACATCTGTTGTATATTGTATGATGTTTGTCTGTTGAACTCATTTTTTACTAATATGCAAGAAATTGTTACCAACATTGCCTGGACAATACCACTGACTCGTGTTTTGAAAGCAGCAAGTGCTATTTGTTGAGGCAATGTCAG
Source organism: Channa argus (assembly GCF_033026475.1). Classification (NCBI taxonomy): domain Eukaryota; kingdom Metazoa; phylum Chordata; class Actinopteri; order Anabantiformes; family Channidae; genus Channa; species Channa argus. The sequence continues at coordinate 52,955,765 of NC_090197.1, forward strand.
TGACTACCACAGCTTTCTTTGAAATATTTCCTTTGCACTGCCACTTCCACTCTTTTTTGTTGGATAAGCAAGTCATTTCATACAAATGTACGTCATTATTATTACCCTAAATTGAGCACTAACTTGATGATTGATTACAGTAAGTGCTTCTTTTTAGGGCAGTTTTGTTTGACTAAATCAACTGTATGTAGTGAAACAATTTTCAGGAAGAAATCTATCTAGGATCACTTCAAAAAGAAGCTACTGATGATTCCTGTGTTCATAAGTGCTTCTCTTTGGGGTATTCCTGGTTGTGAGTTATTCTACAGTGGACACAGCTCTACAAGCCAGAGATAAACAGTGTTTAAATTCAGCAGATGTCAAGCAATGTTGACATGTGGACACACACGACATCTGTTGCATATTGTATGATGTTTGTCTGTTTGAACTCATTTTTTACTAATATGCAAGAAATTGTTACCAACATTGCCTGAACAATAGCACTGACTCGTGTTTTGAAAGCAGCAAGTTCTATTTGTTGAGGCAATGTCAGTGACTACCACAGCTTTCTTTGAAATATTTCCTTTGCACTGCCACTTCCACTCTTTTTTGTTGGATGAAGCAAGTCATTTCATACAAATGTACGTCATTATTATTACCCTAAATGGAGCACTAACTTGATGGTTGATTACAGTAAGTGCTTCTTTTTAGGGCAGTTTTGTTTGACTAAATCAATAGATTGAATTAAAAGAGCTTCTTCTGGGTAATACCACCTGGAAACTCATTGTTGTGCAAGTGAGCCATCATCAACTTTTAACAACTCATATGAATTGAAGGCGATGGTAATCAATCACAATGATCTAATTGTTTACTGTAATTAACGCCATTGAAACTATGCAAGCAGGAGGTGGAGTTTGGGAATTGGGAATGGCTGCCATGTGTATTTAGGATAGGGGTTAGGGTTAGGGTTAGCAAAATACCAGTTTAACTGCAACTCGAACACTTCAGTGGATGTTGCCAGCTAGACTTTTCTGACCTCAACAAGACATGCCACTTCTTCTGCAACGGGGACACAGCTCTGGAATTGCCAGAGAGAGGGGTCTTGTGTAAGAGCACATTCCAAACTACGGCAAGGATGCCATCACAAGTTTGTATTATTTGTCCCACTTGAGTGTTTAATTGATTAATCGTCATTATTACTCCAATGGACATAGCTCTACAAGCCAGAGATAAACAGTGTTTAAATTCAGCAGATGTCAAGCAATGTTGACATGTGGACACACACGACATCTGTTGCGTATTGTATGATGTTTGTCTGTTTGAACTCATTTTTGACTAATATGCAAGAAATTGTTACCAACATTGCCTGAACAATAGCACTGACTCGTGTTTTGAAAGCAGCAAGTGCTATTTGTTGAGGCAATGTCAGTGACTACCACAGCTTTCTTTGAAATATTTCCTTTGCACTGCCACTTCCACCCTTTTTTGTTGGATGAAGCAAGTCATTTCATACAAATGTATGTCATTATTATTACCCTAAATTGAGCACTAACTTGATGGTTGATTACAGTAAGTGCTTCTTTTTAGGGCAGTTTTGTTTGACTAAATCAACTGTATGTAGTGAAACAATTTTCATGAGGATATCTATCTAGGATCACTTCAAAAAGAAGCTACTCATGATTCCTGTGTTCATAAGTGCTTCTCTTTGGGGTATTCCTGGTTGTGAGTGGTTCTACAGTGGACACAGCTCTACAAGCTAGAGATAAACAGTGTTTAAAATCATCAGATGTCAAGCACTGTTGACATGTGGACACACACAACTTCTGTTGCATATTGAATGTTTGTGGAGTTTCTTTGTTTTCCTCATAGATTGAATTAAAAGAGCTTCTTCTGGGCAATACCACCTGGAAACTCATTGTTGTGTAACTGAGACATCATCAACTTTTAACAACTCATATGAATTGAAGGCGATGCTAATCAATCACAATGATCTAATTGTTTACTGTAATTAACGCCATTGAAACTATGCAAGCAGGAGGTGGAGTTTGGGAATTGGGAATGGCTGCCATGTGTATTTAGGATAGGACATTTTTGCAGCAAATACCAGTTTTACTGCAACTCGAACACTTCAGTGGATGTTGCCAGCTAGACTTTTCTGACCTCAACAAGACATGCCACTTCTTCTGCAACGGGGACACAGCTCTGGAATTGCCAGAGAGAGGGGTCTTGTGTAAGAGCACATTCCAAACTACGGCAAGGATGCCATCACAAGTTTGTATTATTTGTCCCACTTGAGTGTTTAATTGATTAATCGTCATTATTACTCCAATGGACATAGCTCTACAAGCCAGAGATAAACAGTGTTTAAATTCAGCAGATGTCAAGCAATGTTAACATGTGGACACACATGACATCTGTTGTATATTGTATGATGTTTGTCTGTTTGAACTCATTTTTTACTAATATGCAAGAAATTGTTACCAACATTGCCTGAACAATAGCACTGACTCGTGTTTTCAAAGCAGCAAGTGCTATTTGTTGAGGCAATGTCAGTGACTACCACAGCTTTCTTTGAAATATTTCCTTTGCACTGCCACTTCCACTCTTTTTTGTTGGATAAGCAAGTCATTTCATACAAATGTACGTCATTATTATTACCCTAAATTGAGCACTAACTTGATGGTTGATTACAGTAAGTGCTTCTTTTTAGGGCAGTTTTGTTTGACTAAATCAACTGTATGTAGTGAAACAATTTTCATGAGGATATCTATCTAGGATCACTTCAAAAAGAAGCTAGTCATGATTCCTTTGTTCATAAGTGCTTCTCTTTGGGGTATTCCTGGTTGTGAGTGGTTCTCCAGTGGACATAGCTCTACAAGCCAGAGATAAACAGTGTTTAAATTCAGCAGATGTCAAGCAATGTTGACATGTGGACACACACGATATCTGTTGCATATTGTATGATGTTTGTCTGTTTGAACTCATTTTTTACTAATATGCAAGAAATTGTTACCAACATTGCCTGAACAATAGCACTGACTCGTGTTTTGAAAGCAGCAAGTGCTATTTGTTGAGGCAATGTCAGTGACTACCACAGCTTTCTTTGAAATATTTCCTTTGCACTGCCACTTCCACTCTTTTTTGTTGGATGAAGCAAGTCATTTCATACAAATGTATGTCATTATTATTACCCTAAATTGAGCACTAACTTGATGGTTGATTACAGTAAGTGCTTCTTTTTAGGGCAGTTTTGTTTGACTAAATCAACTGTATGTAGTGAAACAATTTTCATGAGGATATCTATCTAGGATCACTTCAAAAAGAAGCTACTCATGATTCCTGTGTTCATAAGTGCTTTTCTTTGGGGTATTCCTGGTTGTGAGTGGTTCTACAGTGGACACAGCTCTACAAGCTAGAGATAAACAGTGTTTAAAATCATCAGATGTCAAGCACTGTTGACATGTGGACACACACAACATCTGTTGCATATTGCATGTTTGTGGAGTTTCTTTGTTTTCCTCATAGATTGAATTAAAAGAGCTTCTTCTGGGCAATACCACCTGGAAACTCATTGTTGTGTAACTGAGACATCATTAACTTTTAACAACTCATATGAATTGAAGGCGATGCTAATCAATCACAATGATCTAATTGTTTACTGTAATTAACGCCATTGAAACTATGCAAGCAGGAGGTGGATTTTGGGAATTGTGAATGGCTGCCATGTGTATTTAGGACAGGACATTTTTTCAGCAAATACCAGTTTTACTGCAACTCGAACACTTCAGTGGATGTTGCCAGCTAGACTTTTCTGACCTCAACAAGACATGCCACTTCTTCTGCAACGGGGACACAGCTCTGGAATTGCCAGAGAGAGGGGTCTTGTGTAAGAGCACATTCCAAACTACAGCAAGGATGCCATCACAAGTTTGTATTATTTGTCCCACTTGAGTGTTTAATTGATTAATCGTCATTATTACTCCAATGGACATAGCTCTACAAGCCAGAGATAAACAGTGTTTAAATTCAGCAGATGTCAAGCAATGTTGACATGTGGACACACATGACATCTGTTGTATATTGTATGATGTTTGTCTGTTGAACTCATTTTTTACTAATATGCAAGAAATTGTTACCAACATTGCCTGGACAATACCACTGACTCGTGTTTTGAAAGCAGCAAGTGCTATTTGTTGAGGCAATGTCAGTGACTACCACAGCTTTCTTTGAAATATTTCCTTTGCACTGCCACTTCCACTCTTTTTTGTTGGATAAGCAAGTCATTTCATACAAATGTACGTCATTATTATTACCCTAAATTGAGCACTAACTTGATGATTGATTACAGTAAGTGCTTCTTTTTAGGGCAGTTTTGTTTGACTAAATCAACTGTATGTAGTGAAACAATTTTCAGGAAGAAATCTATCTAGGATCACTTCAAAAAGAAGCTACTGATGATTCCTGTGTTCATAAGTGCTTCTCTTTGGGGTATTCCTGGTTGTGAGTTATTCTACAGTGGACACAGCTCTACAAGCCAGAGATAAACAGTGTTTAAATTCAGCAGATGTCAAGCAATGTTGACATGTGGACACACACGACATCTGTTGCATATTGTATGATGTTTGTCTGTTTGAACTCATTTTTTACTAATATGCAAGAAATTGTTACCAACATTGCCTGAACAATAGCACTGACTCGTGTTTTGAAAGCAGCAAGTTCTATTTGTTGAGGCAATGTCAGTGACTACCACAGCTTTCTTTGAAATATTTCCTTTGCACTGCCACTTCCACTCTTTTTTGTTGGATGAAGCAAGTCATTTCATACAAATGTACGTCATTATTATTACCCTAAATGGAGCACTAACTTGATGGTTGATTACAGTAAGTGCTTCTTTTTAGGGCAGTTTTGTTTGACTAAATCAATAGATTGAATTAAAAGAGCTTCTTCTGGGTAATACCACCTGGAAACTCATTGTTGTGCAAGTGAGCCATCATCAACTTTTAACAACTCATATGAATTGAAGGCGATGGTAATCAATCACAATGATCTAATTGTTTACTGTAATTAACGCCATTGAAACTATGCAAGCAGGAGGTGGAGTTTGGGAATTGGGAATGGCTGCCATGTGTATTTAGGATAGGGGTTAGGGTTAGGGTTAGCAAAATACCAGTTTAACTGCAACTCGAACACTTCAGTGGATGTTGCCAGCTAGACTTTTCTGACCTCAACAAGACATGCCACTTCTTCTGCAACGGGGACACAGCTCTGGAATTGCCAGAGAGAGGGGTCTTGTGTAAGAGCACATTCCAAACTACGGCAAGGATGCCATCACAAGTTTGTATTATTTGTCCCACTTGAGTGTTTAATTGATTAATCGTCATTATTACTCCAATGGACATAGCTCTACAAGCCAGAGATAAACAGTGTTTAAATTCAGCAGATGTCAAGCAATGTTGACATGTGGACACACATGACATCTGTTGTATATTGTATGATGTTTGTCTGTTTGAACTCATTTTTTACTAATATGCAAGAAATTGTTACCAACATTGCCTGAACAATAGCACTGACTCGTGTTTTCAAAGCAGCAAGTGCTATTTGTTGAGGCAATGTCAGTGACTACCACAGCTTTCTTTGAAATATTTCCTTTGCACTGCCACTTCCACTCTTTTTTGTTGGATAAGCAAGTCATTTCATACAAATGTACATCATTATTATTACCCTAAATTGAGCACTAACTTGATGGTTGATTACAGTAAGTGCTTCTTTTTAGGGCAGTTTTGTTTGACTAAATCAACTGTATGTAGTGAAACAATTTTCATGAGGATATCTATCTAGGATCACTTCAAAAAGAAGCTAGTCATGATTCCTTTGTTCATAAGTGCTTCTCTTTGGGGTATTCCTGGTTGTGAGTGGTTCTCCAGTGGACATAGCTCTACAAGCCAGAGATAAACAGTGTTTAAATTCAGCAGATGTCAAGCAATGTTGACATGTGGACACACACGACATCTGTTGCGTATTGTATGATGTTTGTCTGTTTGAACTCATTTTTGACTAATATGCAAGAAATTGTTACCAACATTGCCTGAACAATAGCACTGACTCGTGTTTTGAAAGCAGCAAGTGCTATTTGTTGAGGCAATGTCAGTGACTACCACAGCTTTCTTTGAAATATTTCCTTTGCACTGCCACTTCCACTCTTTTTTGTTGGATGAAGCAAGTCATTTCATACAAATGTATGTCATTATTATTACCCTAAATTGAGCACTAACTTGATGGTTGATTACAGTAAGTGCTTCTTTTTAGGGCAGTTTTGTTTGACTAAATCAACTGTATGTAGTGAAACAATTTTCATGAGGATATCTATCTAGGATCACTTCAAAAAGAAGCTACTCATGATTCCTGTGTTCATAAGTGCTTCTCTTTGGGGTATTCCTGGTTGTGAGTGGTTCTACAGTGGACACAGCTCTACAAGCTAGAGATAAACAGTGTTTAAAATCATCAGATGTCAAGCACTGTTGACATGTGGACACACACAACTTCTGTTGCATATTGAATGTTTGTGGAGTTTCTTTGTTTTCCTCATAGATTGAATTAAAAGAGCTTCTTCTGGGCAATACCACCTGGAAACTCATTGTTGTGTAACTGAGACATCATCAACTTTTAACAACTCATATGAATTGAAGGCGATGCTAATCAATCACAATGATCTAATTGTTTACTGTAATTAACGCCATTGAAACTATGCAAGCAGGAGGTGGAGTTTGGGAATTGGGAATGGCTGCCATGTGTATTTAGGATAGGACATTTTTGCAGCAAATACCAGTTTTACTGCAACTCGAACACTTCAGTGGATGTTGCCAGCTAGACTTTTCTGACCTCAACAAGACATGCCACTTCTTCTGCAACGGGGACACAGCTCTGGAATTGCCAGAGAGAGGGGTCTTGTGTAAGAGCACATTCCAAACTACGGCAAGGATGCCATCACAAGTTTGTATTATTTGTCCCACTTGAGTGTTTAATTGATTAATCGTCATTATTACTCCAATGGACATAGCTCTACAAGCCAGAGATAAACAGTGTTTAAATTCAGCAGATGTCAAGCAATGTTGACATGTGGACACACATGACATCTGTTGTATATTGTATGATGTTTGTCTGTTTGAACTCATTTTTTACTAATATGCAAGAAATTGTTACCAACATTGCCTGAACAATAGCACTGACTCGTGTTTTCAAAGCAGCAAGTGCTATTTGTTGAGGCAATGTCAGTGACTACCACAGCTTTCTTTGAAATATTTCCTTTGCACTGCCACTTCCACTCTTTTTTGTTGGATAAGCAAGTCATTTCATACAAATGTACGTCATTATTATTACCCTAAATTGAGCACTAAGTTGATGGTTGATTACAGTAAGTGCTTCTTTTTAGGGCAGTTTTGTTTGACTAAATCAACTGTATGTAGTGAAACAATTTTCATGAGGATATCTATCTAGGATCACTTCAAAAAGAAGCTAGTCATGATTCCTTTGTTCATAAGTGCTTCTCTTTGGGGTATTCCTGGTTGTGAGTGGTTCTCCAGTGGACATAGCTCTACAAGCCAGAGATAAACAGTGTTTAAATTCAGCAGATGTCAAGCAATGTTGACATGTGGACACACACGACATCTGTTGCGTATTGTATGATGTTTGTCTGTTTGAACTCATTTTTGACTAATATGCAAGAAATTGTTACCAACATTGCCTGAACAATAGCACTGACTCGTGTTTTGAAAGCAGCAAGTGCTATTTGTTGAGGCAATGTCAGTGACTACCACAGCTTTCTTTGAAATATTTCCTTTGCACTGCCACTTCCACTCTTTTTTGTTGGATGAAGCAAGTCATTTCATACAAATGTATGTCATTATTATTACCCTAAATTGAGCACTAACTTGATGGTTGATTACAGTAAGTGCTTCTTTTTAGGGCAGTTTTGTTTGACTAAATCAACTGTATGTAGTGAAACAATTTTCATGAGGATATCTATCTAGGATCACTTCAAAAAGAAGCTACTCATGATTCCTGTGTTCATAAGTGCTTCTCTTTGGGGTATTCCTGGTTGTGAGTGGTTCTACAGTGGACACAGCTCTACAAGCTAGAGATAAACAGTGTTTAAAATCAGCAGATGTCAAGCACTGTTGACATGTGGACACACACAACATCTGTTGCATATTGCATGTTTGTGGAGTTTCTTTGTTTTCCTCATAGATTGAATTAAAAGAGCTTCTTCTGGGCAATACCACCTGGAAACTCATTGTTGTGCAAGTGAGCCATCATCAACTTTTAACAACTCATATGAATTGAAGGCGATGCTAATCAATCACAATGATCTCATTGTTTACTGTAATTAACGCCATTGAAACTATGCAAGCAGGAGGTGGAGTTTGGGAATTGGGAATGGCTGCCATGTGTATTTAGGATAGGGGTTAGGGTTAGGGTTAGCAAAATACCAGTTTAACTGCAACTCGAACACTTCAGTGGATGTTGCCAGCTAGACTTTTCTGACCTCAACAAGACATGCCACTTCTTCTGCAACGGGGACACAGCTCTGGAATTGCCAGAGAGAGGGGTCTTGTGTAAGAGCACATTCCAAACTACGGCAAGGATGCCATCACAAGTTTGTATTATTTGTCCCACTTGAGTGTTTAATTGATTAATCGTCATTATTACTCCAATGGACATAGCTCTACAAGCCAGAGATAAACAGTGTTTAAATTCAGCAGATGTCAAGCAATGTTGACATGTGGACACACATGACATCTGTTGTATATTGTATGATGTTTGTCTGTTTGAACTCATTTTTTACTAATATGCAAGAAATTGTTACCAACATTGCCTGAACAATAGCACTGACTCGTGTTTTCAAAGCAGCAAGTGCTATTTGTTGAGGCAATGTCAGTGACTACCACAGCTTTCTTTGAAATATTTCCTTTGCACTGCCACTTCCACTCTTTTTTGTTGGATAAGCAAGTCATTTCATACAAATGTACGTCATTATTATTACCCTAAATTGAGCACTAACTTGATGGTTGATTACAGTAAGTGCTTCTTTTTAGGGCAGTTTTGTTTGACTAAATCAACTGTATGTAGTGAAACAATTTTCATGAGGATATCTATCTAGGATCACTTCAAAAAGAAGCTAGTCATGATTCCTTTGTTCATAAGTGCTTCTCTTTGGGGTATTCCTGGTTGTGAGTGGTTCTCCAGTGGACATAGCTCTACAAGCCAGAGATAAACAGTGTTTAAATTCAGCAGATGTCAAGCAATGTTGACATGTGGACACACACGAGATCTGTTGCGTATTGTATGATGTTTGTCTGTTTGAACTCATTTTTGACTAATATGCAAGAAATTGTTACCAACATTGCCTGAACAATAGCACTGACTCGTGTTTTGAAAGCAGCAAGTGCTATTTGTTGAGGCAATGTCAGTGACTACCACAGCTTTCTTTGAAATATTTCCTTTGCACTGCCACTTCCACTCTTTTTTGTTGGATGAAGCAAGTCATTTCATACAAATGTATGTCATTATTATTACCCTAAATTGAGCACTAACTTGATGGTTGATTACAGTAAGTGCTTCTTTTTAGGGCAGTTTTGTTTGACTAAATCAACTGTATGTAGTGAAACAATTTTCATGAGGATATCTATCTAGGATCACTTCAAAAAGAAGCTACTCATGATTCCTGTGTTCATAAGTGCTTCTCTTTGGGGTATTCCTGGTTGTGAGTGGTTCTACAGTGGACACAGCTCTACAAGCTAGAGATAAACAGTGTTTAAAATCATCAGATGTCAAGCACTGTTGACATGTGGACACACACAACTTCTGTTGCATATTGAATGTTTGTGGAGTTTCTTTGTTTTCCTCATAGATTGAATTAAAAGAGCTTCTTCTGGGCAATACCACGTGGAAACTCATTGTTGTGTAACTGAGACATCATCAACTTTTAACAACTCATATGAATTGAAGGCGATGCTAATCAATCACAATGATCTCATTGTTTACTGTAATTAACGCCATTGAAACTATGCAAGCAGGAGGTGGAGTTTGGGAATTGGGAATGGCTGCCATGTGTATTTAGGATAGGGGTTAGGGTTAGGGTTAGCAAAATACCAGTTTAACTGCAACTCGAACACTTCAGTGGATGTTGCCAGCTAGACTTTTCTGACCTCAACAAGACATGCCACTTCTTCTGCAACGGGGACACAGCTCTGGAATTGCCAGAGAGAGGGGTCTTGTGTAAGAGCACATTCCAAACTACGGCAAGGATGCCATCACAAGTTTGTATTATTTGTCCCACTTGAGTGTTTAATTGATTAATCGTCATTATTACTCCAATGGACATAGCTCTACAAGCCAGAGATAAACAGTGTTTAAATTCAGCAGATGTCAAGCAATGTTGACATGTGGACACACATGACATCTGTTGTATATTGTATGATGTTTGTCTGTTTGAACTCATTTTTTACTAATATGCAAGAAATTGTTACCAACATTGCCTGAACAATAGCATTGACTCGTGTTTTCAAAGCAGCAAGTGCTATTTGTTGAGGCAATGTCAGTGACTACCACAGCTTTCTTTGAAATATTTCCTTTGCACTGCCACTTCCACTCTTTTTTGTTGGATAAGCAAGTCATTTCATACAAATGTACGTCATTATTATTACCCTAAATTGAGCACTAACTTGATGGTTGATTACAGTAAGTGCTTCTTTTTAGGGCAGTTTTGTTTGACTAAATCAACTGTATGTAGTGAAACAATTTTCATGAGGATATCTATCTAGGATCACTTCAAAAAGAAGCTAGTCATGATTCCTTTGTTCATAAGTGCTTCTCTTTGGGGTATTCCTGGTTGTGAGTGGTTCTCCAGTGGACATAGCTCTACAAGCCAGAGATAAACAGTGTTTAAATTCAGCAGATGTCAAGCAATGTTGACATGTGGACACACACGACATCTGTTGCGTATTGTATGATGTTTGTCTGTTTGAACTCATTTTTGACTAATATGCAAGAAATTGTTACCAACATTGCCTGAACAATAGCACTGACTCGTGTTTTGAAAGCAGCAAGTGCTATTTGTTGAGGCAATGTCAGTGACTACCACAGCTTTCTTTGAAATATTTCCTTTGCACTGCCACTTCCACTCTTTTTTGTTGGATGAAGCAAGTCATTTCATACAAATGTATGTCATTATTATTACCCTAAATTGAGCACTAACTTGATGGTTGATTACAGTAAGTGCTTCTTTTTAGGGCAGTTTTGTTTGACTAAATCAACTGTATGTAGTGAAACAATTTTCATGAGGATATCTATCTAGGATCACTTCAAAAAGAAGCTACTCATGATTCCTGTGTTCATAAGTGCTTCTCTTTGGGGTATTCCTGGTTGTGAGTGGTTCTACAGTGGACACAGCTCTACAAGCTAGAGATAAACAGTGTTTAAAATCATCAGATGTCAAGCACTGTTGACATGTGGACACACACAACTTCTGTTGCATATTGAATGTTTGTGGAGTTTCTTTGTTTTCCTCATAGATTGAATTAAAAGAGCTTCTTCTGGGCAATACCACGTGGAAACTCATTGTTGTGTAACTGAGACATCATCAACTTTTAACAACTCATATGAATTGAAGGCGATGCTAATCAATCACAATGATCTAATTGTTTACTGTAATTAACGCCATTGAAACTATGCAAGCAGGAGGTGGAGTTTGGGAATTGGGAATGGCTGCCATGTGTATTTAGGATAGGACATTTTTGCAGCAAATACCAGTTTTACTGCAACTCGAACACTTCAGTGGATGTTGCCAGCTAGACTTTTCTGACCTCAACAAGACATGCCACTTCTTCTGCAACGGGGACACAGCTCTGGAATTGCCAGAGAGAGGGGTCTTGTGTAAGAGCACATTCCAAACTACGGCAAGGATGCCATCACAAGTTTGTATTATTTGTCCCACTTGAGTGTTTAATTGATTAATCGTCATTATTACTCCAATGGACATAGCTCTACAAGCCAGAGATAAACAGTGTTTAAATTCAGCAGATGTCAAGCAATGTTGACATGTGGACACACATGACATCTGTTGTATATTGTATGATGTTTGTCTGTTTGAACTCATTTTTTACTAATATGCAAGAAATTGTTACCAACATTGCCTGAACAATAGCACTGACTCGTGTTTTCAAAGCAGCAAGTGCTATTTGTTGAGGCAATGTCAGTGACTACCACAGCTTTCTTTGAAATATTTCCTTTGCACTGCCACTTCCACTCTTTTTTGTTGGATAAGCAAGTCATTTCATACAAATGTACGTCATTATTATTACCCTAAATTGAGCACTAACTTGATGGTTGATTACAGTAAGTGCTTCTTTTTAGGGCAGTTTTGTTTGACTAAATCAACTGTATGTAGTGAAACAATTTTCATGAGGATATCTATCTAGGATCACTTCAAAAAGTAGCTAGTCATGATTCCTTTGTTCATAAGTGCTTCTCTTTGGGGTATTCCTGGTTGTGAGTGGTTCTCCAGTGGACATAGCTCTACAAGCCAGAGATAAACAGTGTTTAAATTCAGCAGATGTCAAGCAATGTTGACATGTGGACACACACGACATCTGTTGCGTATTGTATGATGTTTGTCTGTTTGAACTCATTTTTGACTAATATGCAAGAAATTGTTACCAACATTGCCTGAACAATAGCACTGACTCGTGTTTTGAAAGCAGCAAGTGCTATTTGTTGAGGCAATGTCAGTGACTACCACAGCTTTCTTTGAAATATTTCCTTTGCACTGCCACTTCCACTCTTTTTTGTTGGATGAAGCAAGTCATTTCATACAAATGTATGTCATTATTATTACCCTAAATTGAGCACTAACTTGATGGTTGATTACAGTAAGTGCTTCTTTTTAGGGCAGTTATGTTTGACTAAATCAACTGTATGTAGTGAAACAATTTTCATGAGGATATCTATCTAGGATCACTTCAAAAAGAAGCTACTCATGATTCCTGTGTTCATAAGTGCTTCTCTTTGGGGTATTCCTGGTTGTGAGTGGTTCTACAGTGGACACAGCTCTACAAGCTAGAGATAAACAGTGTTTAAAATCATCAGATGTCAAGCACTGTTGACATGTGGACACACACAACTTCTGTTGCATATTGAATGTTTGTGGAGTTTCTTTGTTTTCCTCATAAATTGAATTAAAAGAGCTTCTTCTGGGCAATACCACGTGGAAACTCATTGTTGTGTAACTGAGACATCATCAACTTTTAACAACTCATATGAATTGAAGGCGATGCTAATCAATCACAATGATCTAATTGTTTACTGTAATTAACGCCATTGAAACTATGCAAGCAGGAGGTGGAGTTTGGGAATTGGGAATGGCTGCCATGTGTATTTAGGATAGGACATTTTTGCAGCAAATACCAGTTTTACTGCAACTCGAACACTTCAGTGGATGTTGCCAGCTAGACTTTTCTGACCTCAACAAGACATGCCACTTCTTCTGCAACGGGGACACAGCTCTGGAATTGCCAGAGAGAGGGGTCTTGTGTAAGAGCACATTCCAAACTACGGCAAGGATGCCATCACAAGTTTGTATTATTTGTCCCACTTGAGTGTTTAATTGATTAATCGTCATTATTACTCCAATGGACATAGCTCTACAAGCCAGAGATAAACAGTGTTTAAATTCAGCAGATGTCAAGCAATGTTGACATGTGGACACACATGACATCTGTTGTATATTGTATGATGTTTGTCTGTTTGAACTCATTTTTTACTAATATGCAAGAAATTGTTACCAACATTGCCTGAACAATAGCACTGACTCGTGTTTTCAAAGCAGCAAGTGCTATTTGTTGAGGCAATGTCAGTGACTACCACAGCTTTCTTTGAAATATTTCCTTTGCACTGCCACTTCCACTCTTTTTTGTTGGATAAGCAAGTCATTTCATACAAATGTACGTCATCACGTACAACACAGGTCAAACAACAAGAGAAAGAATGTGTGTTCGTAGGCAGAGAAAGAATTGGAAAGCCAAGAGTGTAGGACTGACATTAGGGATTTTGAATGTTGGGACTATGACAGCGAAGGCTAGAGAGTTGGTTGACATGATGCAGTAAAGTAAGGTGGATATACTCTGTGTCCAGGACACCAGGTGAAGTGGTTTGTGAGGATTGTTCTGGAGCTGAAAAACAGTATGAGACAGGTTGATGAGTCTGAAACTCGGATGTAACGCATGATGTTCAATGTTATGAGTGGTTATGGCCCACAGGTAGGATGTGAGTTGGAAGAGAACAAGAAATTCTGGAGTGAGGTAGATAAAGTGATGCAGAGCATCCCCAGAGGTGAGAGAGTGGTGATCGGTGCAGATTTCAATTAACATGTAGGTGATGGGAACAGAGGTGATGAGAATGTGATGGGCAGGTTTGGTCTTCAGGAAAGGAACACAGAAGGAAAGATAGTGGTAGACTTTGCAAAAAGGATGGAAATGGCTGTAGTGAACACTTTCTTTCAGAAGAGGCAGGAACATAGGGTGAAGTACAAGAGTGGAGGTAGAAGCACTGCATCTTGTGTTGACGTTGTAATGTGAAAGAGATCAGTGACTGCAAAGTATTGGTAGGGGAGAGTGTAGCCAGACAACACAGAATAGGGGTGTGTGAAATGATTCTGTTGGTGAGGAAGATGAAGAGGACAAAGGCAGAGCAGAGGATGAAGTGGTGGAATTTAAAACAGAAGGAATGTTTGGTAGTTTTCACAGAGGAGCTGAGAAAGGCTCTGGTTGGTCAGGAAGTGCTTCCAGATGACTGGACAACTACAGCTAATGTGATCAGGGAGACAAGTAGAAAAGAACTTGCTGTGTTATAAGAAAAGAGGAAAGTGGACAAGGGAACTTGGTGGTGGAACAAGGAAATTCAGGAATGTATTCAGGGAAGGAAGTTAAGAAGAAGATGAACACTGAGAGGACTGAAAAGAGTAGACAGGAGTACAGGGAGATCCAGGGTAAGGTGAAGGTAGAGGTGGCAAAGGCCAAACAAAGAGCATATAATCATTATGAACAATAGCACTGACTAGTGTTTTGAAAGAAGCAAGAACTATTTGTTGAGGTAATGTCAGTGACTACCAAGTTTTGAACACACCCTCTCTACTTTTAAGTCTAGGCTCAAAACCTTCCTCTTTGATAAAGCTTATACTTAGTTATAGTTATGTTGCTTATGTCCTCTTTAATAGAGCTTTTAGTTAGTTATAGTCATCGTGCTATAGGCTTAGACTGCTGGGGCACACACGCCCCCATACACTGAGCTCCTTTCCTCCTCTTGTCCCTCAATCCTCTCTTCTCACCCCACATTATCACCACTGTATGACAACTTCTAACTTTATTATTTCTCCCATAGTTTCTTTCTCCTTCTCTGTCTCCCTGCCTGTCCTTTTCAGCACGTGTCTTTAGGGCTGTGTGTTTTTCCGTGTGCAGCTACTGGTCATAGCAACCTGCCCGATGTTTTGTTGTTGCTTTTTGTTGCTCTTTTTTTCTCCACTTTTCACTCACTCCAACTGGTCAAAGCAGATAGCTGCCCACCCTGAGCCTGGTTCTGCTGTGGGTTTCTTGTGTTAAAGGGAGTTTTTCCTTTCCACTATACATATTATAGTCTTGACTTTATGCTGTAAAGTTAAGATTAAGGTTAAGATGACTTTGCTGTAAATTGGCTCTATATAAATAAAGTTGATTTGAATCAATTCACCTCACCGCAGCCACAGCAAACTCATCAGAAACCACCAGAAGTAATTACTTGGGACTGGTTTTGTAGTTAGGTCTTTAACATGAAGTCTGCAGATTCTGCAAGGAACAGAATAAACACTAGAAACAAAAACTATCAATTGCTTGTGAACAATACACCCTTAATCAGGAGGAGTACTGCTCATTTTATACATGTTGTGTATGGGTTACATGTAGACAATATAAAGTACTGAATCTCTCCTAGGCTTTGTATCCCACTAAAAAGAAACCATTGAGTTACCGGTTATCTAACCTGTCCCAAAATCCAAATAAAAATAGAAGAGGAAGGAATAAAAGAAGAAGAGGACAAAGGCAGAGCAGAGGATGAAGTGGTGGAATTTAAAACAGGAGGAATGTTTGGTAGTTTTCACAGAGGAGCTGAGAAAGGCTCTGGTTGGTCAGGAAGTGCTTCCAGATGACTGGACAACTACAGCTAATGTGATCAGGGAGACAGGTAGAAAAGAACTTGCTGTGTTATAAGAAAAGAGGAAAGTGGACAAGGGAACTTGGTGGTGGAACAAGGAAATTCAGGAATGTATTCGGGGAAGGAAGTTAAGAAGAAGATGAACACTGAGAGGACTGAAAAGAGTAGACAGGAGTACAGGGAGATGCAGGGTAAGGTGAAGGTAGAGGTGGCAAAGGCAAAACAAAGAGCATATAATCATTATGAACAATAGCACTGACTAGTGTTTTGAAAGAAGCAAGAACTATTTGTTGAGGTAATGTCAGTGACTACCGAGTTTTGAATTGCACTGCCACTTCCACCCTTTTTTGTTCAGAAAGAAAGCCATTTCATACAAATGTACGTCATTATTATTATTACCCTAAATTGACCATTAACTTGATGGTTGATAACAGTAAGTGCTTCTTTTTAGGACAGTTTTGTTTGACTAAATCAACTATATGTAGTGAAACAATTTTCGTGAAGAAAGCTATCTAGGATCACTTCAAAAAGAAGCTACTCATGATTCCTGTGTTCATAAGTGCTTCTCTTTGGGGTATTCCTGGTTGTGAGTGGTTCTACAGTGGACACAGCTCTACAAGCTAGAGATAAACAGTGTTTAAAATCGGCAGATGTCAAGCACTGTTGACATGTGGACACACAACACTTCTGTTGCATATTGAATGTTTGTGGAGTTTCTTTGTTTTCCTCATAGATTGAATTAAAAGAGCTTCTTCTGGGCAATACCACCTGGAAACTCATTGTTGTGCAAGTGAGCCATCATCAACTTTTAACAACTCATATGAATTGAAGGCGATGCTAATCAATCACAATGATCTAATTGTTTACTGTAATTAACGCCATTGAAACTATGCAAGCAGGAGGTGGAGTTTGGGAATTGGGAATGGCTGCCATGTGTATTTAGGATAGGACATTTTTGCAGCAAATACCAGTTTTACTGCAACTCGAACACTTCAGTGGATGTTGCCAGCTAGACTTTTCTGACCTCAACAAGACATGCCACTTCTTCTGCAACGGGGACACAGCTCTGGAATTGCCAGAGAGAGGGGTCTTGTGTAAGAGCACATTCCAAACTACGGCAAGGATGCCATCACAAGTTTGTATTATTTGTCCCACTTGAGTGTTTAATTGATTAATCGTCATTATTACTCCAATGGACATAGCTCTACAAGCCAGAGATAAACAGTGTTTAAATTCAGCAGATGTCAAGCAATGTTGACATGTGGACACACATGACATCTGTTGTATATTGTATGATGTTTGTCTGTTTGAACTCATTTTTTACTAATATGCAAGAAATTGTTACCAACATTGCCTGAACAATAGCACTGACTCGTGTTTTCAAAGCAGCAAGTGCTATTTGTTGAGGCAATGTCAGTGACTACCACAGCTTTCTTTGAAATATTTCCTTTGCACTGCCACTTCCACTCTTTTTTGTTGGATAAGCAAGTCATTTCATACAAATGTACGTCATTATTATTACCCTAAATTGAGCACTAACTTGATGATTGATTACAGTAAGTGCTTCTTTTTAGGGCAGTTTTGTTTGACTAAATCAACTGTATGTAGTGAAACAATTTTCAGGAAGAAATCTATCTAGGATCACTTCAAAAAGAAGCTACTGATGATTCCTGTGTTCATAAGTGCTTCTCTTTGGGGTATTCCTGGTTGTGAGTTATTCTACAGTGGACACAGCTCTACAAGCCAGAGATAAACAGTGTTTAAATTCAGCAGATGTCAAGCAATGTTGACATGTGGACACACACGACATCTGTTGCATATTGTATGATGTTTGTCTGTTTGAACTCATTTTTTACTAATATGCAAGAAATTGTTACCAACATTGCCTGAACAATAGCACTGACTCGTGTTTTGAAAGCAGCAAGTTCTATTTGTTGAGGCAATGTCAGTGACTACCACAGCTTTCTTTGAAATATTTCCTTTGCACTGCCACTTCCACTCTTTTTTGTTGGATGAAGCAAGTCATTTCATACAAATGTACGTCATTATTATTACCCTAAATGGAGCACTAACTTGATGGTTGATTACAGTAAGTGCTTCTTTTTAGGGCAGTTTTGTTTGACTAAATCAATAGATTGAATTAAAAGAGCTTCTTCTGGGTAATACCACCTGGAAACTCATTGTTGTGCAAGTGAGCCATCATCAACTTTTAACAACTCATATGAATTGAAGGCGATGGTAATCAATCACAATGATCTAATTGTTTACTGTAATTAACGCCATTGAAACTATGCAAGCAGGAGGTGGAGTTTGGGAATTGGGAATGGCTGCCATGTGTATTTAGGATAGGGGTTAGGGTTAGGGTTAGCAAAATACCAGTTTAACTGCAACTCGAACACTTCAGTGGATGTTGCCAGCTAGACTTTTCTGACCTCAACAAGACATGCCACTTCTTCTGCAACGGGGACACAGCTCTGGAATTGCCAGAGAGAGGGGTCTTGTGTAAGAGCACATTCCAAACTACGGCAAGGATGCCATCACAAGTTTGTATTATTTGTCCCACTTGAGTGTTTAATTGATTAATCGTCATTATTACTCCAATGGACATAGCTCTACAAGCCAGAGATAAACAGTGTTTAAATTCAGCAGATGTCAAGCAATGTTGACATGTGGACACACATGACATCTGTTGTATATTGTATGATGTTTGTCTGTTTGAACTCATTTTTTACTAATATGCAAGAAATTGTTACCAACATTGCCTGAACAATAGCACTGACTCGTGTTTTCAAAGCAGCAAGTGCTATTTGTTGAGGCAATGTCAGTGACTACCACAGCTTTCTTTGAAATATTTCCTTTGCACTGCCACTTCCACTCTTTTTTGTTGGATAAGCAAGTCATTTCATACAAATGTACGTCATTACGTACAACACAGGTCAAACAACAAGAGAAAGAATGTGTGTTCGTAGGCAGAGAAAGAATTGGAAAGCCAAGAGTGTAGGACTGACATTAGGGATTTTGAATGTTGGGACTATGACAGCGAAGGCTAGAGAGTTGGTTGACATGATGCAGTAAAGTAAGGTGGATATACTCTGTGTCCAGGACACCAGGTGAAGTGGTTTGTGAGGATTGTTCTGGAGCTGAAAAACAGTATGAGACAGGTTGATGAGTCTGAAACTCGGATGTAACGCATGATGTTCAATGTTATGAGTGGTTATGGCCCACAGGTAGGATGTGAGTTGGAAGAGAACAAGAAATTCTGGAGTGAGGTAGATAAAGTGATGCAGAGCATCCCCAGAGGTGAGAGAGTGGTGATCGGTGCAGAATTCAATTAACATGTAGGTGATGGGAACAGAGGTGATGAGAATGTGATGGGCAGGTTTGGTCTTCAGGAAAGGAACACAGAAGGAAAGATAGTGGTAGACTTTGCAAAAAGGATGGAAATGGCTGTAGTGAACACTTTCTTTCAGAAGAGGCAGGAACATAGGGTGAAGTATAAGAGTGGAGGTAGAAGCACTGCATCTTGTGTTGACGTTGTAATGTGAAAGAGATCAGTGACTGCAAAGTATTGGTAGGGGAGAGTGTAGCCAGACAACACAGAATAGGGGTGTGTGAAATGATTCTGTTGGTGAGGAAGATGAAGAGGACAAAGGCAGAGCAGAGGATGAAGTGGTGGAATTTAAAACAGAAGGAATGTTTGGTAGTTTTCACAGAGGAGCTGAGAAAGGCTCTGGTTGGTCAGGAAGTGCTTCCAGATGACTGGACAACTACAGCTAATGTGATCAGGGAGACAGGTAGAAAAGAACTTGCTGTGTTATAAGAAAAGAGGAAAGTGGACAAGGGAACTTGGTGGTGGAACAAGGAAATTCAGGAATGTATTCAGGGAAGGAAGTTAAGAAGAAGATGAACACTGAGAGGACTGAAAAGAGTAGACAGGAGTACAGGGAGATGCAGGGTAAGGTGAAGGTAGAGGTGGCAAAGGCCAAACAAAGAGCATATAATCATTATGAACAATAGCACTGACTAGTGTTTTGAAAGAAGCAAGAACTATTTGTTGAGGTAATGTCAGTGACTACCAAGTTTTGAACACACCCTCTCTACTTTTAAGTCTAGGCTCAAAACCTTCCTCTTTGATAAAGCTTATACTTAGTTATAGTTATGTTGCTTATGTCCTCTTTAATAGAGCTTATAGTTAGTTATAGTCATCGTGCTATAGGCTTAGACTGCTGGGGCACACACGCCCCCATACACTGAGCTCCTTTCCTCCTCTTGTCCCTCAATCCTCTCTTCTCACCCCACATTATCACCACTGTATGACAACTTCTAACTTTATTATTTCTCCCATAGTTTCTTTCTCCTTCTCTGTCTCCCTGCCTGTCCTTTTCAGCACGTGTCTTTAGGGCTGTGTGTTTTTCCGTGTGCAGCTACTGGTCATAGCAACCTGCCCGATGTTTTGTTGTTGCTTTTTGTTGCTCTTTTTTTCTCCACTTTTCACTCACTCCAACTGGTCAAAGCAGATAGCTGCCCACCCTGAGCCTGGTTCTGCTGTGGGTTTCTTGTGTTAAAGGGAGTTTTTCCTTTCCACTATACATATTATAGTCTTGACTTTATGCTGTAAAGTTAAGATTAAGGTTAAGATGACTTTGCTGTAAATTGGCTCTATATAAATAAAGTTGATTTGAATCAATTCACCTCACCGCAGCCACAGCAAACTCATCAGAAACCACCAGAAGTAATTACTTGGGACTGGTTTTGTAGTTAGGTCTTTAACATGAAGTCTGCAGATTCTGCAAGGAACAGAATAAACACTAGAAACAAAAACTATCAATTGCTTGTGAACAATACACCCTTAATCAGGAGGAGTACTGCTCATTTTATACATGTTGTGTATGGGTTACATGTAGACAATATAAAGTACTGAATCTCTCCTAGGCTTTGTATCCCACTAAAAAGAAACCATTGAGTTACCGGTTATCTAACCTGTCCCAAAATCCAAATAAAAATAGAAGAGGAAGGAATAAAAGAAGAAGAGGACAAAGGCAGAGCAGAGGATGAAGTGGTGGAATTTAAAACAGGAGGAATGTTTGGTAGTTTTCACAGAGGAGCTGAGAAAGGCTCTGGTTGGTCAGGAAGTGCTTCCAGATGACTGGACAACTACAGCTAATGTGATCAGGGAGACAGGTAGAAAAGAACTTGCTGTGTTATAAGAAAAGAGGAAAGTGGACAAGGGAACTTGGTGGTGGAACAAGGAAATTCAGGAATGTATTCGGGGAAGGAAGTTAAGAAGAAGATGAACACTGAGAGGACTGAAAAGAGTAGACAGGAGTACAGGGAGATGCAGGGTAAGGTGAAGGTAGAGGTGGCAAAGGCAAAACAAAGAGCATATAATCATTATGAACAATAGCACTGACTAGTGTTTTGAAAGAAGCAAGAACTATTTGTTGAGGTAATGTCAGTGACTACCGAGTTTTGAATTGCACTGCCACTTCCACCCTTTTTTGTTCAGAAAGAAAGCCATTTCATACAAATGTACGTCATTATTATTATTACCCTAAATTGACCATTAACTTGATGGTTGATAACAGTAAGTGCTTCTTTTTAGGACAGTTTTGTTTGACTAAATCAACTATATGTAGTGAAACAATTTTCATGAGGATATCTATCTAGGATCACTTCAAAAAGAAGCTACTCATGATTCCTGTGTTCATAAGTGCTTCTCTTTGGGGTATTCCTGGTTGTGAGTGGTTCTACAGTGGACACAGCTTTACAAGCTAGAGATAAACAGTGTTTAAAATCGGCAGATGTCAAGCACTGTTGACATGTGGACACACAACACTTCTGTTGCATATTAAATGTTTGTGGAGTTTCTTTGTTTTCCTCAGATTGAATTAAAAGAGCTTCTTCTGGGCAATACCACCTGGAAACTCATTGTTGTGCAAGTGAGCCATCATCAACTTTTAACAACTCATATGAATTGAAGGCGATGCTAATCAATCACAATGATCTAATTGTTTACTGTAATTAACGCCATTGAAACTATGCAAACAGGAGGTGGAGTTTGGGAATTGGGAATGGCTGCCATGTGTATTTAGGATAGGACATTTTTGCAGCAAATACCAGTTTTACTGCAACTCGAACACTTCAGTGGATGTTGCCAGCTAGACTTTTCTGACCTCAACAAGACATGCCACTTCTTCTGCAACGGAGACACAGCTCTGGAATTGCCAGAGAGAGGGGTCATGGGTAAGAGCACATTCCAAACTACGGCAAGGATGCCATCACAAGTTTGTATTATTTGTCCCACTTGAGTGTTTAATTGATTAATCGTCATTATTACTCCAATGGACATAGCTCTACAAGCCAGAGATAAACAGAGTTTAAATTCAGCAGATGTCAAGCAATGTTGACATGTGCACACACATGACATCTGTTGTATATTGTATGATGTTTGTCTGTTTGAACTCATTTTTTACTAATATGCAAGAAATTGTTACCAACATTGCCTGAACAATAGCACTGACTCGTGTTTTGAAAGCAGCAAGTGCTATTTGTTGAGGTAATGTCAGTGACTACCACAGCTTTCTTTGAAATATTTCCTTTGCACTGCCACTTCCACTCTTTTTTGTTGGATAAGCAAGTCATTTCATACAAATGTACGTCATTATTATTACCCTAAATTGAGCACTAACTTGATGATTGATTACAGTAAGTGCTTCTTTTTAGGGCAGTTTTGTTTGACTAAATCAACTGTATGTAGTGAAACAATTTTCATGAGGATATCTATCTAGGATCACTTCAAAAAGAAGCGACTCATGATTCCTGTGTTCATAAGTGCTTCTCTTTGGGGTATTCCTGGTTGTGAGTGGTTCTACAGTGGACACAGCTCTACAAGCTAGAGATAAACAGTGTTTAAAATCAGCAGATGTCAAGCACTGGTAACATGTGGACACACACAACATCTGTTGCATATTGCATGTTTGTGGAGTTTCTTTGTTTTCCTCATAGATTGAATTAAAAGAGCTTCTTCTGGGCAATACCACCTGGAAACGCATTGTTGTGTAACTGAGCCATCATCAACTTTTAACAACTCATATGAATTGAAGGCGATGCTAATCAATCACAATGATCTAATTGTTTACTGTAATTAACGCCATTGAAACTATGCAAGCAGGAGGTGGAGTTTGGGAATTGGGAATGGCTGCCATGTGTATTTAGGATAGGACATTTTTGCAGCAAATACCAGTTTTACTGCAACTCGAACACTTCAGTGGATGTTGCCAGCTAGACTTTTCTGACCTCAAAAAGACATGCCACTTCTTCTGCAACGGGGACACAGCTCTGGAATTGCCAGAGAGAGGGGTCTTGTGTAAGAGCACATTCCAAACTACGGCAAGGATGCCATCACAAGTTTGTATTATTTGTCCGCCTTGAGTGTTTAATTGATTAATCGTCATTATTACTCCAGTGGACATAGCTCTACAAGCCAGAGATAAACAGTGTTTAAATTCAGCAGATGTCAAGCAATGTTGACATGTGGACACACACGACATCTGTTGCATATTGTATGATGTTTGTCTGTTTGAACTCATTTTTTACTAATATGCAAGAAATTGTTACCAACATTGCCTGAACAATAGCACTGACTCGTGTTTTGAAAGCAGCAAGTGCTATTTGTTGAGGCAATGTCAGTGACTACCACAGCTTTCTTTGAAATATTTCCTTTGCACTGCCACTTCCACTCTTTTTTGTTGGATGAAGCAAGTCATTTCATACAAATGTATGTCATTATTATTACCCTTAATTGAGCACTAACTTGATGGTTGATTACAGTAAGTGCTTCTTTTTAGGGCAGTTTTGTTTGACTAAATCAACTGTATGTAGTGAAACAATTTTCATGAGGATATCTATCTAGGATCACTTCAAAAAGAAGCTACTCATGATTCCTGTGTTCATAATTGCTTCTCTTTGGGGTATTCCTGGTTGTGAGTGGTTCTACAGTGGACACAGCTCTACAAGCTAGAGATAAACAGTGTTTAAAATCATCAGATGTCAAGCACTGTTGACATGTGGACACACACAACATCTGTTGCATATTGCATGTTTGTGGAGTTTCTTTGTTTTTCTCATAGATTGAATTAAAAGAGCTTCTTCTGGGTAATACCACCTGGAAACTCATTGTTGTGCAAGTGAGCCATCATCAACTTTTAACAACTCATATGAATTGAAGGCGATGCTAATCAATCACAATGATCTAATTGTTTACTGTAATTAACGCCATTGAAACTATGCAAGCAGGAGGTGGAGTTTGGGAATTGGGAATGGCTGCCATGTGTATTTAGGATAGGGGTTAGGGTTAGGGTTAGCAAAATACCAGTTTAACTTCAACTCGAACACTTCAGTGGATGTTGCCAGCTAGACTTTTCTGACCTCAACAAGACATGCCACTTCTTCTGCAACGGCCATCTACAAGCCAGAGATAAACAGTGTTTAAATTCAGCAGATGTCAAGCAATGTTGACATGTGGACACACACGATATCTGTTGCATATTGTATGATGTTTGTCTGTTTGAACTCATTTTTTACTAATATGCAAGAAATTGTTACCAACATTGCCTGAACAATAGCACTGACTCGTGTTTTGAAAGCAGCAAGTGCTATTTGTTGAGGCAATGTCAGTGACTACCACAGCTTTCTTTGAAATATTTCCTTTGCACTGCCACTTCCACTCTTTTTTGTTGGATGAAGCAAGTCATTTCATACAAATGTATGTCATTATTATTACCCTAAATTGAGCACTAACTTGATGGTTGATTACAGTAAGTGCTTCTTTTTAGGGCAGTTTTGTTTGACTAAATCAACTGTATGTAGTGAAACAATTTTCATGAGGATATCTATCTAGGATCACTTCAAAAAGAAGCTACTCATGATTCCTGTGTTCATAAGTGCTTTTCTTTGGGGTATTCCTGGTTGTGAGTGGTTCTACAGTGGACACAGCTCTACAAGCTAGAGATAAACAGTGTTTAAAATCATCAGATGTCAAGCACTGTTGACATGTGGACACACACAACATCTGTTGCATATTGCATGTTTGTGGAGTTTCTTTGTTTTCCTCATAGAATGAATTAAAAGAGCTTCTTCTGGGCAATACCACCTGGAAAGTCATTGTTGTGTAACTGAGACATCATCAACTTTTAACAACTCATATGAATTGAAGGCGATGCTAATCAATCACAATGATCTAATTGTTTACTGTAATTAACGCCATTGAAACTATGCAAGCAGGAGGTGGAGTTTGGGAATTGTGAATGGCTGCCATGTGTATTTAGGATAGGACATTTTTGCAGCAAATACCAGTTTTACTGCAACTCGAACACTTCAGTGGATGTTGCCAGCTAGACTTTTCTGACCTCAACAAGACATGCCACTTCTTCTGCAACGGGGACACAGCTCTGGAATTGCCAGAGAGAGGGGTCTTGTGTAAGAGCACATTCCAAACTACAGCAAGGATGCCATCACAAGTTTGTATTATTTGTCCCACTTGAGTGTTTAATTGATTAATCGTCATTATTACTCCAATGGACATAGCTCTACAAGCCAGAGATAAACAGTGTTTAAATTCAGCAGATGTCAAGCAATGTTGACATGTGGACACACATGACATCTGTTGTATATTGTATGATGTTTGTCTGTTTGAACTCATTTTTTACTAATATGCAAGAAATTGTTACCAACATTGCCTGGACAATAGCACTGACTCGTGTTTTGAAAGCAGCAAGTGCTATTTGTTGAGGCAATGTCAGTGACTACCACAGCTTTCTTTGAAATATTTCCTTTGCACTGCCACTTCCACTCTTTTTTGTTGGATAAGCAAGTCATTTCATACAAATGTACGTCATTATTATTACCCTGAATTGAGCACTAACTTGATGATTGATTACAGTAAGTGCTTCTTTTTAGGGCAGTTTTGTTTGACTAAATCAACTGTATGTAGTGAAACAATTTTCAGGAAGAAATCTATCTAGGATCACTTCAAAAAGAAGCTACTGATGATTCCTGTGTTCATAAGTGCTTCTCTTTGGGGTATTCCTGGTTGTGAGTGGTTCTCCAGTGGACATAGCTCTACAAGCCAGAGATAAACAGTGTTTAAAATCAGCAGATGTCAAGCACTGTTGACATGTGGACACACACAACTTCTGTTGCATATTGAATGTTTGTGGAGTTTCTTTGTTTTCCTCATAGATTGAATTAAAAGAGCTTCTTCTGGGCAATACCACCTGGAAACTCATTGTTGTGTAAGTGAGCCATCATCAACTTTTAACAATTCATATGAATTGAAGGCGATGCTAATCAATCACAATGATCTCATTGTTTATTGTAATTAACGCCATTGAAACTATGCAAACAGGAGGTGGAGTTTGGGAATTGGGAATGGCTGCCATGTGTATTTAGGATAGGGGTTAGGGTTAGGGTTAGCAAAATACCAGTTTAACTGCAACTCGAACACTTCAGTGGATGTTGCCAGCTAGACTTTTCTGACCTCAACAAGACATGCCACTTCTTCTGCAACGGCCATCTACAAGCCAGAGATAAACAGTGTTTAAATTCAGCAGATGTCAAGCAATGTTGACATGTGGACACACACGATATCTGTTGCATATTTTATGATGTTTGTCTGTTTGAACTCATTTTTTACTAATATGCAAGAAATTGTTACCAACATTGCCTGAACAATAGCACTGACTCGTGTTTTGAAAGCAGGAAGTGCTATTTGTTGAGGCAATGTCAGTGACTACCACAGCTTTCTTTGAAATATTTCCTTTGCACTGCCACTTCCACTCTTTTTTGTTGGATGAAGCAAGTCATTTCATACAAATGTATGTCATTATTATTACCCTAAATTGAGCACTAACTTGATGGTTGATTACAGTAAGTGCTTCTTTTTAGGGCAGTTTTGTTTGACTAAATCAACTGTATGTAGTGAAACAATTTTCATGAGGATATCTATCTAGGATCACTTCAAAAAGAAGCTACTCATGATTCCTGTGTTCATAAGTGCTTTTCTTTGGGGTATTCCTGGTTGTGAGTGGTTCTACAGTGGACACAGCTCTACAAGCTAGAGATAAACAGTGTTTAAAATCATCAGATGTCAAGCACTGTTGACATGTGGACACACACAACATCTGTTGCATATTGCATGTTTGTGGAGTTTCTTTGTTTTCCTCATAGATTGAATTAAAAGAGCTTCTTCTGGGCAATACCACCTGGAAACTCATTGTTGTGTAACTGAGACATCATCAACTTTTAACAACTCATATGAATTGAAGGCGATGCTAATCAATCACAATGATCTAATTGTTTACTGTAATTAACGCCATTGAAACTATGCAAGCAGGAGGTGGAGTTTGGGAATTGTGAATGGCTGCCATGTGTATTTAGGACAGGACATTTTTGCAGCAAATACCAGTTTTACTGCAACTCGAACACTTCAGTGGATGTTGCCAGCTAGACTTTTCTGACCTCAACAAGACATGCCACTTCTTCTGCAACGGGGACACAGCTCTGGAATTGCCAGAGAGAGGGGTCTTGTGTAAGAGCACATTCCAAACTACAGCAAGGATGCCATCACAAGTTTGTATTATTTGTCCCACTTGAGTGTTTAATTGATTAATCGTCATTATTACTCCAATGGACATAGCTCTACAAGCCAGAGATAAACAGTGTTTAAATTCAGCAGATGTCAAGCAATGTTGACATGTGGACACACATGACATCTGTTGTATATTGTATGATGTTTGTCTGTTTGAACTCATTTTTTACTAATATGCAAGAAATTGTTACCAACATTGCCTGGACAATAGCACTGACTCGTGTTTTGAAAGCAGCAAGTGCTATTTGTTGAGGCAATGTCAGTGACTACCACAGCTTTCTTTGAAATATTTCCTTTGCACTGCCACTTCCACTCTTTTTTGTTGGATAAGCAAGTCATTTCATACAAATGTACGTCATTATTATTACCCTAAATTGAGCACTAACTTGATGATTGATTACAGTAAGTGCTTCTTTTTAGGGCAGTTTTGTTTGACTAAATCAACTGTATGTAGTGAAACAATTTTCAGGAAGAAATCTATCTAGGATCACTTCAAAAAGAAGCTACTGATGATTCCTGTGTTCATAAGTGCTTCTCTTTGGGGTATTCCTGGTTGTGAGTTATTCTACAGTGGACACAGCTCTACAAGCCAGAGATAAACAGTGTTTAAATTCAGCAGATGTCAAGCAATGTTGACATGTGGACACACACGACATCTGTTGCATATTGTATGATGTTTGTCTGTTTGAACTCATTTTTTACTAATATGCAAGAAATTGTTACCAACATTGCCTGAACAATAGCACTGACTCGTGTTTTGAAAGCAGCAAGTTCTATTTGTTGAGGCAATGTCAGTGACTACCACAGCTTTCTTTGAAATATTTCCTTTGCACTGCCACTTCCACTCTTTTTTGTTGGATGAAGCAAGTCATTTCATACAAATGTACGTCATTATTATTACCCTAAATGGAGCACTAACTTGATGGTTGATTACAGTAAGTGCTTCTTTTTAGGGCAGTTTTGTTTGACTAAATCAATAGATTGAATTAAAAGAGCTTCTTCTGGGTAATACCACCTGGAAACTCATTGTTGTGCAAGTGAGCCATCATCAACTTTTAACAACTCATATGAATTGAAGGCGATGCTAATCAATCACAATGATCTAATTGTTTACTGTAATTAACGCCATTGAAACTATGCAAGCAGGAGGTGGAGTTTGGGAATTGGGAATGGCTGCCATGTGTATTTAGGATAGGGGTTAGGGTTAGGGTTAGCAAAATACCAGTTTAACTGCAACTCGAACACTTCAGTGGATGTTGCCAGCTAGACTTTTCTGACCTCAACAAGACATGCCACTTCTTCTGCAACGGGGACACAGCTCTGGAATTGCCAGAGAGAGGGGTCTTGTGTAAGAGCACATTCCAAACTACGGCAAGGATGCCATCACAAGTTTGTATTATTTGTCCCACTTGAGTGTTTGATTGATTAATCGTCATTATTACTCCAATGGACATAGCTCTACAAGCCAGAGATAAACAGTGTTTAAATTCAGCAGATGTCAAGCAATGTTGACATGTGGACACACATGACATCTGTTGTATATTGTATGATGTTTGTCTGTTTGAACTCATTTTTTACTAATATGCATGAAATTGTTACCAACATTGCCTGAACAATAGCACTGACTCGTGTTTTGAAAGCAGCAAGTGCTATTTGTTGAGGCAATGTCAGTGACTACCACAGCTTTCTTTGAAATATTTCCTTTGCACTGCCACTTCCACTCTTTTTTGTTGGATAAGCAAGTCATTTCATACAAATGTACGTCATTATTATTACCCTAAATTGAGCACTAACTTGATGGTTGATTACAGTAAGTGCTTCTTTTTAGGGCAGTTTTGTTTGACTAAATCAACTGTATGTAGTGAAACAATTTTCATGAGGATATCTATCTAGGATCACTTCAAAAAGAAGCTAGTCATGATTCCTTTGTTCATAAGTGCTTCTCTTTGGGGTATTCCTGGTTGTGAGTGGTTCTCCAGTGGACATAGCTCTACAAGCCAGAGATAAACAGTGTTTAAATTCAGCAGATGTCAAGCAATGTTGACATGTGGACACACACGACATCTGTTGCGTATTGTATGATGTTTGTCTGTTTGAACTCATTTTTGACTAATATGCAAGAAATTGTTACCAACATTGCCTGAACAATAGCACTGACTCGTGTTTTGAAAGCAGCAAGTGCTATTTGTTGAGGCAATGTCAGTGACTACCACAGCTTTCTTTGAAATATTTCCTTTGCACTGCCACTTCCACTCTTTTTTGTTGGATGAAGCAAGTCATTTCATACAAATGTATGTCATTATTATTACCCTAAATTGAGCACTAACTTGATGGTTGATTACAGTAAGTGCTTCTTTTTAGGGCAGTTTTGTTTGACTAAATCAACTGTATGTAGTGAAACAATTTTCATGAGGATATCTATCTAGGATCACTTCAAAAAGAAGCTACTCATGATTCCTGTGTTCATAAGTGCTTCTCTTTGGGGTATTCCTGGTTGTGAGTGGTTCTACAGTGGACACAGCTCTACAAGCTAGAGATAAACAGTGTTTAAAATCATCAGATGTCAAGCACTGTTGACATGTGGACACACACAACTTCTGTTGCATATTGAATGTTTGTGGAGTTTCTTTGTTTTCCTCATAGATTGAATTAAAAGAGCTTCTTCTGGGCAATACCACGTGGAAACTCATTGTTGTGTAACTGAGACATCATCAACTTTTAACAACTCATATGAATTGAAGGCGATGCTAATCAATCACAATGATCTAATTGTTTACTGTAATTAACGCCATTGAAACTATGCAAGCAGGAGGTGGAGTTTGGGAATTGGGAATGGCTGCCATGTGTATTTAGGATAGGACATTTTTGCAGCAAATACCAGTTTTACTGCAACTCGAACACTTCAGTGGATGTTGCCAGCTAGACTTTTCTGACCTCAACAAGACATGCCACTTCTTCTGCAACGGGGACACAGCTCTGGAATTGCCAGAGAGAGGGGTCTTGTGTAAGAGCACATTCCAAACTACGGCAAGGATGCCATCACAAGTTTGTATTATTTGTCCCACTTGAGTGTTTAATTGATTAATCGTCATTATTACTCCAATGGACATAGCTCTACAAGCCAGAGATAAACAGTGTTTAAATTCAGCAGATGTCAAGCAATGTTGACATGTGGACACACATGACATCTGTTGTATATTGTATGATGTTTGTCTGTTTGAACTCATTTTTTACTAATATGCAAGAAATTGTTACCAACATTGCCTGAACAATAGCACTGACTCGTGTTTTCAAAGCAGCAAGTGCTATTTGTTGAGGCAATGTCAGTGACTACCACAGCTTTCTTTGAAATATTTCCTTTGCACTGCCACTTCCACTCTTTTTTGTTGGATAAGCAAGTCATTTCATACAAATGTACGTCATTATTATTACCCTAAATTGAGCACTAACTTGATGGTTGATTACAGTAAGTGCTTCTTTTTAGGGCAGTTTTGTTTGACTAAATCAACTGTATGTAGTGAAACAATTTTCATGAGGATATCTATCTAGGATCACTTCAAAAAGAAGCTAGTCATGATTCCTTTGTTCATAAGTGCTTCTCTTTGGGGTATTCCTGGTTGTGAGTGGTTCTCCAGTGGACATAGCTCTACAAGCCAGAGATAAACAGTGTTTAAATTCAGCAGATGTCAAGCAATGTTGACATGTGGACACACACGACATCTGTTGCGTATTGTATGATGTTTGTCTGTTTGAACTCATTTTTGACTAATATGCAAGAAATTGTTACCAACATTGCCTGAACAATAGCACTGACTCGTGTTTTGAAAGCAGCAAGTGCTATTTGTTGAGGCAATGTCAGTGACTACCACAGCTTTCTTTGAAATATTTCCTTTGCACTGCCACTTCCACTCTTTTTTGTTGGATGAAGCAAGTCATTTCATACAAATGTATGTCATTATTATTACCCTAAATTGAGCACTAACTTGATGGTTGATTACAGTAAGTGCTTCTTTTTAGGGCAGTTTTGTTTGACTAAATCAACTGTATGTAGTGAAACAATTTTCATGAGGATATCTATCTAGGATCACTTCAAAAAGAAGCTACTCATGATTCCTGTGTTCATAAGTGCTTCTCTTTGGGGTATTCCTGGTTGTGAGTGGTTCTACAGTGGACACAGCTCTACAAGCTAGAGATAAACAGTGTTTAAAATCAGCAGATGTCAAGCACTGTTGACATGTGGACACACACAACATCTGTTGCATATTGCATGTTTGTGGAGTTTCTTTGTTTTCCTCATAGATTGAATTAAAAGAGCTTCTTCTGGGCAATACCACCTGGAAACTCATTGTTGTGCAAGTGAGCCATCATCAACTTTTAACAACTCATATGAATTGAAGGCGATGCTAATCAATCACAATGATCTCATTGTTTACTGTAATTAACGCCATTGAAACTATGCAAGCAGGAGGTGGAGTTTGGGAATTGGGAATGGCTGCCATGTGTATTTAGGATAGGGGTTAGGGTTAGGGTTAGCAAAATACCAGTTTAACTGCAACTCGAACACTTCAGTGGATGTTGCCAGCTAGACTTTTCTGACCTCAACAAGACATGCCACTTCTTCTGCAACGGGGACACAGCTCTGGAATTGCCAGAGAGAGGGGTCTTGTGTAAGAGCACATTCCAAACTACGGCAAGGATGCCATCACAAGTTTGTATTATTTGTCCCACTTGAGTGTTTAATTGATTAATCGTCATTATTACTCCAATGGACATAGCTCTACAAGCCAGAGATAAACAGTGTTTAAATTCAGCAGATGTCAAGCAATGTTGACATGTGGACACACCTGACATCTGTTGTATATTGTATGATGTTTGTCTGTTTGAACTCATTTTTTACTAATATGCAAGAAATTGTTACCAACATTGCCTGAACAATAGCACTGACTCGTGTTTTCAAAGCAGCAAGTGCTATTTGTTGAGGCAATGTCAGTGACTACCACAGCTTTCTTTGAAATATTTCCTTTGCACTGCCACTTCCACTCTTTTTTGTTGGATAAGCAAGTCATTTCATACAAATGTACGTCATTACGTACAACACAGGTCAAACAACAAGAGAAAGAATGTGTGTTCGTAGGCAGAGAAAGAATTGGAAAGCCAAGAGTGTAGGACTGACATTAGGGATTTTGAATGTTGGGACTATGACAGCGAAGGCTAGAGAGTTGGTTGACATGATGCAGTAAAGTAAGGTGGATATACTCTGTGTCCAGGACACCAGGTGAAGTGGTTTGTGAGGATTGTTCTGGAGCTGAAAAACAGTATGAGACAGGTTGATGAGTCTGAAACTCGGATGTAACGCATGATGTTCAATGTTATGAGTGGTTATGGCCCACAGGTAGGATGTGAGTTGGAAGAGAACAAGAAATTCTGGAGTGAGGTAGATAAAGTGATGCAGAGCATCCCCAGAGGTGAGAGAGTGGTGATCGGTGCAGATTTCAATTAACATGTAGGTGATGGGAACAGAGGTGATGAGAATGTGATGGGCAGGTTTGGTCTTCAGGAAAGGAACACAGAAGGAAAGATAGTGGTAGACTTTGCAAAAAGGATGGAAATGGCTGTAGTGAACACTTTCTTTCAGAAGAGGCAGGAACATAGGGTGAAGTATAAGAGTGGAGGTAGAAGCACTGCATCTTGTGTTGACGTTGTAATGTGAAAGAGATCAGTGACTGCAAAGTATTGGTAGGGGAGAGTGTAGCCAGACAACACAGAATAGGGGTGTGTGAAATGATTCTGTTGGTGAGGAAGATGAAGAGGACAAAGGCAGAGCAGAGGATGAAGTGGTGGAATTTAAAACAGAAGGAATGTTTGGTAGTTTTCACAGAGGAGCTGAGAAAGGCTCTGGTTGGTCAGGAAGTGCTTCCAGATGACTGGACAACTACAGCTAATGTGATCAGGGAGACAGGTAGAAAAGAACTTGCTGTGTTATAAGAAAAGAGGAAAGTGGACAAGGGAACTTGGTGGTGGAACAAGGAAATTCAGGAATGTATTCAGGGAAGGAAGTTAAGAAGAAGATGAACACTGAGAGGACTGAAAAGAGTAGACAGGAGTACAGGGAGATGCAGGGTAAGGTGAAGGTAGAGGTGGCAAAGGCCAAACAAAGAGCATATAATCATTATGAACAATAGCACTGACTAGTGTTTTGAAAGAAGCAAGAACTATTTGTTGAGGTAATGTCAGTGACTACCAAGTTTTGAACACACCCTCTCTACTTTTAAGTCTAGGCTCAAAACCTTCCTCTTTGATAAAGCTTATACTTAGTTATAGTTATGTTGCTTATGTCCTCTTTAATAGAGCTTATAGTTAGTTATAGTCATCGTGCTATAGGCTTAGACTGCTGGGGCACACACGCCCCCATACACTGAGCTCCTTTCCTCCTCTTGTCCCTCAATCCTCTCTTCTCACCCCACATTATCACCACTGTATGACAACTTCTAACTTTATTATTTCTCCCATAGTTTCTTTCTCCTTCTCTGTCTCCCTGCCTGTCCTTTTCAGCACGTGTCTTTAGGGCTGTGTGTTTTTCCGTGTGCAGCTACTGGTCATAGCAACCTGCCCGATGTTTTGTTGTTGCTTTTTGTTGCTCTTTTTTTCTCCACTTTTCACTCACTCCAACTGGTCAAAGCAGATAGCTGCCCACCCTGAGCCTGGTTCTGCTGTGGGTTTCTTGTGTTAAAGGGAGTTTTTCCTTTCCACTATACATATTATAGTCTTGACTTTATGCTGTAAAGTTAAGATTAAGGTTAAGATGACTTTGCTGTAAATTGGCTCTATATAAATAAAGTTGATTTGAATCAATTCACCTCACCGCAGCCACAGCAAACTCATCAGAAACCACCAGAAGTAATTACTTTGGACTGGTTTTGTAGTTAGGTCTTTAACATGAAGTCTGCAGATTCTGCAAGGAACAGAATAAACACTAGAAACAAAAACTATCAATTGCTTGTGAACAATACACCCTTAATCAGGAGGAGTACTGCTCATTTTATACATGTTGTGTATGGGTTACATGTAGACAATATAAAGTACTGAATCTCTCCTAGGCTTTGTATCCCACTAAAAAGAAACCATTGAGTTACCGGTTATCTAACCTGTCCCAAAATCCAAATAAAAATAGAAGAGGAAGGAATAAAAGAAGAAGAGGACAAAGGCAGAGCAGAGGATGAAGTGGTGGAATTTAAAACAGGAGGAATGTTTGGTAGTTTTCACAGAGGAGCTGAGAAAGGCTCTGGTTGGTCAGGAAGTGCTTCCAGATGACTGGACAACTACAGCTAATGTGATCAGGGAGACAGGTAGAAAAGAACTTGCTGTGTTATAAGAAAAGAGGAAAGTGGACAAGGGAACTTGGTGGTGGAACAAGGAAATTCAGGAATGTATTCGGGGAAGGAAGTTAAGAAGAAGATGAACACTGAGAGGACTGAAAAGAGTAGACAGGAGTACAGGGAGATGCAGGGTAAGGTGAAGGTAGAGGTGGCAAAGGCCAAACAAAGAGCATATAATCATTATGAACAATAGCACTGACTAGTGTTTTGAAAGAAGCAAGAACTATTTGTTGAGGTAATGTCAGTGACTACCAAGTTTTGAATTGCACTGCCACTTCCACCCTTTTTTGTTCAGAAAGAAAGCCATTTCATACAAATGTACGTCATTATTATTATTACCCTAAATTGAGCACTAACTTGATGGTTGATAACAGTAAGTGCTTCTTTTTAGGACAGTTTTGTTTGACTAAATCAACTATATGTAGTGAAACAATTTTCGTGAAGAAAGCTATCTAGGATCACTTCAAAAAGAAGCTACTCATGATTCCTGTGTTCATAAGTGCTTCTCTTTGGGGTATTCCTGGTTGTGAGTGGTTCTACAGTGGACACAGCTCTACAAGCTAGAGATAAACAGTGTTTAAAATCGGCAGATGTCAAGCACTGTTGACATGTGGACACACAACACTTCTGTTGCATATTGAATGTTTGTGGAGTTTCTTTGTTTTCCTCATAGATTGAATTAAAAGAGCTTCTTCTGGGCAATACCACCTGGAAACTCATTGTTGTGCAAGTGAGCCATCATCAACTTTTAACAACTCATATGAATTGAAGGCGATGCTAATCAATCACAATGATCTAATTGTTTACTGTAATTAACGCCATTGAAACTATGCAAACAGGAGGTGGAGTTTGGGAATTGGGAATGGCTGCCATGTGTATTTAGGATAGGACATTTTTGCAGCAAATACCAGTTTTACTGCAACTCGAACACTTCAGTGGATGTTGCCAGCTAGACTTTTCTGACCTCAACAAGACATGCCACTTCTTCTGCAACGGGGACACAGCTCTGGAATTGCCAGAGAGAGGGGTCTTGTGTAAGAGCACATTCCAAACTACGGCAAGGATGCCATCACAAGTTTGTATTATTTGTCCCACTTGAGTGTTTAATTGATTAATCGTCATTATTACTCCAGTGGACATAGCTCTACAAGCCAGAGATAAACAGTGTTTAAATTCAGCAGATGTCAACCAATGTTGACATGTGGACACACACAACATCTGTTGCATATTGTATGATGTTTGTCTGTTTGAACTCATTTTTTACTAATATGCATGAAATTGTTACCAACATTGCCTGAACAATAGCACTGACTCGTGTTTTGAAAGCAGCAAGTGCTATTTGTTGAGGCAATGTCAGTGACTACCACAGCTTTCTTTGAAATATTTCCTTTGCACTGCCACTTCCACTCTTTTTTGTTGGATAAGCAAGTCATTTCATACAAATGTACGTCATTATTATTACCCTAAATTGAGCACTAACTTGATGGTTGATTACAGTAAGT
This sequence comes from Channa argus, assembly GCF_033026475.1. NCBI lineage: Eukaryota > Metazoa > Chordata > Actinopteri > Anabantiformes > Channidae > Channa > Channa argus. The sequence goes on from NC_090197.1 coordinate 52,992,505, forward strand.
GCTTCTTTTTAGGGCAGTTTTGTTTGACTAAATCAACTGTATGTAGTGAAACAATTTTCATGAGGATATCTATCTAGGATCACTTCAAAAAGAAGCTAGTCATGATTCCTTTGTTCATAAGTGCTTCTCTTTGGGGTATTCCTGGTTGTGAGTGGTTCTCCAGTGGACATAGCTCTACAAGCCAGAGATAAACAGTGTTTAAATTCAGCAGATGTCAAGCAATGTTGACATGTGGACACACACGACATCTGTTGCGTATTGTATGATGTTTGTCTGTTTGAACTCATTTTTGACTAATATGCAAGAAATTGTTACCAACATTGCCTGAACAATAGCACTGACTCGTGTTTTGAAAGCAGCAAGTGCTATTTGTTGAGGCAATGTCAGTGACTACCACAGCTTTCTTTGAAATATTTCCTTTGCACTGCCACTTCCACTCTTTTTTGTTGGATGAAGCAAGTCATTTCATACAAATGTATGTCATTATTATTACCCTAAATTGAGCACTAACTTGATGGTTGATTACAGTAAGTGCTTCTTTTTAGGGCAGTTTTGTTTGACTAAATCAACTGTATGTAGTGAAACAATTTTCATGAGGATATCTATCTAGGATCACTTCAAAAAGAAGCTACTCATGATTCCTGTGTTCATAAGTGCTTCTCTTTGGGGTATTCCTGGTTGTGAGTGGTTCTACAGTGGACACAGCTCTACAAGCTAGAGATAAACAGTGTTTAAAATCATCAGATGTCAAGCACTGTTGACATGTGGACACACACAACTTCTGTTGCATATTGAATGTTTGTGGAGTTTCTTTGTTTTCCTCATAGATTGAATTAAAAGAGCTTCTTCTGGGCAATACCACGTGGAAACTCATTGTTGTGTAACTGAGACATCATCAACTTTTAACAACTCATATGAATTGAAGGCGATGCTAATCAATCACAATGATCTAATTGTTTACTGTAATTAACGCCATTGAAACTATGCAAGCAGGAGGTGGAGTTTGGGAATTGGGAATGGCTGCCATGTGTATTTAGGATAGGACATTTTTGCAGCAAATACCAGTTTTACTGCAACTCGAACACTTCAGTGGATGTTGCCAGCTAGACTTTTCTGACCTCAACAAGACATGCCACTTCTTCTGCAACGGGGACACAGCTCTGGAATTGCCAGAGAGAGGGGTCTTGTGTAAGAGCACATTCCAAACTACGGCAAGGATGCCATCACAAGTTTGTATTATTTGTCCCACTTGAGTGTTTAATTGATTAATCGTCATTATTACTCCAATGGACATAGCTCTACAAGCCAGAGATAAACAGTGTTTAAATTCAGCAGATGTCAAGCAATGTTGACATGTGGACACACATGACATCTGTTGTATATTGTATGATGTTTGTCTGTTTGAACTCATTTTTTACTAATATGCAAGAAATTGTTACCAACATTGCCTGAACAATAGCACTGACTCGTGTTTTCAAAGCAGCAAGTGCTATTTGTTGAGGCAATGTCAGTGACTACCACAGCTTTCTTTGAAATATTTCCTTTGCACTGCCACTTCCACTCTTTTTTGTTGGATAAGCAAGTCATTTCATACAAATGTACGTCATTATTATTACCCTAAATTGAGCACTAACTTGATGGTTGATTACAGTAAGTGCTTCTTTTTAGGGCAGTTTTGTTTGACTAAATCAACTGTATGTAGTGAAACAATTTTCATGAGGATATCTATCTAGGATCACTTCAAAAAGAAGCTAGTCATGATTCCTTTGTTCATAAGTGCTTCTCTTTGGGGTATTCCTGGTTGTGAGTGGTTCTCCAGTGGACATAGCTCTACAAGCCAGAGATAAACAGTGTTTAAATTCAGCAGATGTCAAGCAATGTTGACATGTGGACACACACGACATCTGTTGCGTATTGTATGATGTTTGTCTGTTTGAACTCATTTTTGACTAATATGCAAGAAATTGTTACCAACATTGCCTGAACAATAGCACTGACTCGTGTTTTGAAAGCAGCAAGTGCTATTTGTTGAGGCAATGTCAGTGACTACCACAGCTTTCTTTGAAATATTTCCTTTGCACTGCCACTTCCACTCTTTTTTGTTGGATGAAGCAAGTCATTTCATACAAATGTATGTCATTATTATTACCCTAAATTGAGCACTAACTTGATGGTTGATTACAGTAAGTGCTTCTTTTTAGGGCAGTTTTGTTTGACTAAATCAACTGTATGTAGTGAAACAATTTTCATGAGGATATCTATCTAGGATCACTTCAAAAAGAAGCTACTCATGATTCCTGTGTTCATAAGTGCTTCTCTTTGGGGTATTCCTGGTTGTGAGTGGTTCTACAGTGGACACAGCTCTACAAGCTAGAGATAAACAGTGTTTAAAATCAGCAGATGTCAAGCACTGTTGACATGTGGACACACACAACATCTGTTGCATATTGCATGTTTGTGGAGTTTCTTTGTTTTCCTCATAGATTGAATTAAAAGAGCTTCTTCTGGGCAATACCACCTGGAAACTCATTGTTGTGCAAGTGAGCCATCATCAACTTTTAACAACTCATATGAATTGAAGGCGATGCTAATCAATCACAATGATCTCATTGTTTACTGTAATTAACGCCATTGAAACTATGCAAGCAGGAGGTGGAGTTTGGGAATTGGGAATGGCTGCCATGTGTATTTAGGATAGGGGTTAGGGTTAGGGTTAGCAAAATACCAGTTTAACTGCAACTCGAACACTTCAGTGGATGTTGCCAGCTAGACTTTTCTGACCTCAACAAGACATGCCACTTCTTCTGCAACGGGGACACAGCTCTGGAATTGCCAGAGAGAGGGGTCTTGTGTAAGAGCACATTCCAAACTACGGCAAGGATGCCATCACAAGTTTGTATTATTTGTCCCACTTGAGTGTTTAATTGATTAATCGTCATTATTACTCCAATGGACATAGCTCTACAAGCCAGAGATAAACAGTGTTTAAATTCAGCAGATGTCAAGCAATGTTGACATGTGGACACACCTGACATCTGTTGTATATTGTATGATGTTTGTCTGTTTGAACTCATTTTTTACTAATATGCAAGAAATTGTTACCAACATTGCCTGAACAATAGCACTGACTCGTGTTTTCAAAGCAGCAAGTGCTATTTGTTGAGGCAATGTCAGTGACTACCACAGCTTTCTTTGAAATATTTCCTTTGCACTGCCACTTCCACTCTTTTTTGTTGGATAAGCAAGTCATTTCATACAAATGTACGTCATTACGTACAACACAGGTCAAACAACAAGAGAAAGAATGTGTGTTCGTAGGCAGAGAAAGAATTGGAAAGCCAAGAGTGTAGGACTGACATTAGGGATTTTGAATGTTGGGACTATGACAGCGAAGGCTAGAGAGTTGGTTGACATGATGCAGTAAAGTAAGGTGGATATACTCTGTGTCCAGGACACCAGGTGAAGTGGTTTGTGAGGATTGTTCTGGAGCTGAAAAACAGTATGAGACAGGTTGATGAGTCTGAAACTCGGATGTAACGCATGATGTTCAATGTTATGAGTGGTTATGGCCCACAGGTAGGATGTGAGTTGGAAGAGAACAAGAAATTCTGGAGTGAGGTAGATAAAGTGATGCAGAGCATCCCCAGAGGTGAGAGAGTGGTGATCGGTGCAGATTTCAATTAACATGTAGGTGATGGGAACAGAGGTGATGAGAATGTGATGGGCAGGTTTGGTCTTCAGGAAAGGAACACAGAAGGAAAGATAGTGGTAGACTTTGCAAAAAGGATGGAAATGGCTGTAGTGAACACTTTCTTTCAGAAGAGGCAGGAACATAGGGTGAAGTATAAGAGTGGAGGTAGAAGCACTGCATCTTGTGTTGACGTTGTAATGTGAAAGAGATCAGTGACTGCAAAGTATTGGTAGGGGAGAGTGTAGCCAGACAACACAGAATAGGGGTGTGTGAAATGATTCTGTTGGTGAGGAAGATGAAGAGGACAAAGGCAGAGCAGAGGATGAAGTGGTGGAATTTAAAACAGAAGGAATGTTTGGTAGTTTTCACAGAGGAGCTGAGAAAGGCTCTGGTTGGTCAGGAAGTGCTTCCAGATGACTGGACAACTACAGCTAATGTGATCAGGGAGACAGGTAGAAAAGAACTTGCTGTGTTATAAGAAAAGAGGAAAGTGGACAAGGGAACTTGGTGGTGGAACAAGGAAATTCAGGAATGTATTCAGGGAAGGAAGTTAAGAAGAAGATGAACACTGAGAGGACTGAAAAGAGTAGACAGGAGTACAGGGAGATGCAGGGTAAGGTGAAGGTAGAGGTGGCAAAGGCCAAACAAAGAGCATATAATCATTATGAACAATAGCACTGACTAGTGTTTTGAAAGAAGCAAGAACTATTTGTTGAGGTAATGTCAGTGACTACCAAGTTTTGAACACACCCTCTCTACTTTTAAGTCTAGGCTCAAAACCTTCCTCTTTGATAAAGCTTATACTTAGTTATAGTTATGTTGCTTATGTCCTCTTTAATAGAGCTTATAGTTAGTTATAGTCATCGTGCTATAGGCTTAGACTGCTGGGGCACACACGCCCCCATACACTGAGCTCCTTTCCTCCTCTTGTCCCTCAATCCTCTCTTCTCACCCCACATTATCACCACTGTATGACAACTTCTAACTTTATTATTTCTCCCATAGTTTCTTTCTCCTTCTCTGTCTCCCTGCCTGTCCTTTTCAGCACGTGTCTTTAGGGCTGTGTGTTTTTCCGTGTGCAGCTACTGGTCATAGCAACCTGCCCGATGTTTTGTTGTTGCTTTTTGTTGCTCTTTTTTTCTCCACTTTTCACTCACTCCAACTGGTCAAAGCAGATAGCTGCCCACCCTGAGCCTGGTTCTGCTGTGGGTTTCTTGTGTTAAAGGGAGTTTTTCCTTTCCACTATACATATTATAGTCTTGACTTTATGCTGTAAAGTTAAGATTAAGGTTAAGATGACTTTGCTGTAAATTGGCTCTATATAAATAAAGTTGATTTTGTTAGTTTTCACAGAGGAGCTGAGAAAGGCTCTGGTTGGTCAGGAAGTGCTTCCAGATGACTGGACAACTACAGCTAATGTGATCAGGGAGACAGGTAGAAAAGAACTTGCTGTGTTATAAGAAAAGAGGAAAGTGGACAAGGGAACTTGGTGGTGGAACAAGGAAATTCAGGAATGTATTCGGGGAAGGAAGTTAAGAAGAAGATGAACACTGAGAGGACTGAAAAGAGTAGACAGGAGTACAGGGAGATGCAGGGTAAGGTGAAGGTAGAGGTGGCAAAGGCCAAACAAAGAGCATATAATCATTATGAACAATAGCACTGACTAGTGTTTTGAAAGAAGCAAGAACTATTTGTTGAGGTAATGTCAGTGACTACCAAGTTTTGAATTGCACTGCCACTTCCACCCTTTTTTGTTCAGAAAGAAAGCCATTTCATACAAATGTACGTCATTATTATTATTACCCTAAATTGAGCACTAACTTGATGGTTGATAACAGTAAGTGCTTCTTTTTAGGACAGTTTTGTTTGACTAAATCAACTGTATGTAGTGAAACAATTTTCGTGAAGAAAGCTATCTAGGATCACTTCAAAAAGAAGCTACTCATGATTCCTGTGTTCATAAGTGCTTCTCTTTGGGGTATTCCTGGTTGTGAGTGGTTCTACAGTGGACACAGCTCTACAAGCTAGAGATAAACAGTGTTTAAAATCGGCAGATGTCAAGCACTGTTGACATGTGGACACACAACACTTCTGTTGCATATTGAATGTTTGTGGAGTTTCTTTGTTTTCCTCATAGATTGAATTAAAAGAGCTTCTTCTGGGCAATACCACCTGGAAACTCATTGTTGTGCAAGTGAGCCATCATCAACTTTTAACAACTCATATGAATTGAAGGCGATGCTAATCAATCACAATGATCTAATTGTTTACTGTAATTAACGCCATTGAAACTATGCAAACAGGAGGTGGAGTTTGGGAATTGGGAATGGCTGCCATGTGTATTTAGGATAGGACATTTTTGCAGCAAATACCAGTTTTACTGCAACTCGAACACTTCAGTGGATGTTGCCAGCTAGACTTTTCTGACCTCAACAAGACATGCCACTTCTTCTGCAACGGGGACACAGCTCTGGAATTGCCAGAGAGAGGGGTCTTGTGTAAGAGCACATTCCAAACTACGGCAAGGATGCCATCACAAGTTTGTATTATTTGTCCCACTTGAGTGTTTAATTGATTAATCGTCATTATTACTCCAGTGGACATAGCTCTACAAGCCAGAGATAAACAGTGTTTAAATTCAGCAGATGTCAAGCAATGTTGACATGTGGACACACACGACATCTGTTGCGTATTGTATGATGTTTGTCTGTTTGAACTCATTTTTGACTAATATGCAAGAAATTGTTACCAACATTGCCTGAACAATAGCACTGACTCGTGTTTTGAAAGCAGCAAGTGCTATTTGTTGAGGCAATGTCAGTGACTACCACAGCTTTCTTTGAAATATTTCCTTTGCACTGCCACTTCCACTCTTTTTTGTTGGATGAAGCAAGTCATTTCATACAAATGTATGTCATTATTATTACCCTAAATTGAGCACTAACTTGATGGTTGATTACAGTAAGTGCTTCTTTTTAGGGCAGTTTTGTTTGACTAAATCAACTGTATGTAGTGAAACAATTTTCATGAGGATATCTATCTAGGATCACTTCAAAAAGAAGCTACTCATGATTCCTGTGTTCATAAGTGCTTCTCTTTGGGGTATTCCTGGTTGTGAGTGGTTCTACAGTGGACACAGCTCTACAAGCTAGAGATAAACAGTGTTTAAAATCATCAGATGTCAAGCACTGTTGACATGTGGACACACACAACTTCTGTTGCATATTGAATGTTTGTGGAGTTTCTTTGTTTTCCTCATAGATTGAATTAAAAGAGCTTCTTCTGGGCAATACCACGTGGAAACTCATTGTTGTGTAACTGAGACATCATCAACTTTTAACAACTCATATGAATTGAAGGCGATGCTAATCAATCACAATGATCTAATTGTTTACTGTAATTAACGCCATTGAAACTATGCAAGCAGGAGGTGGAGTTTGGGAATTGGGAATGGCTGCCATGTGTATTTAGGATAGGACATTTTTGCAGCAAATACCAGTTTTACTGCAACTCGAACACTTCAGTGGATGTTGCCAGCTAGACTTTTCTGACCTCAACAAGACATGCCACTTCTTCTGCAACGGGGACACAGCTCTGGAATTGCCAGAGAGAGGGGTCTTGTGTAAGAGCACATTCCAAACTACGGCAAGGATGCCATCACAAGTTTGTATTATTTGTCCCACTTGAGTGTTTAATTGATTAATCGTCATTATTACTCCAATGGACATAGCTCTACAAGCCAGAGATAAACAGTGTTTAAATTCAGCAGATGTCAAGCAATGTTGACATGTGGACACACATGACATCTGTTGTATATTGTATGATGTTTGTCTGTTTGAACTCATTTTTTACTAATATGCAAGAAATTGTTACCAACATTGCCTGAACAATAGCACTGACTCGTGTTTTCAAAGCAGCAAGTGCTATTTGTTGAGGCAATGTCAGTGACTACCACAGCTTTCTTTGAAATATTTCCTTTGCACTGCCACTTCCACTCTTTTTTGTTGGATAAGCAAGTCATTTCATACAAATGTACGTCATTATTATTACCCTAAATTGAGCACTAACTTGATGGTTGATTACAGTAAGTGCTTCTTTTTAGGGCAGTTTTGTTTGACTAAATCAACTGTATGTAGTGAAACAATTTTCATGAGGATATCTATCTAGGATCACTTAAAAAAGAAGCTAGTCATGATTCCTTTGTTCATAAGTGCTTCTCTTTGGGGTATTCCTGGTTGTGAGTGGTTCTCCAGTGGACATAGCTCTACAAGCCAGAGATAAACAGTGTTTAAATTCAGCAGATGTCAAGCAATGTTGACATGTGGACACACACGACATCTGTTGCGTATTGTATGATGTTTGTCTGTTTGAACTCATTTTTGACTAATATGCAAGAAATTGTTACCAACATTGCCTGAACAATAGCACTGACTCGTGTTTTGAAAGCAGCAAGTGCTATTTGTTGAGGCAATGTCAGTGACTACCACAGCTTTCTTTGAAATATTTCCTTTGCACTGCCACTTCCACTCTTTTTTGTTGGATGAAGCAAGTCATTTCATACAAATGTATGTCATTATTATTACCCTAAATTGAGCACTAACTTGATGGTTGATTACAGTAAGTGCTTCTTTTTAGGGCAGTTTTGTTTGACTAAATCAACTGTATGTAGTGAAACAATTTTCATGAGGATATCTATCTAGGATCACTTCAAAAAGAAGCTACTCATGATTCCTGTGTTCATAAGTGCTTCTCTTTGGGGTATTCCTGGTTGTGAGTGGTTCTACAGTGGACACAGCTCTACAAGCTAGAGATAAACAGTGTTTAAAATCAGCAGATGTCAAGCACTGTTGACATGTGGACACACACAACATCTGTTGCATATTGCATGTTTGTGGAGTTTCTTTGTTTTCCTCATAGATTGAATTAAAAGAGCTTCTTCTGGGCAATACCACCTGGAAACTCATTGTTGTGCAAGTGAGCCATCATCAACTTTTAACAACTCATATGAATTGAAGGCGATGCTAATCAATCACAATGATCTAATTGTTTACTGTAATTAACGCCATTGAAACTATGCAAACAGGAGGTGGAGTTTGGGAATTGGGAATGGCTGCCATGTGTATTTAGGATAGGACATTTTTGCAGCAAATACCAGTTTTACTGCAACTCGAACACTTCAGTGGATGTTGCCAGCTAGACTTTTCTGACCTCAACAAGACATGCCACTTCTTCTGCAACGGGGACACAGCTCTGGAATTGCCAGAGAGAGGGGTCTTGTGTAAGAGCACATTCCAAACTACGGCAAGGATGCCATCACAAGTTTGTATTATTTGTCCCACTTGAGTGTTTAATTGATTAATCGTCATTATTACTCCAGTGGACATAGCTCTACAAGCCAGAGATAAACAGTGTTTAAATTCAGCAGATGTCAAGCAATGTTGACATGTGGACACACATGACATCTGTTGTATATTGTATGATGTTTGTCTGTTTGAACTCATTTTTTACTAATATGCAAGAAATTGTTACCAACATTGCCTGAACAATAGCACTGACTCGTGTTTTCAAAGCAGCAAGTGCTATTTGTTGAGGCAATGTCAGTGACTACCACAGCTTTCTTTGAAATATTTCCTTTGCACTGCCACTTCCACTCTTTTTTGTTGGATAAGCAAGTCATTTCATACAAATGTACGTCATTATTATTACCCTAAATTGAGCACTAACTTGATGGTTGATTACAGTAAGTGCTTCTTTTTAGGGCAGTTTTGTTTGACTAAATCAACTGTATGTAGTGAAACAATTTTCATGAGGATATCTATCTAGGATCACTTAAAAAAGAAGCTAGTCATGATTCCTTTGTTCATAAGTGCTTCTCTTTGGGGTATTCCTGGTTGTGAGTGGTTCTCCAGTGGACATAGCTCTACAAGCCAGAGATAAACAGTGTTTAAATTCAGCAGATGTCAAGCAATGTTGACATGTGGACACACACGACATCTGTTGCGTATTGTATGATGTTTGTCTGTTTGAACTCATTTTTGACTAATATGCAAGAAATTGTTACCAACATTGCCTGAACAATAGCACTGACTCGTGTTTTGAAAGCAGCAAGTGCTATTTGTTGAGGCAATGTCAGTGACTACCACAGCTTTCTTTGAAATATTTCCTTTGCACTGCCACTTCCACTCTTTTTTGTTGGATGAAGCAAGTCATTTCATACAAATGTATGTCATTATTATTACCCTAAATTGAGCACTAACTTGATGGTTGATTACAGTAAGTGCTTCTTTTTAGGGCAGTTTTGTTTGACTAAATCAACTGTATGTAGTGAAACAATTTTCATGAGGATATCTATCTAGGATCACTTCAAAAAGAAGCTACTCATGATTCCTGTGTTCATAAGTGCTTCTCTTTGGGGTATTCCTGGTTGTGAGAGGTTCTACAGTGGACACAGCTCTACAAGCTAGAGATAAACAGTGTTTAAAATCATCAGATGTCAAGCACTGTTGACATGTGGACACACACAACTTCTGTTGCATATTGAATGTTTGTGGAGTTTCTTTGTTTTCCTCATAGATTGAATTAAAAGAGCTTCTTCTGGGCAATACCACGAGGAAACTCATTGTTGTGTAACTGAGACATCATCAACTTTTAACAACTCATATGAATTGAAGGCGATGCTAATCAATCACAATGATCTAATTGTTTACTGTAATTAACGCCATTGAAACTATGCAAGCAGGAGGTGGAGTTTGGGAATTGGGAATGGCTGCCATGTGTATTTAGGATAGGACATTTTTGCAGCAAATACCAGTTTTACTGCAACTCGAACACTTCAGTGGATGTTGCCAGCTAGACTTTTCTGACCTCAACAAGACATGCCACTTCTTCTGCAACGGGGACACAGCTCTGGAATTGCCAGAGAGAGGGGTCTTGTGTAAGAGCACATTCCAAACTACGGCAAGGATGCCATCACAAGTTTGTATTATTTGTCCCACTTGAGTGTTTAATTGATTAATCGTCATTATTACTCCAATGGACATAGCTCTACAAGCCAGAGATAAACAGTGTTTAAATTCAGCAGATGTCAAGCAATGTTGACATGTGGACACACATGACATCTGTTGTATATTGTATGATGTTTGTCTGTTTGAACTCATTTTTTACTAATATGCAAGAAATTGTTACCAACATTGCCTGAACAATAGCACTGACTCGTGTTTTCAAAGCAGCAAGTGCTATTTGTTGAGGCAATGTCAGTGACTACCACAGCTTTCTTTGAAATATTTCCTTTGCACTGCCACTTCCACTCTTTTTTGTTGGATAAGCAAGTCATTTCATACAAATGTACGTCATTATTATTACCCTAAATTGAGCACTAACTTGATGGTTGATTACAGTAAGTGCTTCTTTTTAGGGCAGTTTTGTTTGACTAAATCAACTGTATGTAGTGAAACAATTTTCATGAGGATATCTGTCTAGGATCACTTCAAAAAGAAGCTAGTCATGATTCCTTTGTTCATAAGTGCTTCTCTTTGGGGTATTCCTGGTTGTGAGTGGTTCTCCAGTGGACATAGCTCTACAAGCCAGAGATAAACAGTGTTTAAATTCAGCAGATGTCAAGCAATGTTGACATGTGGACACACACGACATCTGTTGCGTATTATATGATGTTTGTCTGTTTGAACTCATTTTTGACTAATATGCAAGAAATTGTTACCAACATTGCCTGAACAATAGCACTGACTCGTGTTTTGAAAGCAGCAAGTGCTATTTGTTGAGGCAATGTCAGTGACTACCACAGCTTTCTTTGAAATATTTCCTTTGCACTGCCACTTCCACTCTTTTTTGTTGGATGAAGCAAGTCATTTCATACAAATGTATGTCATTATTATTACCCTAAATTGAGCACTAACTTGATGGTTGATTACAGTAAGTGCTTCTTTTTAGGGCAGTTTTGTTTGACTAAATCAACTGTATGTAGTGAAACAATTTTCATGAGGATATCTATCTAGGATCACTTCAAAAAGAAGCTACTCATGATTCCTGTGTTCATAAGTGCTTCTCTTTGGGGTATTCCTGGTTGTGAGTGGTTCTACAGTGGACACAGCTCTACAAGCTAGAGATAAACAGTGTTTAAAATCAGCAGATGTCAAGCACTGTTGACATGTGGACACACACAACATCTGTTGCATATTGCATGTTTGTGGAGTTTCTTTGTTTTCCTCATAGATTGAATTAAAAGAGCTTCTTCTGGGCAATACCACCTGGAAACTCATTGTTGTGCAAGTGAGCCATCATCAACTTTTAACAACTCATATGAATTGAAGGCGATGCTAATCAATCACAATGATCTCATTGTTTACTGTAATTAACGCCATTGAAACTATGCAAGCAGGAGGTGGAGTTTGGGAATTGGGAATGGCTGCCATGTGTATTTAGGATAGGGGTTAGGGTTAGGGTTAGCAAAATACCAGTTTAACTGCAACTCGAACACTTCAGTGGATGTTGCCAGCTAGACTTTTCTGACCTCAACAAGACATGCCACTTCTTCTGCAACGGGGACACAGCTCTGGAATTGCCAGAGAGAGGGGTCTTGTGTAAGAGCACATTCCAAACTACGGCAAGGATGCCATCACAAGTTTGTATTATTTGTCCCACTTGAGTGTTTAATTGATTAATCGTCATTATTACTCCAATGGACATAGCTCTACAAGCCAGAGATAAACAGTGTTTAAATTCAGCAGATGTCAAGCAATGTTGACATGTGGACACACATGACATCTGTTGTATATTGTATGATGTTTGTCTGTTTGAACTCATTTTTTACTAATATGCAAGAAATTGTTACCAACATTGCCTGAACAATAGCACTGACTCGTGTTTTCAAAGCAGCAAGTGCTATTTGTTGAGGCAATGTCAGTGACTACCACAGCTTTCTTTGAAATATTTCCTTTGCACTGCCACTTCCACTCTTTTTTGTTGGATAAGCAAGTCATTTCATACAAATGTACGTCATTACGTACAACACAGGTCAAACAACAAGAGAAAGAATGTGTGTTCGTAGGCAGAGAAAGAATTGGAAAGCCAAGAGTGTAAGACTGACATTAGGGATTTTGAATGTTGGGACTATGACAGCGAAGGCTAGAGAGTTGGTTGACATGATGCAGTAAAGTAAGGTGGATATACTCTGTGTCCAGGACACCAGGTGAAGTGGTTTGTGAGGATTGTTCTGGAGCTGAAAAACAGTATGAGACAGGTTGATGAGTCTGAAACTCGGATGTAACGCATGATGTTCAATGTTATGAGTGGTTATGGCCCACAGGTAGGATGTGAGTTGGAAGAGAACAAGAAATTCTGGAGTGAGGTAGATAAAGTGATGCAGAGCATCCCCAGAGGTGAGAGAGTGGTGATCGGTGCAGATTTCAATTAACATGTAGGTGATGGGAACAGAGGTGATGAGAATGTGATGGGCAGGTTTGGTCTTCAGGAAAGGAACACAGAAGGAAAGATAGTGGTAGACTTTGCAAAAAGGATGGAAATGGCTGTAGTGAACACTTTCTTTCAGAAGAGGCAGGAACATAGGGTGAAGTATAAGAGTGGAGGTAGAAGCACTGCATCTTGTGTTGACGTTGTAATGTGAAAGAGATCAGTGACTGCAAAGTATTGGTAGGGGAGAGTGTAGCCAGACAACACAGAATAGGGGTGTGTGAAATGATTCTGTTGGTGAGGAAGATGAAGAGGACAAAGGCAGAGCAGAGGATGAAGTGGTGGAATTTAAAACAGAAGGAATGTTTGGTAGTTTTCACAGAGGAGCTGAGAAAGGCTCTGGTTGGTCAGGAAGTGCTTCCAGATGACTGGACAACTACAGCTAATGTGATCAGGGAGACAGGTAGAAAAGAACTTGCTGTGTTATAAGAAAAGAGGAAAGTGGACAAGGGAACTTGGTGGTGGAACAAGGAAATTCAGGAATGTATTCAGGGAAGGAAGTTAAGAAGAAGATGAACACTGAGAGGACTGAAAAGAGTAGACAGGAGTACAGGGAGATGCAGGGTAAGGTGAAGGTAGAGGTGGCAAAGGCCAAACAAAGAGCATATAATCATTATGAACAATAGCACTGACTAGTGTTTTGAAAGAAGCAAGAACTATTTGTTGAGGTAATGTCAGTGACTACCAAGTTTTGAACACACCCTCTCTACTTTTAAGTCTAGGCTCAAAACCTTCCTCTTTGATAAAGCTTATACTTAGTTATAGTTATGTTGCTTATGTCCTCTTTAATAGAGCTTATAGTTAGTTATAGTCATCGTGCTATAGGCTTAGACTGCTGGGGCACACACGCCCCCATACACTGAGCTCCTTTCCTCCTCTTGTCCCTCAATCCTCTCTTCTCACCCCACATTATCACCACTGTATGACAACTTCTAACTTTATTATTTCTCCCATAGTTTCTTTCTCCTTCTCTGTCTCCCTGCCTGTCCTTTTCAGCACGTGTCTTTAGGGCTGTGTGTTTTTCCGTGTGCAGCTACTGGTCATAGCAACCTGCCCGATGTTTTGTTGTTGCTTTTTGTTGCTCTTTTTTTCTTCACTTTTCACTCACTCCAACTGGTCAAAGCAGATAGCTGCCCACCCTGAGCCTGGTTCTGCTGTGGGTTTCTTGTGTTAAAGGGAGTTTTTCCTTTCCACTATACATATTATAGTCTTGACTTTATGCTGTAAAGTTAAGATTAAGGTTAAGATGACTTTGCTGTAAATTGGCTCTATATAAATAAAGTTGATTTGAATCAATTCACCTCACCGCAGCCACAGCAAACTCATCAGAAACCACCAGAAGTAATTACTTGGGACTGGTTTTGTAGTTAGGTCTTTAACATGAAGTCTGCAGATTCTGCAAGGAACAGAATAAACACTAGAAACAAAAACTATCAATTGCTTGTGAACAATACACCCTTAATCAGGAGGAGTACTGCTCATTTTATACATGTTGTGTATGGGTTACATGTAGACAATATAAAGTACTGAATCTCTCCTAGGCTTTGTATCCCACTAAAAAGAAACCATTGAGTTACCGGTTATCTAACCTGTCCCAAAATCCAAATAAAAATAGAAGAGGAAGGAATAAAAGAAGAAGAGGACAAAGGCAGAGCAGAGGATGAAGTGGTGGAATTTAAAACAGGAGGAATGTTTGGTAGTTTTCACAGAGGAGCTGAGAAAGGCTCTGGTTGGTCAGGAAGTGCTTCCAGATGACTGGACAACTACAGCTAATGTGATCAGGGAGACAGGTAGAAAAGAACTTGCTGTGTTATAAGAAAAGAGGAAAGTGGACAAGGGAACTTGGTGGTGGAACAAGGAAATTCAGGAATGTATTCGGGGAAGGAAGTTAAGAAGAAGATGAACACTGAGAGGACTGAAAAGAGTAGACAGGAGTACAGGGAGATGCAGGGTAAGGTGAAGGTAGAGGTGGCAAAGGCCAAACAAAGAGCATATAATCATTATGAACAATAGCACTGACTAGTGTTTTGAAAGAAGCAAGAACTATTTGTTGAGGTAATGTCAGTGACTACCAAGTTTTGAATTGCACTGCCACTTCCACCCTTTTTTGTTCAGAAAGAAAGCCATTTCATACAAATGTACGTCATTATTATTATTACCCTAAATTGACCATTAACTTGATGGTTGATAACAGTAAGTGCTTCTTTTTAGGACAGTTTTGTTTGACTAAATCAACTATATGTAGTGAAACAATTTTCGTGAAGAAAGCTATCTAGGATCACTTCAAAAAGAAGCTACTCATGATTCCTGTGTTCATAAGTGCTTCTCTTTGGGGTATTCCTGGTTGTGAGTGGTTCTACAGTGGACACAGCTCTACAAGCTAGAGATAAACAGTGTTTAAAATCGGCAGATGTCAAGCACTGTTGACATGTGGACACACACAACTTCTGTTGCATATTGAATGTTTGTGGAGTTTCTTTGTTTTCCTCAGATTGAATTAAAAGAGCTTCTTCTGGGCAATACCACCTGGAAACTCATTGTTGTGCAAGTGAGCCATCATCAACTTTTAACAACTCATATGAATTGAAGGCGATGCTAATCAATCACAATGATCTAATTGTTTACTGTAATTAACGCCATTGAAACTATGCAAACAGGAGGTGGAGTTTGGGAATTGGGAATGGCTGCCATGTGTATTTAGGATAGGACATTTTTGCAGCAAATACCAGTTTTACTGCAACTCGAACACTTCAGTGGATGTTGCCAGCTAGACTTTTCTGACCTCAACAAGACATGCCACTTCTTCTGCAACGGAGACACAGCTCTGGAATTGCCAGAGAGAGGGGTCTTGGGTAAGAGCACATTCCAAACTACGGCAAGGATGCCATCACAAGTTTGTATTATTTGTCCCACTTGAGTGTTTAATTGATTAATCGTCATTATTACTCCAATGGACATAGCTCTACAAGCCAGAGATAAACAGTGTTTCAATTCAGCAGATGTCAAGCAATGTTGACATGTGGACACACACGACATCTGTTGCATATTGTATGATGTTTGTCTGTTTGAACTCATTTTTTACTAATATGCAAGAAATTGTTACCAACATTGCCTGAACAATAGCACTGACTCGTGTTTTGAAAGCAGCAAGTGCTATTTGTTGAGGCAATGTCAGTGACTACCACAGCTTTCTTTGAAATATTTCCTTTGCACTGCCACTTCCACTCTTTTTTGTTGGATGAAGCAAGTCATTTCATACAAATGTATGTCATTATTATTACCCTAAATTGAGCACTAACTTGATGGTTGATTACAGTAAGTGCTTCTTTTTAGGGCAGTTTTGTTTGACTAAATCAACTGTATGTAGTGAAACAATTTTCATGAGGATATCTATCTAGGATCACTTCAAAAAGAAGCTACTCATGATTCCTGTGTTCATAAGTGCTTCTCTTTGGGGTATTCCTGGTTGTGAGTGGTTCTCCAGTGGACATAGCTCTACAAGCCAGAGATAAACAGTGTTTAAAATCATCAGATGTCAAGCAATGTTGACATGTGGACACACATGACATCTGTTGCATATTGCATGTTTGTGGAGTTTCTTTGTTTTCCTCATAGATTGAATTAAAAGAGCTTCTTCTGGGCAATACCACCTGGAAACTCATTGTTGTGCAAGTGAGCCATCATCAACTTTTAACAACTCATATGAATTGAAGGCGATGCTAATCAATCACAATGATCTCATTGTTTACTGTAATTAACGCCATTGAAACTATGCAAGCAGGGGGTGGAGTTTGGGAATTGGGAATGGCTGCCATGTGTATTTAGGATAGGGGTTAGGGTTAGGGTTAGCAAAATACCAGTTTAACTGCAACTCGAACACTTCAGTGGATGTTGCCAGCTAGACTTTTCTGACCTCAACAAGACATGCCACTTCTTCTGCAATGGGGACACAGCTCTGGAATTGCCAGAGAGAGGGGTCTTGTGTAAGAGCACATTCCAAACTACGGCAAGGATGCCATCACAAGTTTGTATTATTTGTCCCACTTGAGTGTTTAATTGATTAATCGTCATTATTACACCAATGGACATAGCTCTACAAGCCAGAGATAAGCAGTGTTTAAATTCAGCAGATGTCAAGCAATGTTGACATGTGGACACACACGACATCTGTTGTATATTGTATGATGTTTGTCTGTTTGAACTCATTTTTTACTAATATGCAAGAAATTGTTACCAACATTGCCTGAACAATAGCACTGACTCGTGTTTTGAAAGCAGCAAGTGCTATTTGTTGAGGCAATGTCAGTGACTACCACAGCTTTCTTTGAAATATTTCCTTTGCACTGCCACTTCCACTCTTTTTTGTTGGATAAGCAAGTCATTTCATACAAATGTACGTCATTATTATTACCCTAAATTGAGCACTAACTTGATGATTGATTACAGTAAGTGCTTCTTTTTAGGGCAGTTTTGTTTGACTAAATCAACTGTATGTAGTGAAACAATTTTCATGAGGATATCTATCTAGGATCACTTCAAAAAGAAGCTACTCATGATTCCTGTGTTCATAAGTGCTTCTCTTTGGGGTATTCCTGGTTGTGAGTGGTTCTACAGTGGACACAGCTCTACAAGCTAGAGATAAACAGTGTTTAAAATCAGCAGATGTCAAGCACTGTTGACATGTGGACACACACAACATCTGTTGCATATTGCATGTTTGTGGAGTTTCTTTGTTTTCCTCATAGATTGAATTAAAAGAGCTTCTTCTGGGCAATACCACCTGGAAACTCATTGTTGTGTAACTGAGCCATCATCAACTTTTAACAACTCATATGAATTGAAGGCGATGCTAATCAATCACAATGATCTAATTGTTTACTGTAATTAACGCCATTGAAACTATGCAAGCAGGAGGTGGAGTTTGGGAATTGGGAATGTCTGCCATGTGTATTTAGGATAGGACATTTTTGCAGCAAATACCAGTTTTACTGCAACTCGAACACTTCAGTGGATGTTGCCAGCTAGACTTTTCTGACCTCAAAAAGACATGCCACTTCTTCTGCAACGGGGACACAGCTCTGGAATTGCCAGAGAGAGGGGTCTTGTGTAAGAGCACATTCCAAACTACGGCAAGGATGCCATCACAAGTTTGTATTATTTGTCCGCCTTGAGTGTTTAATTGATTAATCGTCATTATTACTCCAGTGGACATAGCTCTACAAGCCAGAGATAAACAGTGTTTAAATTCAGCAGATGTCAACCAATGTTGACATATGGACACACACGACATCTGTTGCATATTGTATGATGTTTGTCTGTTTAAAATCATTTTTTACTAATCTGCATGAAATTGTTACCAACTTTGCCTGAACAATAGCACTGACTCGTGTTTTGAAAGCAGCAAGTGCTATTTGTTGAGGCAATGTCAGTGACTACCACGGCTTTCTTTGAAATATTTCATTTGCACTGCCACTTCCACTCTTTTTTGTTGGATAAGCAAGTCATTTCATACAAATGTACGTCATTATTATCACCCTAAATTGAGCACTAACTTGATGGTTGATTACAGTAAGTGCTTCTTTTTAGGGCAGTTTTGTTTGACTAAATCAACTGTATGTAGTGAAACAATTTTCAGGAAGAAATCTATCTAGGATCACTTCAAAAAGAAGCTACTCATGATTCCTGTGTTCATAAGTGCTTCTCTTTGGGGTATTCCTGGTTGTGAGTGGTTCTCCAGTGGACATAGCTCTACAAGCCAGAGATAAACAGTGTTTAAATTCAGCAGATGTCAAGCAATGTTGACATGTGGACACACACGACATCTGTTGCATATTGTATGATGTTTGTCTGTTTGAACTCATTTTTTACTAATATGCAAGAAATTGTTACCAACATTGCCTGAACAATAGCACTGACTCGTGTTTTGAAAGCAGCAAGTGCTATTTGTTGAGGCAATGTCAGTGACTACCACAGCTTTCTTTGAAATATTTCCCTTGCACTGCCACTTCCACTCTTTTTTGTTGGATGAAGCAAGTCATTTCATACAAATGTATGTCATTATTATTACTCTTAATTGAGCACTAACTTGATGGTTGATTACAGTAAGTGCTTCTTTTTAGGGCAGTTTTGTTTGACTAAATCAACTGTATGTAGTGAAACAATTTTCATGAGGATATCTATCTAGGATCACTTCAAAAAGAAGCTACTCATGATTCCTGTGTTCATAATTGCTTCTCTTTGGGGTATTCCTGGTTGTGAGTGGTTCTCCAGTGGACACAGCTCTACAAGCTAGAGATAAACAGTGTTTAAAATCATCAGATGTCAAGCACTGTTGACATGTGGACACACACAACTTCTGTTGCATATTGCATGTTTGTGGAGTTTCTTTGTTTTTCTCATAGATTGAATTAAAAGAGCTTCTTCTTGGTAATACCACCTGGAAACTCATTGTTGTGCAAGTGAGCCATCATCAACTTTTAACAACTCATATGAATTGAAGGCGATGCTAATCAATCACAATGATCTAATTGTTTACTGTAATTAACGCCATTGAAACTATGCAAGCAGGAGGTGGAGTTTGGGAATTGGGAATGGCTGCCACGTGTATTTAGGATAGGGGTTAGGGTTAGGGTTAGCAAAATACCAGTTTAACTGCAACTCGAACACTTCAGTGGATGTTGCCAGCTAGACTTTTCTGACCTCAACAAGACATGCCACTTCTTCTGCAACGGGGACACAGCTCTGGAATTGCCAGAGAGAGGGGTCTTGTGTAAGAGCACATTCCAAACTACGGCAAGGATGCCATCACAAGTTTGTATTATTTGTCCCACTTGAGTGTTTAATTGATTAATCTTCATTATTACTCCAATGGACATAGCTCTACAAGCCAGAGATAAACAGTGTTTAAATTCAGCAGATGTCAAGCAATGTTGACATGTGGACACACATGACATCTGTTGTATATTGTATGATGTTTGTCTGTTTGAACTCATTTTTTACTAATCTGCATGAAATTGTTACCAACATTGCCTGAACAATAGCACTGACTCGTGTTTTGAAAGCAGCAAGTGCTATTTGTTGAGGCAATGTCAGTGACTACCACAGCTTTCTTTGAAATATTTCCTTTGCACTGCCACTTCCACTCTTTTTTGTTGGATAAGCAAGTCATTTCATACAAATGTACGTCATTATTATTACCCTAAATTGAGCACTAACTTGATGGTTGATTACAGTAAGTGCTTCTTTTTAGGGCAGTTTTGTTTGACTAAATCAACTGTATGTAGTGAAACAATTTTTATGAGGATATCTATCTAGGATCACTTCAAAAAGAAGCTAGTCATGATTCCTTTGTTCATAAGTGCTTCTCTTTGGGGTATTCCTGGTTGTGAGTGGTTCTCATGTGGACATAGCTCTACAAGCCAGAGATAAACAGTGTTTAAAATCAGCAGATGTCAAGCACTGTTGACATGTGGACACACACAACTTCTGTTGCATATTGAATGTTTGTGGAGTTTCTTTGTTTTCCTCATAGATTGAATTAAAAGAGCTTCTTCTGGGCAATACCACCTGGAAACTCATTGTTGTGTAAGTGAGCCATCATCAACTTTTAACAATTCATATGAATTGAAGGCGATGCTAATCAATCACAATGATCTCATTGTTTACTGTAATTAACGCCATTGAAACTATGCAAACAGAAGGTGGAGTTTGGGAATTGGGAATGGCTGCCATGTGTATTTAGGATAGGGGTTAGGGTTAGGGTTAGCAAAATACCAGTTTAACTGCAACTCGAACACTTCAGTGGATGTTGCCAGCTAGACTTTTCTGACCTCAACAAGACATGCCACTTCTTCTGCAACGGCCATCTACAAGCCAGAGATAAACAGTGTTTAAATTCAGCAGATGTCAAGCAATGTTGACATGTGGACACACACGATATCTGTTGCATATTGTATGATGTTTGTCTGTTTGAACTCATTTTTTACTAATATGCAAGAAATTGTTACCAACATTGCCTGAACAATAGCACTGACTCGTGTTTTGAAAGCAGCAAGTGCTATTTGTTGAGGCAATGTCAGTGACTACCACAGCTTTCTTTGAAATATTTCCTTTGCACTGCCACTTCCACTCTTTTTTGTTGGATGAAGCAAGTCATTTCATACAAATGTATGTCATTATTATTACCCTAAATTGAGCACTAACTTGATGGTTGATTACAGTAAGTGCTTCTTTTTAGGGCAGTTTTGTTTGACTAAATCAACTGTATGTAGTGAAACAATTTTCATGAGGATATCTATCTAGGATCACTTCAAAAAGAAGCTACTCATGATTCCTGTGTTCATAAGTGCTTTTCTTTGGGGTATTCCTGGTTGTGAGTGGTTCTACAGTGGACACAGCTCTACAAGCTAGAGATAAACAGTGTTTAAAATCATCAGATGTCAAGCACTGTTGACATGTGGACACACACAACATCTGTTGCATATTGCATGTTTGTGGAGTTTCTTTGATTTCCTCATAGATTGAATTAAAAGAGCTTCTTCTGGGCAATACCACCTGGAAACTCATTGTTGTGTAACTGAGCCATCATCAACTTTTAACAACTCATATGAATTGAAGGCGATGCTAATCAATCACAATGATCTAATTGTTTACTGTAATTAACGCCATTGAAACTATGCAAGCAGGAGGTGGAGTTTGGGAATTGTGAATGGCTGCCATGTGTATTTAGGATAGGACATTTTTGCAGCAAATACCAGTTTTACTGCAACTCGAACACTTCAGTGGATGTTGCCAGCTAGACTTTTCTGACCTCAACAAGACATGCCACTTCTTCTGCAACGGGGACACAGCTCTGGAATTGCCAGAGAGAGGGGTCTTGTGTAAGAGCACATTCCAAACTACAGCAAGGATGCCATCACAAGTTTGTATTATTTGTCCCACTTGA
The DNA here is from genome assembly GCF_033026475.1 of Channa argus. Taxonomy (NCBI): domain Eukaryota; kingdom Metazoa; phylum Chordata; class Actinopteri; order Anabantiformes; family Channidae; genus Channa; species Channa argus. The sequence goes on from NC_090197.1 coordinate 53,014,626, forward strand.
GTGTTTAATTGATTAATCGTCATTATTACTCCAATGGACATAGCTCTACAAGCCAGAGATAAACAGTGTTTAAATTCAGCAGATGTCAAGCAATGTTGACACAAACAGTGTTTAAAATCATCAGATGTCAAGCACTGTTGACATGTGGACACACACAACATCTGTTGCATATTGCATGTTTGTGGAGTTTCTTTGTTTTCCTCATAGATTGAATTAAAAGAGCTTCTTCTGGGCAATACCACCTGGAAACTCATTGTGTTGTAACTGAGACATCATCAACTTTTAACAACTCATATGAATTGAAGGCGATGCTAATCAATCACAATGATCTAATTGTTTACTGTAATTAACGCCATTGAAACTATGCAAGCAGGAGGTGGAGTTTGGGAATTGTGAATGGCTGCCATGTGTATTTAGGATAGGACATTTTTGCAGCAAATACCAGTTTTACTGCAACTCGAACACTTCAGTGGATGTTGCCAGCTAGACTTTTCTGACCTCAACAAGACATGCCACTTCTTCTGCAACGGGGACACAGCTCTGGAATTGCCAGAGAGAGGGGTCTTGTGTAAGAGCACATTCCAAACTACAGCAAGGATGCCATCACAAGTTTGTATTATTTGTCCCACTTGAGTGTTTAATTGATTAATCGTCATTATTACTCCAATGGACATAGCTCTACAAGCCAGAGATAAACAGTGTTTAAATTCAGCAGATGTCAAGCAATGTTGACACAAACAGTGTTTAAAATCATCAGATGTCAAGCACTGTTGACATGTGGACACACACAACATCTGTTGCATATTGCATGTTTGTGGAGTTTCTTTGTTTTCCTCATAGATTGAATTAAAAGAGCTTCTTCTGGGCAATACCACCTGGAAACTCATTGTTGTGTAACTGAGACATCATCAACTTTTAACAACTCATATGAATTGAAGGCGATGCTAATCAATCACAATGATCTAATTGTTTACTGTAATTAACGCCATTGAAACTATGCAAGCAGGAGGTGGAGTTTGGGAATTGGGAATGGCTGCCATGTGTATTTAGGATAGGACATTTTTGCAGCAAATACCAGTTTTACTGCAACTCGAACACTTCAGTGGATGTTGCCAGCTAGACTTTTCTGACCTCAACAAGACATGCCACTTCTTCTGCAACGGGGACACAGCTCTGGAATTGCCAGAGAGAGGGGTCTTGTGTAAGAGCACATTCCAAACTACGGCAAGGATGCCATCACAAGTTTGTATTATTTGTCCCACTTGAGTGTTTAATTGATTAATCGTCATTATTACTCCAATGGAGATAGCTCTACAAGCCAGAGATAAACAGTGTTTAAATTCAGCAGATGTCAAGCAATGTTGACATGTGGACACACATGACATCTGTTGTATATTGTATGATGTTTGTCTGTTTGAACTCATTTTTTACTAATATGCAAGAAATTGTTACCAACATTGCCTGAACAATAGCACTGACTCGTGTTTTGAAAGCAGCAAGTGCTATTTGTTGAGGCAATGTCAGTGACTACCACAGCTTTCTTTGAAATATTTCCTTTGCACTGCCACTTCCACTCTTTTTTGTTGGATGAAGCAAGTCATTTCATACAAATGTATGTCATTATTATTACCCTAAATTGAGCACTAACTTGATGATTGATTACAGTAAGTGCTTCTTTTTAGGGCAGTTTTGTTTGACTAAATCAACTGTATGTAGTGAAACAATTTTCAGGAAGAAATCTATCTAGGATCACTTCAAAAAGAAGCTACTGATGATTCCTGTTTTCATAAGTGCTTCTCTTTGGGGTATTCCTGGTTGTGAGTTATTCTACAGTGGACACAGCTCTACAAGCCAGAGATAAACAGTGTTTAAATTCAGCAGATGTCAGGCAATGTTGACATGTGGACACACACGACATCTGTTGCATATTGTATGATGTTTGTCTCTTTGAACTCATTTTTTACTAATATGCAAGAAATTGTTACCAACATTGCCTGAACAATAGCACTGACTCGTGTTTTGAAAGCAGCAAGTTCTATTTGTTGAGGCAATGTCAGTGACTACCACAGCTTTCTTTGAAATATTTCCTTTGCACTGCCACTTCCACTCTTTTTTGTTGGATGAAGCAAGTCATTTCATACAAATGTACGTCATTATTATTACCCTAAATGGAGCACTAACTTGATGGTTGATTACAGTAAGTGCTTCTTTTTAGGGCAGTTTTGTTTGACTAAATCAATAGATTGAATTAAAAGAGCTTCTTCTGGGTAATACCACCTGGAAACTCATTGTTGTGCAAGTGAGCCATCATCAACTTTTAACAACTCATATGAATTGAAGGCGATGCTAATCAATCACAATGATCTAATTGTTTACTGTAATTAACGCCATTGAAACTATGCAAGCAGGAGGTGGAGTTTGGGAATTGGGAATGGCTGCCATGTGTATTTAGGATAGGGGTTTGGGTTAGGGTTAGCAAAATACCAGCTTAACTGCAACTCGAACACTTCAGTGGATGTTGCCAGCTAGACTTTTCTGACCTCAACAAGACATGCCACTTCTTCTGCAACGGGGACACAGCTCTGGAATTGCCAGAGAGAGGGGTCTTGTGTAAGAGCACATTCCAAACTACGGCAAGGATGCCATCACAAGTTTGTATTATTTGTCCCACTTGAGTGTTTAATTGATTAATCGTCATTATTACTCCAGTGGACATAGCTCTACAAGCCAGAGATAAACAGTGTTTAAATTCAGCAGATGTCAACCAATGTTGACATGTGGACACACACAACATCTGTTGCATATTGTATGATGTTTGTCTGTTTAAACTCATTTTTTACAAATCTGCATGAAATTGTTACCAAGTTTGCCTGAACAATAGCACTGACTCGTGTTTTAAAAGCAGCAAGTGCTATTTGTTAAGGCAATGTCAGTGACTACCACAGCTTTCTTTGAAATATTTCCTTTGCACTGCCACTTCCACTCTTTTTTGTTGGATAAGCAAGTCATTTCATACAAATGTACGTCATTATTATTACCCTAAATTGAGCACTAACTTGATGATTGATTACAGTAAGTGCTTCTTTTTAGGGCAGTTTTGTTTGACTAAATCAACTGTATGTAGTGAAACAATTTTCATGAGGATATCTATCTAGGATCCCTTCAAAAAGAAGCTACTCATGATTCCTGTGTTCATAAGTGCTTCTCTTTGGGGTATTCCTGGTTGTGAGTGGTTCTACAGTGGACACAGCTCTACAAGCTAGAGATAAACAGTGTTTAAAATCATCAGATGTCAAGCACTGTTGACATGTGGACACACACAACATCTGTTGCATATTGCATGTTTGTGGAGTTTCTTTGTTTTCCTCATAGATTGAATTAAAAGAGCTTCTTCTGGGCAATACCACCTGGAAACTCATTGTTGTGTAACTGAGACATCATCAACTTTTAACAACTCATATGAATTGAAGGCGATGCTAATCAATCACAATGATCTAATTGTTTACTGTAATTAACGCCATTGAAACTATGCTAGCAGGAGGTGGAGTTTGGGAATTGGGATTGGCTGCCATGTGTATTTAGGATAGGACATTTTTGCAGCAAATACCAGTTTTACTGCAACTCGAACACTTCAGTGGATGTTGCCAGCTAGACTTTTCTGACCTCAACAAGACATGCCACTTCTTCTGCAACGGGGACACAGCTCTGGAATTGCCAGAGAGAGGGGTCTTGTGTAAGAGCACATTCCAAACTACAGCAAGGATGCCATCACAAGTTTGTATTATTTGTCCCACTTGAGTGTTTAATTGATTAATCGTCATTATTACTCCAATGGACATAGCTCTACAAGCCAGAGATAAACAGTGTTTAAATTCAGCAGATGTCAAGCAATGTTGACATGTGGACACACATGACATCTGTTGTATATTGTATGATGTTTGTCTGTTTGAACTCATTTTTTACTAATCTGCATGAAATTGTTACCAACATTGCCTGAACAATAGCACTGACTCGTGTTTTGAAAGCAGCAAGTGCTATTTGTTGAGGCAATGTCAGTGACTACCACAGCTTTCTTTGAAATATTTCCTTTGCACTGCCACTTCCACTCTTTTTTGTTGGATAAGCAAGTCATTTCATACAAATGTACGTCATTATTATTACCCTAAATTGAGCACTAACTTGATGGTTGATTACAGTAAGTGCTTCTTTTTAGGGCAGTTTTGTTTGACTAAATCAACTGTATGTAGTGAAACAATTTTTATGAGGATATCTATCTAGGATCACTTCAAAAAGAAGCTAGTCATGATTCCTTTGTTCATAAGTGCTTCTCTTTGGGGTATTCCTGGTTGTGAGTGGTTCTCCAGTGGACATAGCTCTACAAGCCAGAGATAAACAGTGTTTAAAATCAGCAGATGTCAAGCACTGTTGACATGTGGACACACACAACTTCTGTTGCATATTGAATGTTTGTGGAGTTTCTTTGTTTTCCTCATAGATTGAATTAAAAGAGCTTCTTCTGGGCAATACCACCTGGAAACTCATTGTTGTGTAAGTGAGCCATCATCAACTTTTAACAATTCATATGAATTGAAGGCGATGCTAATCAATCACAATGATCTCATTGTTTACTGTAATTAACGCCATTGAAACTATGCAAACAGAATGTGGAGTTTGGGAATTGGGAATGGCTGCCATGTGTATTTAGGATAGGGGTTAGGGTTAGGGTTAGCAAAATACCAGTTTAACTGCAACTCGAACACTTCAGTGGATGTTGCCAGCTAGACTTTTCTGACCTCAACAAGACATGCCACTTCTTCTGCAACGGGGACACAGCTCTGGAATTGCCAGAGAGAGGGGTCTTGTGTAAGAGCACATTCCAAACTACGGCAAGGATGCCATCACAAGTTTGTATTATTTGTCCCACTTGAGTGTTTAATTGATTAATCGTCATTATTACTCCAATGGACATAGCTCTACAAGCCAGAGATAAACAGTGTTTAAATTCAGCAGATGTCAAGCAATGTTGACATGTGGACACACATGACATCTGTTGTATATTGTATGATGTTTGTCTGTTTGAACTCATTTTTTACTAATCTGCATGAAATTGTTACCAACATTGCCTGAACAATAGCACTGACTCGTGTTTTGAAAGCAGCAAGTGCTATTTGTTGAGGCAATGTCAGTGACTACCACAGCTTTCTTTGAAATATTTCCTTTGCACTGCCACTTCCACTCTTTTTTGTTGGATAAGCAAGTCATTTCATACAAATGTACGTCATTATTATTACTCTAAATTGAGCACTAACTTGATGGTTGATTACAGTAAGTGCTTCTTTTTAGGGCAGTTTTGTTTGACTAAATCAACTGTATGTAGTGAAACAATTTTTATGAGGATATCTATCTAGGATCACTTCAAAAAGAAGCTAGTCATGATTCCTTTGTTCATAAGTGCTTCTCTTTGGGGTATTCCTGGTTGTGAGTGGTTCTCCAGTGGACATAGCTCTACAAGCCAGAGATAAACAGTGTTTAAAATCAGCAGATGTCAAGCACTGTTGACATGTGGACACACACAACTTCTGTTGCATATTGAATGTTTGTGGAGTTTCTTTGTTTTCCTCATAGATTGAATTAAAAGAGCTTCTTCTGGGCAATACCACCTGGAAACTCATTGTTGTGTAAGTGAGCCATCATCAACTTTTAACAATTCATATGAATTGAAGGCGATGCTAATCAATCACAATGATCTCATTGTTTACTGTAATTAACGCCATTGAAACTATGCAAACAGAAGGTGGAGTTTGGGAATTGGGAATGGCTGCCATGTGTATTTAGGATAGGGGTTAGGGTTAGGGTTAGCAAAATACCAGTTTAACTGCAACTCGAACACAAATTGTTACCAACATTGCCTGAACAATAGCACTGACTCGTGTTTTCAAAGCAGCAAGTGCTATTTGTTGAGGCAATGTCAGTGACTACCACAGCTTTCTTTGAAATATTTCCTTTGCACTGCCACTTCCACTCTTTTTTGTTGGATAAGCAAGTCATTTCATACAAATGTACGTCATTACGTACAACACAGGTCAAACAACAAGAGAAAGAATGTGTGTTCGTAGGCAGAGAAAGAATTGGAAAGCCAAGAGTGTAAGACTGACATTAGGGATTTTGAATGTTGGGACTATGACAGCGAAGGCTAGAGAGTTGGTTGACATGATGCAGTAAAGTAAGGTGGATATACTCTGTGTCCAGGACACCAGGTGAAGTGGTTTGTGAGGATTGTTCTGGAGCTGAAAAACAGTATGAGACAGGTTGATGAGTCTGAAACTCGGATGTAACGCATGATGTTCAATGTTATGAGTGGTTATGGCCCACAGGTAGGATGTGAGTTGGAAGAGAACAAGAAATTCTGGAGTGAGGTAGATAAAGTGATGCAGAGCATCCCCAGAGGTGAGAGAGTGGTGATCGGTGCAGATTTCAATTAACATGTAGGTGATGGGAACAGAGGTGATGAGAATGTGATGGGCAGGTTTGGTCTTCAGGAAAGGAACACAGAAGGAAAGATAGTGGTAGACTTTGCAAAAAGGATGGAAATGGCTGTAGTGAACACTTTCTTTCAGAAGAGGCAGGAACATAGGGTGAAGTATAAGAGTGGAGGTAGAAGCACTGCATCTTGTGTTGACGTTGTAATGTGAAAGAGATCAGTGACTGCAAAGTATTGGTAGGGGAGAGTGTAGCCAGACAACACAGAATAGGGGTGTGTGAAATGATTCTGTTGGTGAGGAAGATGAAGAGGACAAAGGCAGAGCAGAGGATGAAGTGGTGGAATTTAAAACAGAAGGAATGTTTGGTAGTTTTCACAGAGGAGCTGAGAAAGGCTCTGGTTGGTCAGGAAGTGCTTCCAGATGACTGGACAACTACAGCTAATGTGATCAGGGAGACAGGTAGAAAAGAACTTGCTGTGTTATAAGAAAAGAGGAAAGTGGACAAGGGAACTTGGTGGTGGAACAAGGAAATTCAGGAATGTATTCAGGGAAGGAAGTTAAGAAGAAGATGAACACTGAGAGGACTGAAAAGAGTAGACAGGAGTACAGGGAGATGCAGGGTAAGGTGAAGGTAGAGGTGGCAAAGGCCAAACAAAGAGCATATAATCATTATGAACAATAGCACTGACTAGTGTTTTGAAAGAAGCAAGAACTATTTGTTGAGGTAATGTCAGTGACTACCAAGTTTTGAACACACCCTCTCTACTTTTAAGTCTAGGCTCAAAACCTTCCTCTTTGATAAAGCTTATACTTAGTTATAGTTATGTTGCTTATGTCCTCTTTAATAGAGCTTATAGTTAGTTATAGTCATCGTGCTATAGGCTTAGACTGCTGGGGCACACACGCCCCCATACACTGAGCTCCTTTCCTCCTCTTGTCCCTCAATCCTCTCTTCTCACCCCACATTATCACCACTGTATGACAACTTCTAACTTTATTATTTCTCCCATAGTTTCTTTCTCCTTCTCTGTCTCCCTGCCTGTCCTTTTCAGCACGTGTCTTTAGGGCTGTGTGTTTTTCCGTGTGCAGCTACTGGTCATAGCAACCTGCCCGATGTTTTGTTGTTGCTTTTTGTTGCTCTTTTTTTCTCCACTTTTCACTCACTCCAACTGGTCAAAGCAGATAGCTGCCCACCCTGAGCCTGGTTCTGCTGTGGGTTTCTTGTGTTAAAGGGAGTTTTTCCTTTCCACTATACATATTATAGTCTTGACTTTATGCTGTAAAGTTAAGATTAAGGTTAAGATGACTTTGCTGTAAATTGGCTCTATATAAATAAAGTTGATTTGAATCAATTCACCTCACCGCAGCCACAGCAAACTCATCAGAAACCACCAGAAGTAATTACTTGGGACTGGTTTTGTAGTTAGGTCTTTAACATGAAGTCTGCAGATTCTGCAAGGAACAGAATAAACACTAGAAACAAAAACTATCAATTGCTTGTGAACAATACACCCTTAATCAGGAGGAGTACTGCTCATTTTATACATGTTGTGTATGGGTTACATGTAGACAATATAAAGTACTGAATCTCTCCTAGGCTTTGTATCCCACTAAAAAGAAACCATTGAGTTACCGGTTATCTAACCTGTCCCAAAATCCAAATAAAAATAGAAGAGGAAGGAATAAAAGAAGAAGAGGACAAAGGCAGAGCAGAGGATGAAGTGTTGGAATTTAAAACAGGAGGAATGTTTGGTAGTTTTCACAGAGGAGCTGAGAAAGGCTCTGGTTGGTCAGGAAGTGCTTCCAGATGACTGGACAACTACAGCTAATGTGATCAGGGAGACAGGTAGAAAAGAACTTGCTGTGTTATAAGAAAAGAGGAAAGTGGACAAGGGAACTTGGTGGTGGAACAAGGAAATTCAGGAATGTATTCGGGGAAGGAAGTTAAGAAGAAGATGAACACTGAGAGGACTGAAAAGAGTAGACAGGAGTACAGGGAGATGCAGGGTAAGGTGAAGGTAGAGGTGGCAAAGGCCAAACAAAGAGCATATAATCATTATGAACAATAGCACTGACTAGTGTTTTGAAAGAAGCAAGAACTATTTGTTGAGGTAATGTCAGTGACTACCAAGTTTTGAATTGCACTGCCACTTCCACCCTTTTTTGTTCAGAAAGAAAGCCATTTCATACAAATGTACGTCATTATTATTATTACCCTAAATTGACCATTAACTTGATGGTTGATAACAGTAAGTGCTTCTTTTTAGGACAGTTTTGTTTGACTAAATCAACTATATGTAGTGAAACAATTTTCGTGAAGAAAGCTATCTAGGATCACTTCAAAAAGAAGCTACTCATGATTCCTGTGTTCATAAGTGCTTCTCTTTGGGGTATTCCTGGTTGTGAGTGGTTCTACAGTGGACACAGCTCTACAAGCTAGAGATAAACAGTGTTTAAAATCGGCAGATGTCAACCACTGTTGACATGTGGACACACAACACTTCTGTTGCATATTGAATGTTTGTGGAGTTTCTTTGTTTTCCTCATAGATTGAATTAAAAGAGCTTCTTCTGGGCAATACCACCTGGAAACTCATTGTTGTGCAAGTGAGCCATCATCAACTTTTAACAACTCATATGAATTGAAGGCGATGCTAATCAATCACAATGATCTAATTGTTTACTGTAATTAACGCCATTGAAACTATGCAAACAGGAGGTGGAGTTTGGGAATTGGGAAAGGCTGCCATGTGTATTTAGGATAGGACATTTTTGCAGCAAATACCAGTTTTACTGCAACTCGAACACTTCAGTGGATGTTGCCAGCTAGACTTTTCTGACCTCAACAAGACATGCCACTTCTTCTGCAACGGAGACACAGCTCTGGAATTGCCAGAGAGAGGGGTCTTGGGTAAGAGCACATTCCAAACTACGGCAAGGATGCCATCACAAGTTTGTATTATTTGTCCCACTTGAGTGTTTAATTGATTAATCGTCATTATTACTCCAATGGACATAGCTCTAAAAGCCAGAGATAAACAGTGTTTCAATTCAGCAGATGTCAACCAATGTTGACATGTGGACACACACGACATCTGTTGCATATTGTATGATGTTTGTCTGTTTGAACTCATTTTTTACTAATATGCAAGAAATTGTTACCAACATTGCCTGAACAATAGCACTGACTCGTGTTTTGAAAGCAGCAAGTGCTATTTGTTGAGGCAATGTCAGTGACTACCACAGCTTTCTTTGAAATATTTCCTTTGCACTGCCACTTCCACTCCTTTTTGTTGGATGAAGCAAGTCATTTCATACAAATGTATGTCATTATTATTACCCTAAATTGAGCACTAACTTGATGGTTGATTACAGTAAGTGCTTCTTTTTAGGGCAGTTTTGTTTGACTAAATCAACTGTATGTAGTGAAACAATTTTCATGAGGATATCTATCTAGGATCACTTCAAAAAGAAGCTACTCATGATTCCTGTGTTCATAAGTGCTTCTCTTTGGGGTATTCCTGGTTGTGAGTGGTTCTCCAGTGGACATAGCTCTACAAGCCAGAGATAAACAGTGTTTCAATTCAGCAGATGTCAAGCAATGTTGACATGTGGACACACACGACATCTGTTGCATATTGCATGTTTGTGGAGTTTCTTTGTTTTCCTCATAGATTGAATTAAAAGAGCTTCTTCTGGGCAATACCACCTGGAAACTCATTGTTGTGCAAGTGAGCCATCATCAACTTTTAACAACTCATATGAATTGAAGGCGATGCTAATCAATCACAATGATCTCATTGTTTACTGTAATTAACGCCATTGAAACTATGCAAGCAGGAGGTGGAGTTTGGGAATTGGGAATGGCTGCCATGTGTATTTAGGATAGGGGTTAGGGTTAGGGTTAGCAAAATACCAGTTTAACTGCAACTCGAACACTTCAGTGGATGTTGCCAGCTAGACTTTTCTGACCTCAACAAGACATGCCACTTCTTCTGCAACGGCCATCTACAAGCCAGAGATAAACAGTGTTTAAATTCAGCAGATGTCAAGCAATGTTGACATGTGGACACACACGATATCTGTTGCATATTGTATGATGTTTGTCTGTTTGAACTCATTTTTTACTAATATGCAAGAAATTGTTACCAACATTGCCTGAACAATAGCACTGACTCGTGTTTTGAAAGCAGGAAGTGCTATTTGTTGAGGCAATGTCAGTGACTACCACAGCTTTCTTTGAAATATTTCCTTTGCACTGCCACTTCCACTCTTTTTTGTTGGATGAAGCAAGTCATTTCATACAAATGTATGTCATTATTATTACCCTAAATTGAGCACTAACTTGATGGTTGATTACAGTAAGTGCTTCTTTTTAGGGCAGTTTTGTTTGACTAAATCAACTGTATGTAGTGAAACAATTTTCATGAGGATATCTATCTAGGATCACTTCAAAAAGAAGCTACTCATGATTCCTGTGTTCATAAGTGCTTTTCTTTGGGGTATTCCTGGTTGTGAGTGGTTCTACAGTGGACACAGCTCTACAAGCTAGAGATAAACAGTGTTTAAAATCATCAGATGTCAAGCACTGTTGACATGTGGACACACACAACATCTGTTGCATATTGCATGTTTGTGGAGTTTCTTTGTTTTCCTCATAGATTGAATTAAAAGAGCTTCTTCTGGGCAATACCACCTGGAAACTCATTGTTGTGTAACTGAGACATCATCAACTTTTAACAACTCATATGAATTGAAGGCGATGCTAATCAATCACAATGATCTCATTGTTTACTGTAATTAACGCCATTGAAACTATGCAAGCAGGAGGTGGAGTTTGGGAATTGGGAATGGCTGCCATGTGTATTTAGGATAGGGGTTAGGGTTAGGGTTAGCAAAATACCAGTTTAACTGCAACTCGAACACTTCAGTGGATGTTGCCAGCTAGACTTTTCTGACCTCAACAAGACATGCCACTTCTTCTGCAACGGCCATCTACAAGCCAGAGATAAACAGTGTTTAAATTCAGCAGATGTCAAGCAATGTTGACATGTGGACACACACGATATCTGTTGCATATTGTATGATGTTTGTCTGTTTGAACTCATTTTTTACTAATATGCAAGAAATTGTTACCAACATTGCCTGAACAATAGCACTGACTCGTGTTTTGAAAGCAGGAAGTGCTATTTGTTGAGGCAATGTCAGTGACTACCACAGCTTTCTTTGAAATATTTCCTTTGCACTGCCACTTCCACTCTTTTTTGTTGGATGAAGCAAGTCATTTCATACAAATGTATGTCATTATTATTACCCTAAATTGAGCACTAACTTGATGGTTGATTACAGTAAGTGCTTCTTTTTAGGGCAGTTTTGTTTGACTAAATCAACTGTATGTAGTGAAACAATTTTCATGAGGATATCTATCTAGGATCACTTCAAAAAGAAGCTACTCATGATTCCTGTGTTCATAAGTGCTTTTCTTTGGGGTATTCCTGGTTGTGAGTGGTTCTACAGTGGACACAGCTCTACAAGCTAGAGATAAACAGTGTTTAAAATCATCAGATGTCAAGCACTGTTGACATGTGGACACACACAACATCTGTTGCATATTGCATGTTTGTGGAGTTTCTTTGTTTTCCTCATAGATTGAATTAAAAGAGCTTCTTCTGGGCAATACCACCTGGAAACTCATTGTTGTGTAACTGAGACATCATCAACTTTTAACAACTCATATGAATTGAAGGCGATGCTAATCAATCACAATGATCTCATTGTTTACTGTAATTAACGCCATTGAAACTATGCAAGCAGGAGGTGGAGTTTGGGAATTGTGAATGGCTGCCATGTGTATTTAGGATAGGACATTTTTGCAGCAAATACCAGTTTTACTGCAACTCGAACACTTCAGTGGATGTTGCCAGCTAGACTTTTCTGACCTCAACAAGACATGCCACTTCTTCTGCAACGGGGACACAGCTCTGGAATTGCCAGAGAGAGGGGTCTTGTGTAAGAGCACATTCCAAACTACAGCAAGGATGCCATCACTAGTTTGTATTATTTGTCCCACTTGAGTGTTTAATTGATTAATCGTCATTATTACTCCAATGGACATAGCTCTACAAGCCAGAGATAAACAGTGTTTAAATTCAGCAGATGTCAAGCAATGTTGACATGTGGACACACATGACATCTGTTGTATATTGTATGATGTTTGTCTGTTTGAACTCATTTTTTACTAATATGCAAGAAATTGTTACCAACATTGCCTGGACAATAGCACTGACTCGTGTTTTGAAAGCAGCAAGTGCTATTTGTTGAGGCAATGTCAGTGACTACCACAGCTTTCTTTGAAATATTTCCTTTGCACTGCCACTTCCACTCTTTTTTGTTGGATAAGCAAGTCATTTCATACAAATGTACGTCATTATTATTACCCTAAATTGAGCACTAACTTGATGATTGATTACAGTAAGTGCTTCTTTTTAGGGCAGTTTTGTTTGACTAAATCAACTGTATGTAGTGAAACAATTTTCAGGAAGAAATCTATCTAGGATCACTTCAAAAAGAAGCTACTGATGATTCCTGTGTTCATAAGTGCTTCTCTTTGGGGTATTCCTGGTTGTGAGTGGTTCTCCAGTGGACATAGCTCTACAAGCCAGAGATAAACAGTGTTTAAAATCAGCAGATGTCAAGCACTGTTGACATGTGGACACACACAACTTCTGTTGCATATTGAATGTTTGTGGAGTTTCTTTGTTTTCCTCATAGATTGAATTAAAAGAGCTTCTTCTGGGCAATACCACCTGGAAACTCATTGTTGTGTAAGTGAGCCATCATCAACTTTTAACAATTCATATGAATTGAAGGCGATGCTAATCAATCACAATGATCTCATTGTTTACTGTAATTAACGCCATTGAAACTATGCAAACAGGAGGTGGAGTTTGGGAATTGGGAATGGCTGCCATGTGTATTTAGGATAGGGGTTAGGGTTAGGGTTAGCAAAATACGAGTTTAACTGCAACTCGAACACTTCAGTGGATGTTGCCAGCTAGACTTTTCTGACCTCAACAAGACATGCCACTTCTTCTGCAACGGCCATCTACAAGCCAGAGATAAACAGTGTTTAAATTCAGCAGATGTCAAGCAATGTTGACATGTGGACACACACGATATCTGTTGCATATTGTATGATGTTTGTCTGTTTGAACTCATTTTTTACTAATATGCAAGAAATTGTTACCAACATTGCCTGAACAATAGCACTGACTCGTGTTTTGAAAGCAGGAAGTGCTATTTGTTGAGGCAATGTCAGTGACTACCACAGCTTTCTTTGAAATATTTCCTTTGCACTGCCACTTCCACTCTTTTTTGTTGGATGAAGCAAGTCATTTCATACAAATGTATGTCATTATTATTACCCTAAATTGAGCACTAACTTGATGGTTGATTACAGTAAGTGCTTCTTTTTAGGGCAGTTTTGTTTGACTAAATCAACTGTATGTAGTGAAACAATTTTCATGAGGATATCTATCTAGGATCACTTCAAAAAGAAGCTACTCATTCCTCATTCCTGTGTTCATAAGTGCTTTTCTTTGGGGTATTCCTGGTTGTGAGTGGTTCTACAGTGGACACAGCTCTACAAGCTAGAGATAAACAGTGTTTAAAATCATCAGATGTCAAGCACTGTTGACATGTGGACACACACAACATCTGTTGCATATTGCATGTTTGTGGAGTTTCTTTGTTTTCCTCATAGATTGAATTAAAAGAGCTTCTTCTGGGCAATACCACCTGGAAACTCATTGTTGTGTAACTGAGACATCATCAACTTTTAACAACTCATATGAATTGAAGGCGATGCTAATCAATCACAATGATCTAATTGTTTACTGTAATTAACGCCATTGAAACTATGCAAGCAGGAGGTGGAGTTTGGGAATTGTGAATGGCTGCCATGTGTATTTAGGATAGGACATTTTTGCAGCAAATACCAGTTTTACTGCAACTCGAACACTTCAGTGGATGTTGCCAGCTAGACTTTTCTGACCTCAACAAGACATGCCACTTCTTCTGCAACGGGGACACAGCTCTGGAATTGTCAGAGAGAGGGGTCTTGTGTAAGAGCACATTCCAAACTACAGCAAGGATGCCATCACAAGTTTGTATTATTTGTCCCACTTGAGTGTTTAATTGATTAATCGTCATTATTACTCCAATGGACATAGCTCTACAAGCCAGAGATAAACAGTGTTTAAATTCAGCAGATGTCAAGCAATGTTGACATGTGGACACACATGACATCTGTTGTATATTTTATGATGTTTGTCTGTTTGAACTCATTTTTTACTAATATGCAAGAAATTGTTACCAACATTGCCTGGACAATAGCACTGACTCGTGTTTTGAAAGCAGCAAGTGCTATTTGTTGAGGCAATGTCAGTGACTACCACAGCTTTCTTTGAAATATTTCCTTTGCACTGCCACTTCCACTCTTTTTTGTTGGATAAGCAAGTCATTTCATACAAATGTACGTCATTATTATTACCCTAAATTGAGCACTAACTTGATGATTGATTACAGTAAGTGCTTCTTTTTAGGGCAGTTTTGTTTGACTAAATCAACTGTATGTAGTGAAACAATTTTCAGGAAGAAATCTATCTAGGATCACTTCAAAAAGAAGCTACTGATGATTCCTGTGTTCATAAGTGCTTCTCTTTGGGGTATTCCTGGTTGTGAGTTATTCTACAGTGGACACAGCTCTACAAGCCAGAGATAAACAGTGTTTAAATTCAGCAGATGTCAAGCAATGTTGACATGTGGACACACACGACATCTGTTGCATATTGTATGATGTTTGTCTGTTTGAACTCATTTTTTACTAATATGCAAGAAATTGTTACCAACATTGCCTGAACAATAGCACTGACTCGTGTTTTGAAAGCAGCAAGTTCTATTTGTTGAGGCAATGTCAGTGACTACCACAGCTTTCTTTGAAATATTTCCTTTGCACTGCCACTTCCACTCTTTTTTGTTGGATGAAGCAAGTCATTTCATACAAATGTACGTCATTATTATTACCCTAAATGGAGCACTAACTTGATGGTTGATTACAGTAAGTGCTTCTTTTTAGGGCAGTTTTGTTTGACTAAATCAACTGTATGTAGTGAAACAATTTTCATGAGGATATCTATCTAGGATCACTTCAAAAAGAAGCTACTCATTCCTCATTCCTGTGTTCATAAGTGCTTTTCTTTGGGGTATTCCTGGTTGTGAGTGGTTCTACAGTGGACACAGCTCTACAAGCTAGAGATAAACAGTGTTTAAAATCATCAGATGTCAAGCACTGTTGACATGTGGACACACACAACATCTGTTGCATATTGCATGTTTGTGGAGTTTCTTTGTTTTCCTCATAGATTGAATTAAAAGAGCTTCTTCTGGGCAATACCACCTGGAAACTCATTGTTGTGTAACTGAGACATCATCAACTTTTAACAACTCATATGAATTGAAGGCGATGCTAATCAATCACAATGATCTCATTGTTTACTGTAATTAACGCCATTGAAACTATGCAAGCAGGAGGTGGAGTTTGGGAATTGTGAATGGCTGCCATGTGTATTTAGGATAGGACATTTTTGCAGCAAATACCAGTTTTACTGCAACTCGAACACTTCAGTGGATGTTGCCAGCTAGACTTTTCTGACCTCAACAAGACATGCCACTTCTTCTGCAACGGGGACACAGCTCTGGAATTGTCAGAGAGAGGGGTATTGTGTAAGAGCACATTCCAAACTACAGCAAGGATGCCATCACAAGTTTGTATTATTTGTCCCACTTGAGTGTTTAATTGATTAATCGTCATTATTACTCCAATGGACATAGCTCTACAAGCCAGAGATAAACAGTGTTTAAATTCAGCAGATGTCAAGCAATGTTGACATGTGGACACACACGATATCTGTTGCATATTGTATGATGTTTGTCTGTTTGAACTCATTTTTTACTAATATGCAAGAAATTGTTACCAACATTGCCTGAACAATAGCACTGACTCGTGTTTTGAAAGCAGGAAGTGCTATTTGTTGAGGCAATGTCAGTGACTACCACAGCTTTCTTTGAAATATTTCCTTTGCACTGCCACTTCCACTCTTTTTTGTTGGATGAAGCAAGTCATTTCATACAAATGTATGTCATTATTATTACCCTAAATTGAGCACTAACTTGATGGTTGATTACAGTAAGTGCTTCTTTTTAGGGCAGTTTTGTTTGACTAAATCAACTGTATGTAGTGAAACAATTTTCATGAGGATATCTATCTAGGATCACTTCAAAAAGAAGCTACTCATGATTCCTGTGTTCATAAGTGCTTTTCTTTGGGGTATTCCTGGTTGTGAGTGGTTCTACAGTGGACACAGCTCTACAAGCTAGAGATAAACAGTGTTTAAAATCATCAGATGTCAAGCACTGTTGACATGTGGACACACACAACATCTGTTGCATATTGCATGTTTGTGGAGTTTCTTTGTTTTCCTCATAGATTGAATTAAAAGAGCTTCTTCTGGGCAATACCACCTGGAAACTCATTGTTGTGTAACTGAGACATCATCAACTTTTAACAACTCATATGAATTGAAGGCGATGCTAATCAATCACAATGATCTAATTGTTTACTGTAATTAACGCCATTGAAACTATGCAAGCAGGAGGTGGAGTTTGGGAATTGTGAATGGCAACCATGTGTATTTAGGATAGGACATTTTTGCAGCAAATACCAGTTTTACTGCAACTCGAACACTTCAGTGGATGTTGCCAGCTAGACTTTTCTGACCTCAACAAGACATGCCACTTCTTCTGCAACGGGGACACAGCTCTGGAATTGCCAGAGAGAGGGGTCTTGTGTAAGAGCACATTCCAAACTACAGCAAGGATGCCATCACTAGTTTGTATTATTTGTCCCACTTGAGTGTTTAATTGATTAATCGTCATTATTACTCCAATGGACATAGCTCTACAAGCCAGAGATAAACAGTGTTTAAATTCAGCAGATGTCAAGCAATGTTGACATGTGGACACACATGACATCTGTTGTATATTGTATGATGTTTGTCTGTTTGAACTCATTTTTTACTAATATGCAAGAAATTGTTACCAACATTGCCTGGACAATAGCACTGACTCGTGTTTTGAAAGCAGCAAGTGCTATTTGTTGAGGCAATGTCAGTGACTACCACAGCTTTCTTTGAAATATTTCCTTTGCACTGCCACTTCCACTCTTTTTTGTTGGATAAGCAAGTCATTTCATACAAATGTACGTCATTATTATTACCCTAAATTGAGCACTAACTTGATGATTGATTACAGTAAGTGCTTCTTTTTAGGGCAGTTTTGTTTGACTAAATCAACTGTATGTAGTGAAACAATTTTCAGGAAGAAATCTATCTAGGATCACTTCAAAAAGAAGCTACTGATGATTCCTGTGTTCATAAGTGCTTCTCTTTGGGGTATTCCTGGTTGTGAGTGGTTCTCCAGTGGACATAGCTCTACAAGCCAGAGATAAACAGTGTTTAAAATCAGCAGATGTCAAGCACTGTTGACATGTGGACACACACAACTTCTGTTGCATATTGAATGTTTGTGGAGTTTCTTTGTTTTCCTCATAGATTGAATTAAAAGAGCTTCTTCTGGGCAATACCACCTGGAAACTCATTGTTGTGTAAGTGAGCCATCATCAACTTTTAACAATTCATATGAATTGAAGGCGATGCTAATCAATCACAATGATCTCATTGTTTACTGTAATTAACGCCATTGAAACTATGCAAACAGGAGGTGGAGTTTGGGAATTGGGAATGGCTGCCATGTGTATTTAGGATAGGGGTTAGGGTTAGGGTTAGCAAAATACGAGTTTAACTGCAACTCGAACACTTCAGTGGATGTTGCCAGCTAGACTTTTCTGACCTCAACAAGACATGCCACTTCTTCTGCAACGGCCATCTACAAGCCAGAGATAAACAGTGTTTAAATTCAGCAGATGTCAAGCAATGTTGACATGTGGACACACACGATATCTGTTGCATATTGTATGATGTTTGTCTGTTTGAACTCATTTTTTACTAATATGCAAGAAATTGTTACCAACATTGCCTGAACAATAGCACTGACTCGTGTTTTGAAAGCAGGAAGTGCTATTTGTTGAGGCAATGTCAGTGACTACCACAGCTTTCTTTGAAATATTTCCTTTGCACTGCCACTTCCACTCTTTTTTGTTGGATGAAGCAAGTCATTTCATACAAATGTATGTCATTATTATTACCCTAAATTGAGCACTAACTTGATGGTTGATTACAGTAAGTGCTTCTTTTTAGGGCAGTTTTGTTTGACTAAATCAACTGTATGTAGTGAAACAATTTTCATGAGGATATCTATCTAGGATCACTTCAAAAAGAAGCTACTCATTCCTCATTCCTGTGTTCATAAGTGCTTTTCTTTGGGGTATTCCTGGTTGTGAGTGGTTCTACAGTGGACACAGCTCTACAAGCTAGAGATAAACAGTGTTTAAAATCATCAGATGTCAAGCACTGTTGACATGTGGACACACACAACATCTGTTGCATATTGCATGTTTGTGGAGTTTCTTTGTTTTCCTCATAGATTGAATTAAAAGAGCTTCTTCTGGGCAATACCACCTGGAAACTCATTGTTGTGTAACTGAGACATCATCAACTTTTAACAACTCATATGAATTGAAGGCGATGCTAATCAATCACAATGATCTCATTGTTTACTGTAATTAACGCCATTGAAACTATGCAAGCAGGAGGTGGAGTTTGGGAATTGTGAATGGCTGCCATGTGTATTTAGGATAGGACATTTTTGCAGCAAATACCAGTTTTACTGCAACTCGAACACTTCAGTGGATGTTGCCAGCTAGACTTTTCTGACCTCAACAAGACATGCCACTTCTTCTGCAACGGGGACACAGCTCTGGAATTGTCAGAGAGAGGGGTCTTGTGTAAGAGCACATTCCAAACTACAGCAAGGATGCCATCACAAGTTTGTATTATTTGTCCCACTTGAGTGTTTAATTGATTAATCGTCATTATTACTCCAATGGACATAGCTCTACAAGCCAGAGATAAACAGTGTTTAAATTCAGCAGATGTCAAGCAATGTTGACATGTGGACACACATGACATCTGTTGTATATTTTATGATGTTTGTCTGTTTGAACTCATTTTTTACTAATATGCAAGAAATTGTTACCAACATTGCCTGGACAATAGCACTGACTCGTGTTTTGAAAGCAGCAAGTGCTATTTGTTGAGGCAATGTCAGTGACTACCACAGCTTTCTTTGAAATATTTCCTTTGCACTGCCACTTCCACTCTTTTTTGTTGGATAAGCAAGTCATTTCATACAAATGTACGTCATTATTATTACCCTAAATTGAGCACTAACTTGGTGATTGATTACAGTAAGTGCTTCTTTTTAGGGCAGTTTTGTTTGACTAAATCAACTGTATGTAGTGAAACAATTTTCAGGAAGAAATCTATCTAGGATCACTTCAAAAAGAAGCTACTGATGATTCCTGTGTTCATAAGTGCTTCTCTTTGGGGTATTCCTGGTTGTGAGTTATTCTACAGTGGACACAGCTCTACAAGCCAGAGATAAACAGTGTTTAAATTCAGCAGATGTCAAGCAATGTTGACATGTGGACACACACGACATCTGTTGCATATTGTATGATGTTTGTCTGTTTGAACTCATTTTTTACTAATATGCAAGAAATTGTTACCAACATTGCCTGAACAATAGCACTGACTCGTGTTTTGAAAGCAGCAAGTTCTATTTGTTGAGGCAATGTCAGTGACTACCACAGCTTTCTTTGAAATATTTCCTTTGCACTGCCACTTCCACTCTTTTTTGTTGGATGAAGCAAGTCATTTCATACAAATGTACGTCATTATTATTACCCTAAATGGAGCACTAACTTGATGGTTGATTACAGTAAGTGCTTCTTTTTAGGGCAGTTTTGTTTGACTAAATCAACTGTATGTAGTGAAACAATTTTCATGAGGATATCTATCTAGGATCACTTCAAAAAGAAGCTACTCATTCCTCATTCCTGTGTTCATAAGTGCTTTTCTTTGGGGTATTCCTGGTTGTGAGTGGTTCTACAGTGGACACAGCTCTACAAGCTAGAGATAAACAGTGTTTAAAATCATCAGATGTCAAGCACTGTTGACATGTGGACACACACAACATCTGTTGCATATTGCATGTTTGTGGAGTTTCTTTGTTTTCCTCATAGATTGAATTAAAAGAGCTTCTTCTGGGCAATACCACCTGGAAACTCATTGTTGTGTAACTGAGACATCATCAACTTTTAACAACTCATATGAATTGAAGGCGATGCTAATCAATCACAATGATCTCATTGTTTACTGTAATTAACGCCATTGAAACTATGCAAGCAGGAGGTGGAGTTTGGGAATTGTGAATGGCTGCCATGTGTATTTAGGATAGGACATTTTTGCAGCAAATACCAGTTTTACTGCAACTCGAACACTTCAGTGGATGTTGCCAGCTAGACTTTTCTGACCTCAACAAGACATGCCACTTCTTCTGCAACGGGGACACAGCTCTGGAATTGTCAGAGAGAGGGGTATTGTGTAAGAGCACATTCCAAACTACAGCAAGGATGCCATCACAAGTTTGTATTATTTGTCCCACTTGAGTGTTTAATTGATTAATCGTCATTATTACTCCAATGGACATAGCTCTACAAGCCAGAGATAAACAGTGTTTAAATTCAGCAGATGTCAAGCAATGTTGACATGTGGACACACATGACATCTGTTGTATATTGTATGATGTTTGTCTGTTTGAACTCATTTTTTACTAATATGCAAGAAATTGTTACCAACATTGCCTGGACAATAGCACTGACTCGTGTTTTGAAAGCAGCAAGTGCTATTTGTTGAGGCAATGTCAGTGACTACCACAGCTTTCTTTGAAATATTTCCTTTGCACTGCCACTTCCACTCTTTTTTGTTGGATAAGCAAGTCATTTCATACAAATGTACGTCATTATTATTACCCTAAATTGAGCACTAACTTGATGATTGATTACAGTAAGTGCTTCTTTTTAGGGCAGTTTTGTTTGACTAAATCAACTGTATGTAGTGAAACAATTTTCAGGAAGAAATCTATCTAGGATCACTTCAAAAAGAAGCTACTGATGATTCCTGTGTTCATAAGTGCTTCTCTTTGGGGTATTCCTGGATGTGAGTTATTCTACAGTGGACACAGCTCTACAAGCCAGAGATAAACAGTGTTTAAATTCAGCAGATGTCAAGCAATGTTGACATGTGGACACACACGACATCTGTTGCATATTGTATGATGTTTGTCTGTTTGAACTCATTTTTTACTAATATGCAAGAAATTGTTACCAACATTGCCTGAACAATAGCACTGACTCGTGTTTTGAAAGCAGCAAGTTCTATTTGTTGAGGCAATGTCAGTGACTACCACAGCTTTCTTTGAAATATTTCCTTTGCACTGCCACTTCCACTCTTTTTTGTTGGATGAAGCAAGTCATTTCATACAAATGTACGTCATTATTATTACCCTAAATTGAGCACTAACTTGATGGTTGATTACAGTAAGTGCTTCTTTTTAGGGCAGTTTTGTTTGACTAAATCAACTGTATGTAGTGAAACAATTTTTATGAGGATATCTATCTAGGATCACTTCAAAAAGAAGCTAGTCATGATTCCTTTGTTCATAAGTGCTTCTCTTTGGGGTATTCCTGGTTGTGAGTGGTTCTCCAGTGGACATAGCTCTACAAGCCAGAGATAAACAGTGTTTAAAATCAGCAGATGTCAAGCACTGTTGACATGTGGACACACACAACTTCTGTTGCATATTGAATGTTTGTGGAGTTTCTTTGTTTTCCTCATAGATTGAATTAAAAGAGCTTCTTCTGGGCAATACCACCTGGAAACTCATTGTTGTGTAAGTGAGCCATCATCAACTTTTAACAATTCATATGAATTGAAGGCGATGCTAATCAATCACAATGATCTCATTGTTTACTGTAATTAACGCCATTGAAACTATGCAAACAGAAGGTGGAGTTTGGGAATTGGGAATGGCTGCCATGTGTATTTAGGATAGGGGTTAGGGTTAGGGTTAGCAAAATACCAGTTTAACTGCAACTCGAACACTTCAGTGGATGTTGCCAGCTACACTTTTCTGACCTCAACAAGACATGCCACTTCTTCTGCAACGGCCATCTACAAGCCAGAGATAAACAGTGTTTAAATTCAGCAGATGTCAAGCAATGTTGACATGTGGACACACACGATATCTGTTGCATATTGTATGATGTTTGTCTGTTTGAACTCATTTTTTACTAATATGCAAAAAATTGTTACCAACATTGCCTGAACAATAGCACTGACTCGTGTTTTGAAAGCAGCAAGTGCTATTTGTTGAGGCAATGTCAGTGACTACCACAGCTTTCTTTGAAATATTTCCTTTGCACTGCCACTTCCACTCTTTTTTGTTGGATGAAGCAAGTCATTTCATACAAATGTATGTCATTATTATTACCCTAAATTGAGCACTAACTTGATGGTTGATTACAGTAAGTGCTTCTTTTTAGGGCAGTTTTGTTTGACTAAATCAACTGTATGTAGTGAAACAATTTTCATGAGGATATCTATCTAGGATCACTTCAAAAAGAAGCTACTCATGATTCCTGTGTTCATAAGTGCTTTTCTTTGGGGTATTCCTGGTTGTGAGTGGTTCTACAGTGGACACAGCTCTACAAGCTAGAGATAAACAGTGTTTAAAATCATCAGATGTCAAGCACTGTTGACATGTGGACACACACAACATCTGTTGCATATTGCATGTTTGTGGAGTTTCTTTGTTTTCCTCATAGATTGAATTAAAAGAGCTTCTTCTGGGCAATACCACCTGGAAACTCATTGTTGTGTAACTGAGACATCATCAACTTTTAACAACTCATATGAATTGAAGGCGATGCTAATCAATCACAATGATCTAATTGTTTACTGTAATTAACGCCATTGAAACTATGCAAGCAGGAGGTGGAGTTTGGGAATTGTGAATGGCTGCCATGTGTATTTAGGATAGGACATTTTTGCAGCAAATACCAGTTTTACTGCAACTCGAACACTTCAGTGGATGTTGCCAGCTAGACTTTTCTGACCTCAACAAGACATGCCACTTCTTCTGCAACGGGGACACAGCTCTGGAATTGCCAGAGAGAGGGGTCTTGTGTAAGAGCACATTCCAAACTACAGCAAGGATGCCATCACTAGTTTGTATTATTTGTCCCACTTGAGTGTTTAATTGATTAATCGTCATTATTACTCCAATGGACATAGCTCTACAAGCCAGAGATAAACAGTGTTTAAATTCAGCAGATGTCAAGCAATGTTGACATGTGGACACACATGACATCTGTTGTATATTGTATGATGTTTGTCTGTTTGAACTCATTTTTTACTAATATGCAAGAAATTGTTACAAACATTGCCTGGACAATAGCACTGACTCGTGTTTTGAAAGCAGCAAGTGCTATTTGTTGAGGTAATGTCAGTGACTACCACAGCTTTCTTTGAAATATTTCCTTTGCACTGCCACTTCCACTCTTTTTTGTTGGATAAGCAAGTCATTTCATACAAATGTACGTCATTATTATTACCCTAAATTGAGCACTAACTTGATGATTGATTACAGTAAGTGCTTCTTTTTAGGGCAGTTTTGTTTGACTAAATCAACCGTATGTAGTGAAACAATTTTCAGGAAGAAATCTATCTAGGATCACTTCAAAAAGAAGCTACTGATGATTCCTGTGTTCATAAGTGCTTCTCTTTGGGGTATTCCTGGTTGTGAGTGGTTCTCCAGTGGACATAGCTCTACAAGCCAGAGATAAACAGTGTTTAAAATCAGCAGATGTCAAGCACTGTTGACATGTGGACACACACAACTTCTGTTGCATATTGAATGTTTGTGGAGTTTCTTTGTTTTCCTCATAGATTGAATTAAAAGAGCTTCTTCTGGGCAATACCACCTGGAAACTCATTGTTGTGTAAGTGAGCCATCATCAACTTTTAACAATTCATATGAATTGAAGGCGATGCTAATCAATCACAATGATCTCATTGTTTACTGTAATTAACGCCATTGAAACTATGCAAACAGGAGGTGGAGTTTGGGAATTGGGAATGGCTGCCATGTGTATTTAGGATAGGGGTTAGGGTTAGGGTTAGCAAAATACGAGTTTAACTGCAACTCGAACACTTCAGTGGATGTTGCCAGCTAGACTTTTCTGACCTCAACAAGACATGCCACTTCTTCTGCAACGGCCATCTACAAGCCAGAGATAAACAGTGTTTAAATTCAGCAGATGTCAAGCAATGTTGACATGTGGACACACACGATATCTGTTGCATATTGTATGATGTTTGTCTGTTTGAACTCATTTTTTACTAATATGCAAGAAATTGTTACCAACATTGCCTGAACAATAGCACTGACTCGTGTTTTGAAAGCAGGAAGTGCTATTTGTTGAGGCAATGTCAGTGACTACCACAGCTTTCTTTGTAATATTTCCTTTGCACTGCCACTTCCACTCTTTTTTGTTGGATGAAGCAAGTCATTTCATACAAATGTATGTCATTATTATTACCCTAAATTGAGCACTAACTTGATGGTTGATTACAGTAAGTGCTTCTTTTTAGGGCAGTTTTGTTTGACTAAATCAACTGTATGTAGTGAAACAATTTTTATGAGGATATCTATCTAGGATCACTTCAAAAAGAAGCTAGTCATGATTCCTTTGTTCATAAGTGCTTCTCTTTGGGGTATTCCTGGTTGTGAGTGGTTCTCCAGTGGACATAGCTCTACAAGCCAGAGATAAACAGTGTTTAAAATCAGCAGATGTCAAGCACTGTTGACATGTGGACACACACAACTTCTGTTGCATATTGAATGTTTGTGGAGTTTCTTTGTTTTCCTCATAGATTGAATTAAAAGAGCTTCTTCTGGGCAATACCACCTGGAAACTCATTGTTGTGTAAGTGAGCCATCATCAACTTTTAACAATTCATATGAATTGAAGGCGATGCTAATCAATCACAATGATCTCATTGTTTACTGTAATTAACGCCATTGAAACTATGCAAACAGAAGGTGGAGTTTGGGAATTGGGAATGGCTGCCATGTGTATTTAGGATAGGGGTTAGGGTTAGCAAAATACCAGTTTAACTGCAACTCGAACACTTCAGTGGATGTTGCCAGCTAGACTTTTCTGACCTCAACAAGACATGCCACTTCTTCTGCAACGGCCATCTACAAGCCAGAGATAAACAGTGTTTAAATTCAGCAGATGTCAAGCAATGTTGACATGTGGACACACACGATATCTGTTGCATATTGTATGATGTTTGTCTGTTTGAACTCATTTTTTACTAATATGCAAGAAATTGTTACCAACATTGCCTGAACAATAGCACTGACTCGTGTTTTGAAAGCAGCAAGTGCTATTTGTTGAGGCAATGTCAGTGACTACCACAGCTTTCTTTGAAATATTTCCTTTGCACTGCCACTTCCACTCTTTTTTGTTGGATGAAGCAAGTCATTTCATACAAATGTATGTCATTATTATTACCCTAAATTGAGCACTAACTTGATGGTTGATTACAGTAAGTGCTTCTTTTTAGGGCAGTTTTGTTTGACTAAATCAACTGTATGTAGTGAAACAATTTTCATGAGGATATCTATCTAGGATCACTTCAAAAAGAAGCTACTCATGATTCCTGTGTTCATAAGTGCTTTTCTTTGGGGTATTCCTGGTTGTGAGTGGTTCTACAGTGGACACAGCTCTACAAGCTAGAGATAAACAGTGTTTAAAATCATCAGATGTCAAGCACTGTTGACATGTGGACACACACAACATCTGTTGCATATTGCATGTTTGTGGAGTTTCTTTGTTTTCCTCATAGATTGAATTAAAAGAGCTTCTTCTGGGCAATACCACCTGGAAACTCATTGTTGTGTAACTGAGACATCATCAACTTTTAACAACTCATATGAATTGAAGGCGATGCTAATCAATCACAATGATCTAATTGTTTACTGTAATTAACGCCATTGAAACTATGCAAGCAGGAGGTGGAGTTTGGGAATTGTGAATGGCTGCCATGTGTATTTAGGATAGGACATTTTTGCAGCAAATACCAGTTTAACTGCAACTCGAACACTTCAGTGGATGTTGCCAGCTAGACTTTTCTGACCTCAACAAGACATGCCACTTCTTCTGCAACGGGGACACAGCTCTGGAATTGCCAGAGAGAGGGGTCTTGTGTAAGAGCACATTCCAAACTACAGCAAGGATGCCATCACAAGTTTGTATTATTTGTCCCACTTGAGTGTTTAATTGATTAATCGTCATTATTACTCCAATGGACATAGCTCTACAAGCCAGAGATAAACAGTGTTTAAATTCAGCAGATGTCAAGCAATGTTGACATGTGGACACACATGACATCTGTTGTATATTGTATGATGTTTGTCTGTTTGAACTCATTTTTTACTAATATGCAAGAAATTGTTACCAACATTGCCTGAACAATAGCACTGACTCGTGTTTTGAAAGCAGCAAGTGCTATTTGTTGAGGCAATGTCAGTGACTACCACAGCTTTCTTTGAAATATTTCCTTTGCACTGCCACTTCCACTCTTTTTTGTTGGATAAGCAAGTCATTTCATACAAATGTACGTCATTATTATTACCCTAAATTGAGCACTAACTTGATGGTTGATTACAGTAAGTGCTTCTTTTTAGGGCAGTTTTGTTTGACTAAATCAACTGTATGTAGTGAAACAATTTTCATGAGGATATCTATCTAGGATCACTTCAGAAAGAAGCTAGTCATGATTCCTTTGTTCATAAGTGCTTCTCTTTGGGGTATTCCTGGTTGTGAGTGGTTCTCCAGTGGACATAGCTCTACAAGCCAGAGATAAACAGTGTTTAAATTCAGCAGATGTCAGGCAATGTTGACATGTGGACACACACGACATCTGTTGCATATTGTATGATGTTTGTCTGTTTGAACTCATTTTTTACTAATATGCAAGAAATTGTTACCAACATTGCCTGAACAATAGCACTGACTCGTGTTTTGAAAGCAGCAAGTGCTATTTGTTGAGGCAATGTCAGTGACTACCACAGCTTTCTTTGAAATATTTCCTTTGCACTGCCACTTCCACTCTTTTTGTTGGATAAGCAAGTCATTTCATACAAATGTACGTCATTATTATTACCCTAAATTGAGCACTAACTTGATGATTGATTACAGTAAGTGCTTCTTTTTAGGGCAGTTTTGTTTGACTAAATCAACTGTATGTAGTGAAACAATTTTCAGGAAGAAATCTATCTAGGATCACTTCAAAAAGAAGCTACTCATGATTCCTGTGTTCATAAGTGCTTCTCTTTGGGGTATTCCTGGTTGTGAGTGGTTCTACAGTGGACACAGCTCTACAAGCTAGAGATAAACAGTGTTTAAAATCAGCAGATGTCAAGCACTGTTGACATGTGGACACACACAACATCTGTTGCATATTGCATGTTTGTGGAGTTTCTTTGTTTTCCTCATAGATTGAATTAAAAGAGCTTCTTCTGGGCAATACTACCTGGAAACTCATTGTTGTGCAAGTGAGCCATCATCAACTTTTAACAACTCATATGAATTGAAGGCGATGCTAATCAATCACAATGATCTCATTGTTTACTGTAATTAACGCCATTGAAACTATGCAAGCAGGAGGTGGAGTTTGGGAATTGGGAATGGCTGCCATGTGTATTTAGGATAGGGGTTAGGGTTAGGGTTAGCAAAATACCAGTTTAACTGCAACTCCAACACTTCAGTGGATGTTGCCAGCTGGACTTTTCTGACCTCAACAAGACATGCCACTTCTTCTGCAACGGGGACACAGCTCTGGAATTGCCAGAGAGAGGGGTCTTGTGTAAGAGCACATTCCAAACTACGGCAAGGATGCCATCACAAGTTTGTATTATTTGTCCCACTTGAGTGTTTAATTGATTAATCGTCATTATTACTCCAATGGACATAGCTCTACAAGCCAGAGATAAACAGTGTTTAAATTCAGCAGATGTCAAGCAATGTTGACATGTGGACACACATGACATCTGTTGTATATTGTATGATGTTTGTCTGTTTGAACTCATTTTTTACTAATATGCAAGAAATTGTTACCAACATTGCCTGAACAATAGCACTGACTCGTGTTTTCAAAGCAGCAAGTGCTATTTGTTGAGGCAATGTCAGTGACTACCACAGCTTTCTTTGAAATATTTCCTTTGCACTGCCACTTCCACTCTTTTTTGTTGGATAAGCAAGTCATTTCATACAAATGTACGTCATTACGTACAACACAGGTCAAACAACAAGAGAAAGAATGTGTGTTCGTAGGCAGAGAAAGAATTGGAAAGCCAAGAGTGTAGGACTGACATTAGGGATTTTGAATGTTGGGACTATGACAGCGAAGGCTAGAGAGTTGGTTGACATGATGCAGTAAAGTAAGGTGGATATACTCTGTGTCCAGGACACCAGGTGAAGTGGTTTGTGAGGATTGTTCTGGAGCTGAAAAACAGTATGAGACAGGTTGATGAGTCTGAAACTCGGATGTAACGCATGATGTTCAATGTTATGAGTGGTTATGGCCCACAGGTAGGATGTGAGTTGGAAGAGAACAAGAAATTCTGGAGTGAGGTAGATAAAGTGATGCAGAGCATCCCCAGAGGTGAGAGAGTGGTGATCGGTGCAGATTTCAATTAACATGTAGGTGATGGGAACAGAGGTGATGAGAATGTGATGGGCAGGTTTGGTCTTCAGGAAAGGAACACAGAAGGAAAGATAGTGGTAGACTTT
Source organism: Channa argus (assembly GCF_033026475.1). Classification (NCBI taxonomy): domain Eukaryota; kingdom Metazoa; phylum Chordata; class Actinopteri; order Anabantiformes; family Channidae; genus Channa; species Channa argus. Next base: position 53,044,109 of record NC_090197.1, read on the forward strand.
GCAAAAAGGATGGAAATGGCTGTAGTGAACACTTTTTTTCAGAAGAGGCAGGAACATAGGGTGAAGTATAAGAGTGGAGGTAGAAGCACTGCATCTTGTGTTGACGTTGTAATGTGAAAGAGATCAGTGACTGCAAAGTATTGGTAGGGGAGAGTGTAGCCAGACAACACAGAATAGGGGTGTGTGAAATGATTCTGTAAGTGAGGAAGATGAAGAGGACAAAGGCAGAGCAGAGGATGAAGTGGTGGAATTTAAAACAGAAGGAATGTTTGGTAGTTTTCACAGAGGAGCTGAGAAAGGCTCTGGTTGGTCAGGAAGTGCTTCCAGATGACTGGACAACTACAGCTAATGTGATCAGGGAGACAGGTAGAAAAGAACTTGCTGTGTTATAAGAAAAGAGGAAAGTGGACAAGGGAACTTGGTGGTGGAACAAGGAAATTCAGGAATGTATTCAGGGAAGGAAGTTAAGAAGAAGATGAACACTGAGAGGACTGAAAAGAGTAGACAGGAGTACAGGGAGATGCAGGGTAAGGTGAAGGTAGAGGTGGCAAAGGCCAAACAAAGAGCATATAATCATTATGAACAATAGCACTGACTAGTGTTTTGAAAGAAGCAAGAACTATTTGTTGAGGTAATGTCAGTGACTACCAAGTTTTGAACACACCCTCTCTACTTTTAAGTCTAGGCTCAAAACCTTCCTCTTTGATAAAGCTTATACTTAGTTATAGTTATGTTGCTTATGTCCTCTTTAATAGAGCTTATAGTTAGTTATAGTCATCGTGCTATAGGCTTAGACTGCTGGGGCGATTATTATTATTACCCTATTATTAACTTGATGGTTGATAACAGTAAGTGCTTCTTTTTAGGACAGTTTTGTTTGACTAAATCAACTATATGTAGTGAAACAATTTTCGTGAAGAAAGCTATCTAGGATCACTTCAAAAAGAAGCTACTCATGATTCCTGTGTTCATGATGTTCAATGTTATGAGTGGTTATGGCCCACAGGTAGGATGTGAGTTGGAAGAGAACAAGAAATTCTGGAGTGAGGTAGATAAAGTGATGCAGAGCATCCCCAGAGGTGAGAGAGTGGTGATCGGTGCAGATTTCAATTAACATGTAGGTGATGGGAACAGAGGTGATGAGAATGTGATGGGCAGGTTTGGTCTTCAGGAAAGGAACACAGAAGGAAAGATAGTGGTAGACTTTGCAAAAAGGATGGAAATGGCTGTAGTGAACACTTTTTTTCAGAAGAGGCAGGAACATAGGGTGAAGTATAAGAGTGGAGGTAGAAGCACTGCATCTTGTGTTGACGTTGTAATGTGAAAGAGATCAGTGACTGCAAAGTATTGGTAGGGGAGAGTGTAGCCAGACAACACAGAATAGGGGTGTGTGAAATGATTCTGTAAGTGAGGAAGATGAAGAGGACAAAGGCAGAGCAGAGGATGAAGTGGTGGAATTTAAAACAGAAGGAATGTTTGGTAGTTTTCACAGAGGAGCTGAGAAAGGCTCTGGTTGGTCAGGAAGTGCTTCCAGATGACTGGACAACTACAGCTAATGTGATCAGGGAGACAGGTAGAAAAGAACTTGCTGTGTTATAAGAAAAGAGGAAAGTGGACAAGGGAACTTGGTGGTGGAACAAGGAAATTCAGGAATGTATTCAGGGAAGGAAGTTAAGAAGAAGATGAACACTGAGAGGACTGAAAAGAGTAGACAGGAGTACAGGGAGATGCAGGGTAAGGTGAAGGTAGAGGTGGCAAAGGCCAAACAAAGAGCATATAATCATTATGAACAATAGCACTGACTAGTGTTTTGAAAGAAGCAAGAACTATTTGTTGAGGTAATGTCAGTGACTACCAAGTTTTGAACACACCCTCTCTACTTTTAAGTCTAGGCTCAAAACCTTCCTCTTTGATAAAGCTTATACTTAGTTATAGTTATGTTGCTTATGTCCTCTTTAATAGAGCTTATAGTTAGTTATAGTCATCGTGCTATAGGCTTAGACTGCTGGGGCACACACGCCCCCATACACTGAGCTCCTTTCCTCCTCTTGTCCCTCAATCCTCTCTTCTCACCCCACATTATCACCACTGTATGACAACTTCTAACTTTATTATTTCTCCAATAGTTTCTTTCTCCTTCTCTGTCTCCCTGCCTGTCCTTTTCAGCACGTGTCTTTAGGGCTGTGTGTTTTTCCGTGTGCAGCTACTGGTCATAGCAACCTGCCCGATGTTTTGTTGTTGCTTTTTGTTGCTCTTTTTTTCTCCACTTTTCACTCACTCCAACTGGTCAAAGCAGATAGCTGCCCACCCTGAGCCTGGTTCTGCTGTGGGTTTCTTGTGTTAAAGGGAGTTTTTCCTTTCCACTATACATATTATAGTCTTGACTTTATGCTGTAAAGTTAAGATTAAGGTTAAGATGACTTTGCTGTAAATTGGCTCTATATAAATAAAGTTGATTTGAATCAATTCACCTCACCGCAGCCACAGCAAACTCATCAGAAACCACCAGAAGTAATTACTTGGGACTGGTTTTGTAGTTAGGTCTTTAACATGAAGTCTGCAGATTCTGCAAGGAACAGAATAAACACTAGAAACAAAAACTATCAATTGCTTGTGAACAATACACCCTTAATCAGGAGGAGTACTGCTCATTTTATACATGTTGTGTATGGGTTACATGTAGACAATATAAAGTACTGAATCTCTCCTAGGCTTTGTATCCCACTAAAAAGAAACCATTGAGTTACCGGTTATCTAACCTGTCCCAAAATCCAAATAAAAATAGAAGAGGAAGGAATAAAAGAAGAAGAGGACAAAGGCAGAGCAGAAGATGAAGTGGTGGAATTTAAAACAGGAGGAATGTTTGGTAGTTTTCACAGAGGAGCTGAGAAAGGCTCTGGTTGGGCAGGAAGTGCTTCCAGATGACTGGAGAACTACAGCTAATGTGATCAGGGAGACAGGTAGAAAAGAACTTGCTGTGTTATAAGAAAAGAGGAAAGTGGACAAGGGAACTTGGTGGTGGAACAAGGAAATTCAGGAATGTATTCGGGGAAGGAAGTTAAGAAGAAGATGAACACTGAGAGGACTGAAAAGAGTAGACAGGAGTACAGGGAGATGCAGGGTAAGGTGAAGGTAGAGGTGGCAAAGGCCAAACAAAGAGCATATAATCATTATGAACAATAGCACTGACTAGTGTTTTGAAAGAAGCAAGAACTATTTGTTGAGGTAATGTCAGTGACTACCAAGTTTTGAATTGCACTGCCACTTCCACCCTTTTTTGTTCAGAAAGAAAGCCATTTCATACAAATGTACGTCATTATTATTATTACCCTAAATTGACCATTAACTTGATGGTTGATAACAGTAAGTGCTTCTTTTTAGGACAGTTTTGTTTGACTAAATCAACTATATGTAGTGAAACAATTTTCGTGAAGAAAGCTATCTAGGATCACTTCAAAAAGAAGCTACTCATGATTCCTGTGTTCATAAGTGCTTCTCTTTGGGGTATTCCTGGTTGTGAGTGGTTCTACAGTGGACACAGCTCTACAAGCTAGAGATAAACAGTGTTTAAAATCGGCAGATGTCAAGCACTGTTGACATGTGGACACACAACACTTCTGTTGCATATTGAATGTTTGTGGAGTTTCTTTGTTTTCCTCATAGATTGAATTAAAAGAGCTTCTTCTGGGCAATACCACCTGGAAACTCATTGTTGTGCAAGTGAGCCATCATCAACTTTTAACAACTCATATGAATTGAAGGCGATGCTAATCAATCACAATGATCTAATTGTTTACTGTAATTAACGCCATTGAAACTATGCAAACAGGAGGTGGAGTTTGGGAATTGGGAATGGCTGCCATGTGTATTTAGGACAGGACATTTTTGCAGCAAATACCAGTTTTACTGCAACTCGAACACTTCAGTGGATGTTGCCAGCTAGACTTTTCTGACCTCAACAAGACATGCCACTTCTTCTGCAACGGAGACACAGCTCTGGAATTGCCAGAGAGAGGGGTCTTGGGTAAGAGCACATTCCAAACTACGGCAAGGATGCCATCACAAGTTTGTATTATTTGTCCCACTTGAGTGTTTAATTGATTAATCGTCATTATTACTCCAATGGACATAGCTCTACAAGCCAGAGATAAACAGAGTTTAAATTCAGCAGATGTCAAGCAATGTTGACATGTGGACACACATGACATCTGTTGTATATTGTATGATGTTTGTCTGTTTGAACTCATTTTTTACTAATATGCAAGAAATTGTTACCAACATTGCCTGAACAATAGCACTGACTCGTGTTTTGAAAGCAGCAAGTGCTATTTGTTGAGGCAATGTCAGTGACTACCACAGCTTTCTTTGAAATATTTCCTTTGCACTGCCACTTCCACACTTTTTTGTTGGATAAGCAAGTCATTTCATACAAATGTACGTCATTATTATTACCCTAAATTGAGCACTAACTTGATGATTGATTACAGTAAGTGCTTCTTTTTAGGGCAGTTTTGTTTGACTAAATCAACTGTATGTAGTGAAACAATTTTCATGAAGAAATCTATCTAGGATCACTTCAAAAAGAAGCTACTCATGATTCCTGTGTTCATAAGTGCTTCTCTTTGGGGTATTCCTGGTTGTGAGTGGTTCTCCAGTGGACATAGCTCTACAAGCCAGAGATAAACAGTGTTTCAATTCAGCAGATGTCAAGCAATGTTGACATGTGGACACACACGACATCTGTTGCATATTGCATGTTTGTGGAGTTTCTTTGTTTTCCTCATAGATTGAATTAAAAGAGCTTCTTCTGGGCAATACCACCTGGAAACTCATTGTTGTGCAAGTGAGCCATCATCAACTTTTAACAACTCATATGAATTGAAGGCGATGCTAATCAATCACAATGATCTCATTGTTTACTGTAATTAACGCCATTGAAACTATGCAAGCAGGAAGTGGAGTTTGGGAATTGGGAATGGCTGCCATGTGTATTTAGGATAGGGGTTAGGGTTAGGGTTAGCAAAATACCAGTTTAACTGCAACTCGAACACTTCAGTGGATGTTGCCAGCTAGACTTTTCTGACCTCAACAAGACATGCCACTTCTTCTGCAATGGGGACACAGCTCTGGAATTGCCAGAGAGAGGGGTCTTGTGTAAGAGCACATTCCAAACTACGGCAAGGATGCCATCACAAGTTTGTATTATTTGTCCCACTTGAGTGTTTAATTGATTAATCGTCATTATTACACCAATGGACATAGCTCTACAAGCCAGAGATAAACAGTGTTTAAATTCAGCAGATGTCAAGCAATGTTGACATGTGGACACACACGACATCTGTTGCATATTGTATGATGTTTGTCTGTTTGAACTCATTTTTTACTAATATGCAAGAAATTGTTACCAACATTGCCTGAACAATAGCACTGACTCGTGTTTTGAAAGCAGCAAGTGCTATTTGTTGAGGCAATGTCAGTGACTACCACAGCTTTCTTTGAAATATTTCCTTTGCACTGCCACTTCCACTCTTTTTTGTTGGATGAAGCAAGTCATTTCATACAAATGTATGTCATTATTATTACCCTTAATTGAGCACTAACTTGATGGTTGATTACAGTAAGTGCTTCTTTTTAGGGCAGTTTTGTTTGACTAAATCAACTGTATGTAGTGAAACAATTTTCATGAGGATATCTATCTAGGATCACTTCAAAAAGAAGCTACTCATGATTCCTGTGTTCATAAGTGCTTCTCTTTGGGGTATTCCTGGTTGTGAGTGGTTCTACAGTGGACACAGCTCTACAAGCTAGAGATAAATAGTGTTTAAAATCATCAGATGTCAAGCACTGTTGACATGTGGACACACACAACATCTTTTGCATATTGCATGTTTGTGGAGTTTCTTTGTTTTTCTCATAGATTGAATTAAAAGAGCTTCTTCTGGGTAATACCACCTGGAAACTCATTGTTGTGCAAGTGAGCCATCATCAACTTTTAACAACTCATATGAATTGAAGGCGATGCTAATCAATCACAATGATCTAATTGTTTACTGTAATTAACGCCATTGAAACTATGCAAGCAGGAGGTGGAGTTTGGGAATTGGGAATGGCTGCCATGTGTATTTAGGATAGGACATTTTTGCAGCAAATACCAGTTTTACTGCAACTCGAACACTTCAGTGGATGTTGCCAGCTAGACTTTTCTGACCTCAACAAGACATGCCACTTCTTCTGCAACAGGGACACAGCTCTGGAATTGCCAGAGAGAGGGGTCTTGTGTAAGAGCACATTCCAAACTACGGCAAGGATGCCATCACAAGTTTGTATTATTTGTCCCACTTGAGTGTTTAATTGATTAATCGTCATTATTACACCAATGGACATAGCTCTACAAGCCAGAGATAAACAGTGTTTAAATTCAGCAGATGTCAAGCAATGTTGACATGTGGACACACATGACATCTGTTGTATATTGTATGATGTTTGTCTGTTTGAACTCATTTTTTACTAATATGCAAGAAATTGTTACCAACATTGCCTGAACAATAGCACTGACTCGTGTTTTCAAAGCAGCAAGTGCTATTTGTTGAGGCAATGTCAGTGACTACCACAGCTTTCTTTGAAATATTTCCTTTGCACTGCCACTTCCACTTTTTTTTGTTGGATAAGCAAGTCATTTCATACAAATGTACGTCATTATTATTACCCTAAATTGAGCACTAACTTGATGGTTGATTACAGTAAGTGCTTCTTTTTAGGGCAGTTTTGTTTGACTAAATCAACTGTATGTAGTGAAACAATTTTCATGAGGATATCTATCTAGGATCACTTCAAAAAGAAGCTAGTCATGATTCCTTTGTTCATAAGTGCTTCTCTTTGGGGTATTCCTGGTTGTGAGTGGTTCTCCAGTGGACATAGCTCTACAAGCCAGAGATAAACAGTGTTTAAATTCAGCAGATGTCAAGCAATGTTGACATGTGTACACGACATCTATTGCGTATTGTATGATGTTTGTCTTTTTGAACTCATTTTTGACTAATATGCAAGAAATTGTTACCAACATTGCCTGAACAATAGCACTGACTCGTGTTTTGAAAGCAGCAAGTTCTATTTGTTGAGGCAATGTCAGTGACTACCACAGCTTTCTTTGAAATATTTCCTTTGCACTGCCACTTCCACTCTTTTTTGTTGGATGAAGCAAGTCATTTCATACAAATGTACGTCATTATTATTACCCTAAATGGAGCACTAACTTGATGGTTGATTACAGTAAGTGCTTCTTTTTAGGGCAGTTTTGTTTGACTAAATCAACTGTATGTAGTGAAACAATTTTCATGAGGATATCTATCTAGGATCACTTCAAAAAGAAGCTACTCATTCCTCATTCCTGTGTTCATAAGTGCTTTTCTTTGGGGTATTCCTGGTTGTGAGTGGTTCTACAGTGGACACAGCTCTACAAGCTAGAGATAAACAGTGTTTAAAATCATCAGATGTCAAGCACTGTTGACATGTGGACACACACAACATCTGTTGCATATTGCATGTTTGTGGAGTTTCTTTGTTTTCCTCATAGATTGAATTAAAAGAGCTTCTTCTGGGCAATACCACCTGGAAACTCATTGTTGTGTAACTGAGACATCATCAACTTTTAACAACTCATATGAATTGAAGGCGATGCTAATCAATCACAATGATCTAATTGTTTACTGTAATTAACGCCATTGAAACTATGCAAGCAGGAGGTGGAGTTTGGGAATTGTGAATGGCTGCCATGTGTATTTAGGATAGGACATTTTTGCAGCAAATACCAGTTTTACTGCAACTCGAACACTTCAGTGGATGTTGCCAGCTAGACTTTTCTGACCTCAACAAGACATGCCACTTCTTCTGCAACGGGGACACAGCTCTGGAATTGTCAGAGAGAGGGGTCTTGTGTAAGAGCACATTCCAAACTACAGCAAGGATGCCATCACAAGTTTGTATTATTTGTCCCACTTGAGTGTTTAATTGATTAATCGTCATTATTACTCCAATGGACATAGCTCTACAAGCCAGAGATAAACAGTGTTTAAATTCAGCAGATGTCAAGCAATGTTGACATGTGGACACACATGACATCTGTTGTATATTGTATGATGTTTGTCTGTTTGAACTCATTTTTTACTAATATGCAAGAAATTGTTACCAACATTGCCTGGACAATAGCACTGACTCGTGTTTTGAAAGCAGCAAGTGCTATTTGTTGAGGCAATGTCAGTGACTACCACAGCTTTCTTTGAAATATTTCCTTTGCACTGCCACTTCCACTCTTTTTTGTTGGATAAGCAAGTCATTTCATACAAATGTACGTCATTATTATTACCCTAAATTGAGCACTAACTTGATGATTGATTACAGTAAGTGCTTCTTTTTAGGGCAGTTTTGTTTGACTAAATCAACTGTATGTAGTGAAACAATTTTCAGGAAGAAATCTATCTAGGATCACTTCAAAAAGAAGCTACTGATGATTCCTGTGTTCATAAGTGCTTCTCTTTGGGGTATTCCTGGTTGTGAGTTATTCTACAGTGGACACAGCTCTACAAGCCAGAGATAAACAGTGTTTAAAATCAGCAGATGTCAAGCACTGTTGACATGTGGACACACACAACTTCTGTTGCATATTGAATGTTTGTGGAGTTTCTTTGTTTTCCTCATAGATTGAATTAAAAGAGCTTCTTCTGGGCAATACCACCTGGAAACTCATTGTTGTGTAAGTGAGCCATCATCAACTTTTAACAATTCATATGAATTGAAGGCGATGCTAATCAATCACAATGATCTCATTGTTTACTGTAATTAACGCCATTGAAACTATGCAAACAGGAGGTGGAGTTTGGGAATTGGGAATGGCTGCCATGTGTATTTAGGATAGGGGTTAGGGTTAGGGTTAGCAAAATACGAGTTTAACTGCAACTCGAACACTTCAGTGGATGTTGCCAGCTAGACTTTTCTGACCTCAACAAGACATGCCACTTCTTCTGCAACGGCCATCTACAAGCCAGAGATAAACAGTGTTTAAATTCAGCAGATGTCAAGCAATGTTGACATGTGGACACACACGATATCTGTTGCATATTGTATGATGTTTGTCTGTTTGAACTCATTTTTTACTAATATGCAAGAAATTGTTACCAACATTGCCTGAACAATAGCACTGACTCGTGTTTTGAAAGCAGGAAGTGCTATTTGTTGAGGCAATGTCAGTGACTACCACAGCTTTCTTTGTAATATTTCCTTTGCACTGCCACTTCCACTCTTTTTTGTTGGATGAAGCAAGTCATTTCATACAAATGTATGTCATTATTATTACCCTAAATTGAGCACTAACTTGATGGTTGATTACAGTAAGTGCTTCTTTTTAGGGCAGTTTTGTTTGACTAAATCAACTGTATGTAGTGAAACAATTTTTATGAGGATATCTATCTAGGATCACTTCAAAAAGAAGCTAGTCATGATTCCTTTGTTCATAAGTGCTTCTCTTTGGGGTATTCCTGGTTGTGAGTGGTTCTCCAGTGGACATAGCTCTACAAGCCAGAGATAAACAGTGTTTAAAATCAGCAGATGTCAAGCACTGTTGACATGTGGACACACACAACTTCTGTTGCATATTGAATGTTTGTGGAGTTTCTTTGTTTTCCTCATAGATTGAATTAAAAGAGCTTCTTCTGGGCAATACCACCTGGAAACTCATTGTTGTGTAAGTGAGCCATCATCAACTTTTAACAATTCATATGAATTGAAGGCGATGCTAATCAATCACAATGATCTCATTGTTTACTGTAATTAACGCCATTGAAACTATGCAAACAGAAGGTGGAGTTTGGGAATTGGGAATGGCTGCCATGTGTATTTAGGATAGGGGTTAGGGTTAGGGTTTGCAAACTACCAGTTTAACTGCAATTCGAACACTTCAGTGGATGTTGCCAGCTAGACTTTTCTGACCTCAACAAGACATGCCACTTCTTCTGCAACGGCCATCTACAAGCCAGAGATAAACAGTGTTTAAATTCAGCAGATGTCAAGCAATGTTGACATGTGGACACACACGATATCTGTTGCATATTGTATGATGTTTGTCTGTTTGAACTCATTTTTTACTAATATGCAAGAAATTGTTACCAACATTGCCTGAACAATAGCACTGACTCGTGTTTTGAAAGCAGCAAGTGCTATTTGTTGAGGCAATGTCAGTGACTACCACAGCTTTCTTTGAAATATTTCCTTTGCACTGCCACTTCCACTCTTTTTTGTTGGATGAAGCAAGTCATTTCATACAAATGTATGTCATTATTATTACCCTAAATTGAGCACTAACTTGATGGTTGATTACAGTAAGTGCTTCTTTTTAGGGCAGTTTTGTTTGACTAAATCAACTGTATGTAGTGAAACAATTTTCATGAGGATATCTATCTAGGATCACTTCAAAAAGAAGCTACTCATGATTCCTGTGTTCATAAGTGCTTTTCTTTGGGGTATTCCTGGTTGTGAGTGGTTCTACAGTGGACACAGCTCTACAAGCTAGAGATAAACAGTGTTTAAAATCATCAGATGTCAAGCACTGTTGACATGTGGACACACACAACATCTGTTGCATATTGCATGTTTGTGGAGTTTCTTTGTTTTCCTCATAGATTGAATTAAAAGAGCTTCTTCTGGGCAATACCACCTGGAAACTCATTGTTGTGTAACTGAGACATCATCAACTTTTAACAACTCATATGAATTGAAGGCGATGCTAATCAATCACAATGATCTCATTGTTTACTGTAATTAACGCCATTGAAACTATGCAAGCAGGAGGTGGAGTTTGGGAATTGTGAATGGCTGCCATGTGTATTTAGGATAGGACATTTTTGCAGCAAATACCAGTTTAACTGCAACTCGAACACTTCAGTGGATGTTGCCAGCTAGACTTTTCTGACCTCAACAAGACATGCCACTTCTTCTGCAACGGGGACACAGCTCTGGAATTGTCAGAGAGAGGGGTCTTGTGTAAGAGCACATTCCAAACTACAGCAAGGATGCCATCACAAGTTTGTATTATTTGTCCCACTTGAGTGTTTAATTGATTAATCGTCATTATTACTCCAATGGACATAGCTCTACAAGCCAGAGATAAACAGTGTTTAAATTCAGCAGATGTCAAGCAATGTTGACATGTGGACACACATGACATCTGTTGTATATTGTATGATGTTTGTCTGTTTGAACTCATTTTTTACTAATATGCAAGAAATTGTTACCAACATTGCCTGGACAATAGCACTGACTCGTGTTTTGAAAGCAGCAAGTGCTATTTGTTGAGGCAATGTCAGTGACTACCACAGCTTTCTTTGAAATATTTCCTTTGCACTGCCACTTCCACTCTTTTTTGTTGGATAAGCAAGTCATTTCATACAAATGTACGTCATTATTATTACCCTAAATTGAGCACTAACTTGATGATTGATTACAGTAAGTGCTTCTTTTTAGGGCAGTTTTGTTTGACTAAATCAACTGTATGTAGTGAAACAATTTTCAGGAAGAAATCTATCTAGGATCACTTCAAAAAGAAGCTACTGATGATTCCTGTGTTCATAAGTGCTTCTCTTTGGGGTATTCCTGGTTGTGAGTGGTTCTCCAGTGGACATAGCTCTACAAGCCAGAGATAAACAGTGTTTAAAATCAGCAGATGTCAAGCACTGTTGACATGTGGACACACACAACTTCTGTTGCATATTGAATGTTTGTGGAGTTTCTTTGTTTTCCTCATAGATTGAATTAAAAGAGCTTCTTCTGGGCAATACCACCTGGAAACTCATTGTTGTGTAAGTGAGCCATCATCAACTTTTAACAATTCATATGAATTGAAGGCGATGCTAATCAATCACAATGATCTCATTGTTTACTGTAATTAACGCCATTGAAACTATGCAAACAGGAGGTGGAGTTTGGGAATTGGGAATGGCTGCCATGTGTATTTAGGATAGGGGTTAGGGTTAGGGTTAGCAAAATACCAGTTTAACTGCAACTCGAACACTTCAGTGGATGTTGCCAGCTAGACTTTTCTGACCTCAACAAGACATGCCACTTCTTCTGCAACGGCCATCTACAAGCCAGAGATAAACAGTGTTTAAATTCAGCAGATGTCAAGCAATGTTGAAATGTGGACACACACGATATCTGTTGCATATTGTATGATGTTTGTCTGTTTGAACTCATTTTTTACTAATATGCAAGAAATTGTTACCAACATTGCCTGAACAATAGCACTGACTCGTGTTTTGAAAGCAGGAAGTGCTATTTGTTGAGGCAATGTCAGTGACTACCACAGCTTTCTTTGAAATATTTCCTTTGCACTGCCACTTCCACTCTTTTTTGTTGGATAAGCAAGTCATTTCATACAAATGTATGTCATTATTATTACCCTAAATTGAGCACTAACTTGATGGTTGATTACAGTAAGTGCTTCTTTTTAGGGCAGTTTTGTTTGACTAAATCAACTGTATGTAGTGAAACAATTTTCATGAGGATATCTATCTAGGATCACTTCAAAAAGAAGCTACTCATTCCTCATTCCTGTGTTCATAAGTGCTTTTCTTTGGGGTATTCCTGGTTGTGAGTGGTTCTACAGTGGACACAGCTCTACAAGCTAGAGATAAACAGTGTTTAAAATCATCAGATGTCAAGCACTGTTGACATGTGGACACACACAACATCTGTTGCATATTGCATGTTTGTGGAGTTTCTTTGTTTTCCTCATAGATTGAATTAAAAGAGCTTCTTCTGGGCAATACCACCTGGAAACTCATTGTTGTGTAACTGAGACATCATCAACTTTTAACAACTCATATGAATTGAAGGCGATGCTAATCAATCACAATGATCTAATTGTTTACTGTAATTAACGCCATTGAAACTATGCAAGCAGGAGGTGGAGTTTGGGAATTGTGAATGGCTGCCATGTGTATTTAGGATAGGACATTTTTGCAGCAAATACCAGTTTAACTGCAACTCGAACACTTCAGTGGATGTTGCCAGCTAGACTTTTCTGACCTCAACAAGACATGCCACTTCTTCTGCAACGGGGACACAGCTCTGGAATTGCCAGAGAGAGGGGTCTTGTGTAAGAGCACATTCCAAACTACAGCAAGGATGCCATCACAAGTTTGTATTATTTGTCCCACTTGAGTGTTTAATTGATTAATCGTCATTATTACTCCAATGGACATAGCTCTACAAGCCAGAGATAAACAGTGTTTAAATTCAGCAGATGTCAAGCAATGTTGACATGTGGACACACATGACATCTGTTGTATATTGTATGATGTTTGTCTGTTTGAACTCATTTTTTACTAATATGCAAGAAATTGTTACCAACATTGCCTGAACAATAGCACTGACTCGTGTTTTGAAAGCAGCAAGTGCTATTTGTTGAGGCAATGTCAGTGACTACCACAGCTTTCTTTGAAATATTTCCTTTGCACTGCCACTTCCACTCTTTTTTGTTGGATAAGCAAGTCATTTCATACAAATGTACGTCATTATTATTACCCTAAATTGAGCACTAACTTGATGGTTGATTACAGTAAGTGCTTCTTTTTAGGGCAGTTTTGTTTGACTAAATCAACTGTATGTAGTGAAACAATTTTCATGAGGATATCTATCTAGGATCACTTCAAAAAGAAGCTAGTCATGATTCCTTTGTTCATAAGTGCTTCTCTTTGGGGTATTCCTGGTTGTGAGTGGTTCTCCAGTGGACATAGCTCTACAAGCCAGAGATAAACAGTGTTTAAATTCAGCAGATGTCAGGCAATGTTGACATGTGGACACACACGACATCTGTTGCATATTGTATGATGTTTGTCTGTTTGAACTCATTTTTTACTAATATGCAAGAAATTGTTACCAACATTGCCTGAACAATAGCACTGACTCGTGTTTTGAAAGCAGCAAGTGCTATTTGTTGAGGCAATGTCAGTGACTACCACAGCTTTCTTTGAAATATTTCCTTTGCACTGCCACTTCCACTCTTTTTGTTGGATAAGCAAGTCATTTCATACAAATGTACGTCATTATTATTACCCTAAATTGAGCACTAACTTGATGATTGATTACAGTAAGTGCTTCTTTTTAGGGCAGTTTTGTTTGACTAAATCAACTGTATGTAGTGAAACAATTTTCAGGAAGAAATCTATCTAGGATCACTTCAAAAAGAAGCTACTCATGATTCCTGTGTTCATAAGTGCTTCTCTTTGGGGTATTCCTGGTTGTGAGTGGTTCTACAGTGGACACAGCTCTACAAGCTAGAGATAAACAGTGTTTAAAATCAGCAGATGTCAAGCACTGTTGACATGTGGACACACACAACATCTGTTGCATATTGCATGTTTGTGGAGTTTCTTTGTTTTCCTCATAGATTGAATTAAAAGAGCTTCTTCTGGGCAATACTACCTGGAAACTCATTGTTGTGCAAGTGAGCCATCATCAACTTTTAACAACTCATATGAATTGAAGGCGATGCTAATCAATCACAATGATCTCATTGTTTACTGTAATTAACGCCATTGAAACTATGCAAGCAGGAGGTGGAGTTTGGGAATTGGGAATGGCTGCCATGTGTATTTAGGATAGGGGTTAGGGTTAGGGTTAGCAAAATACCAGTTTAACTGCAACTCCAACACTTCAGTGGATGTTGCCAGCTGGACTTTTCTGACCTCAACAAGACATGCCACTTCTTCTGCAACGGGGACACAGCTCTGGAATTGCCAGAGAGAGGGGTCTTGTGTAAGAGCACATTCCAAACTACGGCAAGGATGCCATCACAAGTTTGTATTATTTGTCCCACTTGAGTGTTTAATTGATTAATCGTCATTATTACTCCAATGGACATAGCTCTACAAGCCAGAGATAAACAGTGTTTAAATTCAGCAGATGTCAAGCAATGTTGACATGTGGACACACATGACATCTGTTGTATATTGTATGATGTTTGTCTGTTTGAACTCATTTTTTACTAATATGCAAGAAATTGTTACCAACATTGCCTGAACAATAGCACTGACTCGTGTTTTCAAAGCAGCAAGTGCTATTTGTTGAGGCAATGTCAGTGACTACCACAGCTTTCTTTGAAATATTTCCTTTGCACTGCCACTTCCACTCTTTTTTGTTGGATAAGCAAGTCATTTCATACAAATGTACGTCATTACGTACAACACAGGTCAAACAACAAGAGAAAGAATGTGTGTTCGTAGGCAGAGAAAGAATTGGAAAGCCAAGAGTGTAGGACTGACATTAGGGATTTTGAATGTTGGGACTATGACAGCGAAGGCTAGAGAGTTGGTTGACATGATGCAGTAAAGTAAGGTGGATATACTCTGTGTCCAGGACACCAGGTGAAGTGGTTTGTGAGGATTGTTCTGGAGCTGAAAAACAGTATGAGACAGGTTGATGAGTCTGAAACTCGGATGTAACGCATGATGTTCAATGTTATGAGTGGTTATGGCCCACAGGTAGGATGTGAGTTGGAAGAGAACAAGAAATTCTGGAGTGAGGTAGATAAAGTGATGCAGAGCATCCCCAGAGGTGAGAGAGTGGTGATCGGTGCAGATTTCAATTAACATGTAGGTGATGGGAACAGAGGTGATGAGAATGTGATGGGCAGGTTTGGTCTTCAGGAAAGGAACACAGAAGGAAAGATAGTGGTAGACTTTGCAAAAAGGATGGAAATGGCTGTAGTGAACACTTTTTTTCAGAAGAGGCAGGAACATAGGGTGAAGTATAAGAGTGGAGGTAGAAGCACTGCATCTTGTGTTGACGTTGTAATGTGAAAGAGATCAGTGACTGCAAAGTATTGGTAGGGGAGAGTGTAGCCAGACAACACAGAATAGGGGTGTGTGAAATGATTCTGTAAGTGAGGAAGATGAAGAGGACAAAGGCAGAGCAGAGGATGAAGTGGTGGAATTTAAAACAGAAGGAATGTTTGGTAGTTTTCACAGAGGAGCTGAGAAAGGCTCTGGTTGGTCAGGAAGTGCTTCCAGATGACTGGACAACTACAGCTAATGTGATCAGGGAGACAGGT
Organism: Channa argus; assembly: GCF_033026475.1. Lineage (NCBI taxonomy): Eukaryota > Metazoa > Chordata > Actinopteri > Anabantiformes > Channidae > Channa > Channa argus. The sequence goes on from NC_090197.1 coordinate 53,060,208, forward strand.
AGAAAAGAACTTGCTGTGTTATAAGAAAAGAGGAAAGTGGACAAGGGAACTTGGTGGTGGAACAAGGAAATTCAGGAATGTATTCAGGGAAGGAAGTTAAGAAGAAGATGAACACTGAGAGGACTGAAAAGAGTAGACAGGAGTACAGGGAGATGCAGGGTAAGGTGAAGGTAGAGGTGGCAAAGGCCAAACAAAGAGCATATAATCATTATGAACAATAGCACTGACTAGTGTTTTGAAAGAAGCAAGAACTATTTGTTGAGGTAATGTCAGTGACTACCAAGTTTTGAACACACCCTCTCTACTTTTAAGTCTAGGCTCAAAACCTTCCTCTTTGATAAAGCTTATACTTAGTTATAGTTATGTTGCTTATGTCCTCTTTAATAGAGCTTATAGTTAGTTATAGTCATCGTGCTATAGGCTTAGACTGCTGGGGCACACACGCCCCCATACACTGAGCTCCTTTCCTCCTCTTGTCCCTCAATCCTCTCTTCTCACCCCACATTATCACCACTGTATGACAACTTCTAACTTTATTATTTCTCCCATAGTTTCTTTCTCCTTCTCTGTCTCCCTGCCTGTCCTTTTCAGCACGTGTCTTTAGGGCTGTGTGTTTTTCCGTGTGCAGCTACTGGTCATAGCAACCTGCCCGATGTTTTGTTGTTGCTTTTTGTTGCTCTTTTTTTCTCCACTTTTCACTCACTCCAACTGGTCAAAGCAGATAGCTGCCCACCCTGAGCCTGGTTCTGCTGTGGGTTTCTTGTGTTAAAGGGAGTTTTTCCTTTCCACTATACATATTATAGTCTTGACTTTATGCTGTAAAGTTAAGATTAAGGTTAAGATGACTTTGCTGTAAATTGGCTCTATATAAATAAAGTTGATTTGAATCAATTCACCTCACCGCAGCCACAGCAAACTCATCAGAAACCACCAGAAGTAATTACTTGGGACTGGTTTTGTAGTTAGGTCTTTAACATGAAGTCTGCAGATTCTGCAAGGAACAGAATAAACACTAGAAACAAAAACTATCAATTGCTTGTGAACAATACACCCTTAATCAGGAGGAGTACTGCTCATTTTATACATGTTGTGTATGGGTTACATGTAGACAATATAAAGTACTGAATCTCTCCTAGGCTTTGTATCCCACTAAAAAGAAACCATTGAGTTACCGGTTATCTAACCTGTCCCAAAATCCAAATAAAAATAGAAGAGGAAGGAATAAAAGAAGAAGAGGACAAAGGCAGAGCAGAGGATGAAGTGGTGGAATTTAAAACAGGAGGAATGTTTGGTAGTTTTCACAGAGGAGCTGAGAAAGGCTCTGGTTGGTCAGGAAGTGCTTCCAGATGACTGGACAACTACAGCTAATGTGATCAGGGAGACAGGTAGAAAAGAACTTGCTGTGTTATAAGAAAAGAGGAAAGTGGACAAGGGAACTTGGTGGTGGAACAAGGAAATTCAGGAATGTATTCGGGGAAGGAAGTTAAGAAGAAGATGAACACTGAGAGGACTGAAAAGAGTAGACAGGAGTACAGGGAGATGCAGGGTAAGGTGAAGGTAGAGGTGGCAAAGGCCAAACAAAGAGCATATAATCATTATGAACAATAGCACTGACTAGTGTTTTGAAAGAAGCAAGAACTATTTGTTGAGGTAATGTCAGTGACTACCAAGTTTTGAATTGCACTGCCACTTCCACCCTTTTTTGTTCAGAAAGAAAGCCATTTCATACAAATGTACGTCATTATTATTATTACCCTAAATTGACCATTAACTTGATGGTTGATAACAGTAAGTGCTTCTTTTTAGGACAGTTTTGTTTGACTAAATCAACTATATGTAGTGAAACAATTTTCGTGAAGAAAGCTATCTAGGATCACTTCAAAAAGAAGCTACTCATGATTCCTGTGTTCATAAGTGCTTCTCTTTGGGGTATTCCTGGTTGTGAGTGGTTCTACAGTGGACACAGCTCTACAAGCTAGAGATAAACAGTGTTTAAAATCGGCAGATGTCAAGCACTGTTGACATGTGGACACACAACACTTCTGTTGCATATTGAATGTTTGTGGAGTTTCTTTGTTTTCCTCATAGATTGAATTAAAAGAGCTTCTTCTGGGCAATACCACCTGGAAACTCATTGTTGTGCAAGTGAGCCATCATCAACTTTTAACAACTCATATGAATTGAAGGCGATGCTAATCAATCACAATGATCTAATTGTTTACTGTAATTAACGCCATTGAAACTATGCAAACAGGAGGTGGAGTTTGGGAATTGGGAAAGGCTGCCATGTGTATTTAGGATAGGACATTTTTGCAGCAAATACCAGTTTTACTGCAACTCGAACACTTCAGTGGATGTTGCCAGCTAGACTTTTCTGACCTCAACAAGACATGCCACTTCTTCTGCAACGGAGACACAGCTCTGGAATTGCCAGAGAGAGGGGTCTTGGGTAAGAGCACATTCCAAACTACGGCAAGGATGCCATCACAAGTTTGTATTATTTGTCCCACTTGAGTGTTTAATTGATTAATCGTCATTATTACTCCAATGGACATAGCTCTAAAAGCCAGAGATAAACAGTGTTTCAATTCAGCAGATGTCAAGCAATGTTGACATGTGGACACACACGACATCTGTTGCATATTGTATGATGTTTGTCTGTTTGAACTCATTTTTTACTAATATGCAAGAAATTGTTACCAACATTGCCTGAACAATAGCACTGACTCGTGTTTTGAAAGCAGCAAGTGCTATTTGTTGAGGCAATGTCAGTGACTACCACAGCTTTCTTTGAAATATTTCCTTTGCACTGCCACTTCCACTCTTTTTTGTTGGATGAAGCAAGTCATTTCATACAAATGTATGTCATTATTATTACCCTAAATTGAGCACTAACTTGATGGTTGATTACAGTAAGTGCTTCTTTTTAGGGCAGTTTTGTTTGACTAAATCAACTGTATGTAGTGAAACAATTTTCATGAGGATATCTATCTAGGATCACTTCAAAAAGAAGCTACTCATGATTCCTGTGTTCATAAGTGCTTCTCTTTGGGGTATTCCTGGTTGTGAGTGGTTCTCCAGTGGACATAGCTCTACAAGCCAGAGATAAACAGTGTTTCAATTCAGCAGATGTCAAGCAATGTTGACATGTGGACACACACGACATCTGTTGCATATTGCATGTTTGTGGAGTTTCTTTGTTTTCCTCATAGATTGAATTAAAAGAGCTTCTTCTGGGCAATACCACCTGGAAACTCATTGTTGTGAAAGTGAGCCATCATCAACTTTTAACAACTCATATGAATTGAAGGCGATGCTAATCAATCACAATGATCTCATTGTTTACTGTAATTAACGCCATTGAAACTATGCAAGCAGGAGGTGGAGTTTGGGAATTGGGAATGGCTGCCATGTGTATTTAGGATAGGGGTTAGGGTTAGGGTTAGCAAAATACCAGTTTAACTGCAACTCGAACACTTCAGTGGATGTTGCCAGCTAGACTTTTCTGACCTCAACAAGACATGCCACTTCTTCTGCAACGGCCATCTACAAGCCAGAGATAAACAGTGTTTAAATTCAGCAGATGTCAAGCAATGTTGACATGTGGACACAGACGATATCTGTTGCATATTGTATGATGTTTGTCTGTTTGAACTCATTTTTTACTAATATGCAAGAAATTGTTACCAACATTGCCTGAACAATAGCACTGACTCGTGTTTTGAAAGCAGGAAGTGCTATTTGTTGAGGCAATGTCAGTGACTACCACAGCTTTCTTTGAAATATTTCCTTTGAACTGCCACTTCCACTCTTTTTTGTTGGATGAAGCAAGTCATTTCATACAAATGTATGTCATTATTATTACCCTAAATTGAGCACTAACTTGATGGTTGATTACAGTAAGTGCTTCTTTTTAGGGCAGTTTTGTTTGACTAAATCAACTGTATGTAGTGAAACAATTTTCATGAGGATATCTATCTAGGATCACTTCAAAAAGAAGCTACTCATGATTCCTGTGTTCATAAGTGCTTTTCTTTGGGGTATTCCTGGTTGTGAGTGGTTCTACAGTGGACACAGCTCTACAAGCTAGAGATAAACAGTGTTTAAAATCATCAGATGTCAAGCACTGTTGACATGTGGACACACACAACATCTGTTGCATATTGCATGTTTGTGGAGTTTCTTTGTTTTCCTCATAGATTGAATTAAAAGAGCTTCTTCTGGGCAATACCACCTGGAAACTCATTGTTGTGTAACTGAGACATCATCAACTTTTAACAACTCATATGAATTGAAGGCGATGCTAATCAATCACAATGATCTCATTGTTTACTGTAATTAACGCCATTGAAACTATGCAAGCAGGAGGTGGAGTTTGGGAATTGGGAATGGCTGCCATGTGTATTTAGGATAGGGGTTAGGGTTAGGGTTAGCAAAATACCAGTTTAACTGCAACTCGAACACTTCAGTGGATGTTGCCAGCTAGACTTTTCTGACCTCAACAAGACATGCCACTTCTTCTGCAACGGCCATCTACAAGCCAGAGATAAACAGTGTTTAAATTCAGCAGATGTCAAGCAATGTTGACATGTGGACACACACGATATCTGTTGCATATTGTATGATGTTTGTCTGTTTGAACTCATTTTTTACTAATATGCAAGAAATTGTTACCAACATTGCCTGAACAATAGCACTGACTCGTGTTTTGAAAGCAGGAAGTGCTATTTGTTGAGGCAATGTCAGTGACTACCACAGCTTTCTTTGAAATATTTACTTTGCACTGCCACTTCCACTCTTTTTTGTTGGATGAAGCAAGTCATTTCATACAAATGTATGTCATTATTATTACCCTAAATTGAGCACTAACTTGATGGTTGATTACAGTAAGTGCTTCTTTTTAGGGCAGTTTTGTTTGACTAAATCAACTGTATGTAGTGAAACAATTTTCATGAGGATATCTATCTAGGATCACTTCAAAAAGAAGCTACTCATGATTCCTGTGTTCATAAGTGCTTTTCTTTGGGGTATTCCTGGTTGTGAGTGGTTCTACAGTGGACACAGCTCTACAAGCTAGAGATAAACAGTGTTTAAAATCATCAGATGTCAAGCACTGTTGACATGTGGACACACACAACATCTGTTGCATATTGCATGTTTGTGGAGTTTCTTTGTTTTCCTCATAGATTGAATTAAAAGAGCTTCTTCTGGGCAATACCACCTGGAAACTCATTGTTGTGTAACTGAGACATCATCAACTTTTAACAACTCATATGAATTGAAGGCGATGCTAATCAATCACAATGATCTCATTGTTTACTGTAATTAACGCCATTGAAACTATGCAAGCAGGAGGTGGAGTTTGGGAATTGTGAATGGCTGCCATGTGTATTTAGGATAGGACATTTTTGCAGCAAATACCAGTTTTACTGCAACTCGAACACTTCAGTGGATGTTGCCAGCTAGACTTTTCTGACCTCAACAAGACATGCCACTTCTTCTGCAACGGGGACACAGCTCTGGAATTGCCAGAGAGAGGGGTCTTGTGTAAGAGCACATTCCAAACTACAGCAAGGATGCCATCACTAGTTTGTATTATTTGTCCCACTTGAGTGTTTAATTGATTAATCGTCATTATTACTCCAATGGACATAGCTCTACAAGCCAGAGATAAACAGTGTTTAAATTCAGCAGATGTCAAGCAATGTTGACATGTGGACACACATGACATCTGTTGTATATTGTATGATGTTTGTCTGTTTGAACTCATTTTTTACTAATATGCAAGAAATTGTTACCAACATTGCCTGGACAATAGCACTGACTCGTGTTTTGAAAGCAGCAAGTGCTATTTGTTGAGGCAATGTCAGTGACTACCACAGCTTTCTTTGAAATATTTCCTTTGCACTGCCACTTCCACTCTTTTTTGTTGGATAAGCAAGTCATTTCATACAAATGTACGTCATTATTATTACCCTAAATTGAGCACTAACTTGATGATTGATTACAGTAAGTGCTTCTTTTTAGGGCAGTTTTGTTTGACTAAATCAACTGTATGTAGTGAAACAATTTTCAGGAAGAAATCTATCTAGGATCACTTCAAAAAGAAGCTACTGATGATTCCTGTGTTCATAAGTGCTTCTCTTTGGGGTATTCCTGGTTGTGAGTGGTTCTCCAGTGGACATAGCTCTACAAGCCAGAGATAAACAGTGTTTAAAATCAGCAGATGTCAAGCACTGTTGACATGTGGACACACACAACTTCTGTTGCATATTGAATGTTTGTGGAGTTTCTTTGTTTTCCTCATAGATTGAATTAAAAGAGCTTCTTCTGGGCAATACCACCTGGAAACTCATTGTTGTGTAAGTGAGCCATCATCAACTTTTAACAATTCATATGAATTGAAGGCGATGCTAATCAATCACAATGATCTCATTGTTTACTGTAATTAACGCCATTGAAACTATGCAAACAGGAGGTGGAGTTTGGGAATTGGGAATGGCTGCCATGTGTATTTAGGATAGGGGTTAGGGTTAGGGTTAGCAAAATACGAGTTTAACTGCAACTCGAACACTTCAGTGGATGTTGCCAGCTAGACTTTTCTGACCTCAACAAGACATGCCACTTCTTCTGCAACGGCCATCTACAAGCCAGAGATAAACAGTGTTTAAATTCAGCAGATGTCAAGCAATGTTGACATGTGGACACACACGACATCTGTTGCATATTGTATGATGTTTGTCTGTTTGAACTCATTTTTTACTAATATGCAAGAAATTGTTACCAACATTGCCTGAACAATAGCACTGACTCGTGTTTTGAAAGCAGCAAGTTCTATTTGTTGAGGCAATGTCAGTGACTACCACAGCTTTCTTTGAAATATTTCCTTTGCACTGCCACTTCCACTCTTTTTTGTTGGATGAAGCAAGTCATTTCATACAAATGTACGTCATTATTATTACCCTAAATGGAGCACTAACTTGATGGTTGATTACAGTAAGTGCTTCTTTTTAGGGCAGTTTTGTTTGACTAAATCAACTGTATGTAGTGAAACAATTTTCATGAGGATATCTATCTAGGATCACTTCAAAAAGAAGCTACTCATTCCTCATTCCTGTGTTCATAAGTGCTTTTCTTTGGGGTATTCCTGGTTGTGAGTGGTTCTACAGTGGACACAGCTCTACAAGCTAGAGATAAACAGTGTTTAAAATCATCAGATGTCAAGCACTGTTGACATGTGGACACACACAACATCTGTTGCATATTGCATGTTTGTGGAGTTTCTTTGTTTTCCTCATAGATTGAATTAAAAGAGCTTCTTCTGGGCAATACCACCTGGAAACTCATTGTTGTGTAACTGAGACATCATCAACTTTTAACAACTCATATGAATTGAAGGCGATGCTAATCAATCACAATGATCTAATTGTTTACTGTAATTAACGCCATTGAAACTATGCAAGCAGGAGGTGGAGTTTGGGAATTGTGAATGGCTGCCATGTGTATTTAGGATAGGACATTTTTGCAGCAAATACCAGTTTTACTGCAACTCGAACACTTCAGTGGATGTTGCCAGCTAGACTTTTCTGACCTCAACAAGACATGCCACTTCTTCTGCAACGGGGACACAGCTCTGGAATTGTCAGAGAGAGGGGTCTTGTGTAAGAGCACATTCCAAACTACAGCAAGGATGCCATCACAAGTTTGTATTATTTGTCCCACTTGAGTGTTTAATTGATTAATCGTCATTATTACTCCAATGGACATAGCTCTACAAGCCAGAGATAAACAGTGTTTAAATTCAGCAGATGTCAAGCAATGTTGACATGTGGACACACATGACATCTGTTGTATATTGTATGATGTTTGTCTGTTTGAACTCATTTTTTACTAATATGCAAGAAATTGTTACCAACATTGCCTGGACAATAGCACTGACTCGTGTTTTGAAAGCAGCAAGTGCTATTTGTTGAGGCAATGTCAGTGACTACCACAGCTTTCTTTGAAATATTTCCTTTGCACTGCCACTTCCACTCTTTTTTGTTGGATAAGCAAGTCATTTCATACAAATGTACGTCATTATTATTACCCTAAATTGAGCACTAACTTGATGATTGATTACAGTAAGTGCTTCTTTTTAGGGCAGTTTTGTTTGACTAAATCAACTGTATGTAGTGAAACAATTTTCAGGAAGAAATCTATCTAGGATCACTTCAAAAAGAAGCTACTGATGATTCCTGTGTTCATAAGTGCTTCTCTTTGGGGTATTCCTGGTTGTGAGTTATTCTACAGTGGACACAGCTCTACAAGCCAGAGATAAACAGTGTTTAAATTCAGCAGATGTCAAGCAATGTTGACATGTGGACACACACGACATCTGTTGCATATTGTATGATGTTTGTCTGTTTGAACTCATTTTTTACTAATATGCAAGAAATTGTTACCAACATTGCCTGAACAATAGCACTGACTCGTGTTTTGAAAGCAGCAAGTTCTATTTGTTGAGGCAATGTCAGTGACTACCACAGCTTTCTTTGAAATATTTCCTTTGCACTGCCACTTCCACTCTTTTTTGTTGGATGAAGCAAGTCATTTCATACAAATGTACGTCATTATTATTACCCTAAATTGAGCACTAACTTGATGGTTGATTACAGTAAGTGCTTCTTTTTAGGGCAGTTTTGTTTGACTAAATCAACTGTATGTAGTGAAACAATTTTTATGAGGATATCTATCTAGGATCACTTCAAAAAGAAGCTAGTCATGATTCCTTTGTTCATAAGTGCTTCTCTTTGGGGTATTCCTGGTTGTGAGTGGTTCTCCAGTGGACATAGCTCTACAAGCCAGAGATAAACAGTGTTTAAAATCAGCAGATGTCAAGCACTGTTGACATGTGGACACACACAACTTCTGTTGCATATTGAATGTTTGTGGAGTTTCTTTGTTTTCCTCATAGATTGAATTAAAAGAGCTTCTTCTGGGCAATACCACCTGGAAACTCATTGTTGTGTAAGTGAGCCATCATCAACTTTTAACAATTCATATGAATTGAAGGCGATGCTAATCAATCACAATGATCTCATTGTTTACTGTAATTAACGCCATTGAAACTATGCAAACAGAAGGTGGAGTTTGGGAATTGGGAATGGCTGCCATGTGTATTTAGGATAGGGGTTAGGGTTAGGGTTAGCAAAATACCAGTTTAACTGCAACTCGAACACTTCAGTGGATGTTGCCAGCTAGACTTTTCTGACCTCAACAAGACATGCCACTTCTTCTGCAACGGCCATCTACAAGCCAGAGATAAACAGTGTTTAAATTCAGCAGATGTCAAGCAATGTTGACATGTGGACACACACGATATCTGTTGCATATTGTATGATGTTTGTCTGTTTGAACTCATTTTTTACTAATATGCAAGAAATTGTTACCAACATTGCCTGAACAATAGCACTGACTCGTGTTTTGAAAGCAGCAAGTGCTATTTGTTGAGGCAATGTCAGTGACTACCACAGCTTTCTTTGAAATATTTCCTTTGCACTGCCACTTCCACTCTTTTTTGTTGGATGAAGCAAGTCATTTCATACAAATGTATGTCATTATTATTACCCTAAATTGAGCACTAACTTGATGGTTGATTACAGTAAGTGCTTCTTTTTAGGGCAGTTTTGTTTGACTAAATCAACTGTATGTAGTGAAACAATTTTCATGAGGATATCTATCTAGGATCACTTCAAAAAGAAGCTACTCATGATTCCTGTGTTCATAAGTGCTTTTCTTTGGGGTATTCCTGGTTGTGAGTGGTTCTACAGTGGACACAGCTCTACAAGCTAGAGATAAACAGTGTTTAAAATCATCAGATGTCAAGCACTGTTGACATGTGGACACACACAACATCTGTTGCATATTGCATGTTTGTGGAGTTTCTTTGTTTTCCTCATAGATTGAATTAAAAGAGCTTCTTCTGGGCAATACCACCTGGAAACTCATTGTTGTGTAACTGAGACATCATCAACTTTTAACAACTCATATGAATTGAAGGCGATGCTAATCAATCACAATGATCTAATTGTTTACTGTAATTAACGCCATTGAAACTATGCAAGCAGGAGGTGGAGTTTGGGAATTGTGAATGGCTGCCATGTGTATTTAGGATAGGACATTTTTGCAGCAAATACCAGTTTTACTGCAACTCGAACACTTCAGTGGATGTTGCCAGCTAGACTTTTCTGACCTCAACAAGACATGCCACTTCTTCTGCAACGGGGACACAGCTCTGGAATTGCCAGAGAGAGGGGTCTTGTGTAAGAGCACATTCCAAACTACAGCAAGGATGCCATCACAAGTTTGTATTATTTGTCCCACTTGAGTGTTTAATTGATTAATCGTCATTATTACTCCAATGGACATAGCTCTACAAGCCAGAGATAAACAGTGTTTAAATTCAGCAGATGTCAAGCAATGTTGACATGTGGACACACATGACATCTGTTGTATATTGTATGATGTTTGTCTGTTTGAACTCATTTTTTACTAATATGCAAGAAATTGTTACCAACATTGCCTGGACAATAGCACTGACTCGTGTTTTGAAAGCAGCAAGTGCTATTTGTTGAGGCAATGTCAGTGACTACCACAGCTTTCTTTGAAATATTTCCTTTGCACTGCCACTTCCACTCTTTTTTGTTGGATAAGCAAGTCATTTCATACAAATGTACGTCATTATTATTACCCTAAATTGAGCACTAACTTGATGATTGATTACAGTAAGTGCTTCTTTTTAGGGCAGTTTTGTTTGACTAAATCAACTGTATGTAGTGAAACAATTTTCAGGAAGAAATCTATCTAGGATCACTTCAAAAAGAAGCTACTGATGATTCCTGTGTTCATAAGTGCTTCTCTTTGGGGTATTCCTGGTTGTGAGTGGTTCTCCAGTGGACATAGCTCTACAAGCCAGAGATAAACAGTGTTTAAAATCAGCAGATGTCAAGCACTGTTGACATGTGGACACACACAACTTCTGTTGCATATTGAATGTTTGTGGAGTTTCTTTGTTTTCCTCATAGATTGAATTAAAAGAGCTTCTTCTGGGCAATACCACCTGGAAACTCATTGTTGTGTAAGTGAGCCATCATCAACTTTTAACAATTCATATGAATTGAAGGCGATGCTAATCAATCACAATGATCTCATTGTTTACTGTAATTAACGCCATTGAAACTATGCAAACAGGAGGTGGAGTTTGGGAATTGGGAATGGCTGCCATGTGTATTTAGGATAGGGGTTAGGGTTAGGGTTAGCAAAATACCAGTTTAACTGCAACTCGAACACTTCAGTGGATGTTGCCAGCTAGACTTTTCTGACCTCAACAAGACATGCCACTTCTTCTGCAACGGCCATCTACAAGCCAGAGATAAACAGTGTTTAAATTCAGCAGATGTCAAGCAATGTTGACATGTGGACACACACGATATCTGTTGCATATTGTATGATGTTTGTCTGTTTGAACTCATTTTTTACTAATATGCAAGAAATTGTTACCAACATTGCCTGAACAATAGCACTGACTCGTGTTTTGAAAGCAGGAAGTGCTATTTGTTGAGGCAATGTCAGTGACTACCACAGCTTTCTTTGAAATATTTCCTTTGCACTGCCACTTCCACTCTTTTTTGTTGGATAAGCAAGTCATTTCATACAAATGTATGTCATTATTATTACCCTAAATTGAGCACTAACTTGATGGTTGATTACAGTAAGTGCTTCTTTTTAGGGCAGTTTTGTTTGACTAAATCAACTGTATGTAGTGAAACAATTTTCATGAGGATATCTATCTAGGATCACTTCAAAAAGAAGCTACTCATTCCTCATTCCTGTGTTCATAAGTGCTTTTCTTTGGGGTATTCCTGGTTGTGAGTGGTTCTACAGTGGACACAGCTCTACAAGCTAGAGATAAACAGTGTTTAAAATCATCAGATGTCAAGCACTGTTGACATGTGGACACACACAACATCTGTTGCATATTGCATGTTTGTGGAGTTTCTTTGTTTTCCTCATAGATTGAATTAAAAGAGCTTCTTCTGGGCAATACCACCTGGAAACTCATTGTTGTGTAACTGAGACATCATCAACTTTTAACAACTCATATGAATTGAAGGCGATGCTAATCAATCACAATGATCTAATTGTTTACTGTAATTAACGCCATTGAAACTATGCAAGCAGGAGGTGGAGTTTGGGAATTGTGAATGGCTGCCATGTGTATTTAGGATAGGACATTTTTGCAGCAAATACCAGTTTAACTGCAACTCGAACACTTCAGTGGATGTTGCCAGCTAGACTTTTCTGACCTCAACAAGACATGCCACTTCTTCTGCAACGGGGACACAGCTCTGGAATTGCCAGAGAGAGGGGTCTTGTGTAAGAGCACATTCCAAACTACAGCAAGGATGCCATCACAAGTTTGTATTATTTGTCCCACTTGAGTGTTTAATTGATTAATCGTCATTATTACTCCAATGGACATAGCTCTACAAGCCAGAGATAAACAGTGTTTAAATTCAGCAGATGTCAAGCAATGTTGACATGTGGACACACATGACATCTGTTGTATATTGTATGATGTTTGTCTGTTTGAACTCATTTTTTACTAATATGCAAGAAATTGTTACCAACATTGCCTGAACAATAGCACTGACTCGTGTTTTGAAAGCAGCAAGTGCTATTTGTTGAGGCAATGTCAGTGACTACCACAGCTTTCTTTGAAATATTTCCTTTGCACTGCCACTTCCACTCTTTTTTGTTGGATAAGCAAGTCATTTCATACAAATGTACGTCATTATTATTACCCTAAATTGAGCACTAACTTGATGGTTGATTACAGTAAGTGCTTCTTTTTAGGGCAGTTTTGTTTGACTAAATCAACTGTATGTAGTGAAACAATTTTCATGAGGATATCTATCTAGGATCACTTCAAAAAGAAGCTAGTCATGATTCCTTTGTTCATAAGTGCTTCTCTTTGGGGTATTCCTGGTTGTGAGTGGTTCTCCAGTGGACACAGCTCTACAAGCCAGAGATAAACAGTGTTTAAATTCAGCAGATGTCAGGCAATGTTGACATGTGGACACACACGACATCTGTTGCATATTGTATGATGTTTGTCTGTTTGAACTCATTTTTTACTAATATGCAAGAAATTGTTACCAACATTGCCTGAACAATAGCACTGACTCGTGTTTTGAAAGCAGCAAGTTCTATTTGTTGAGGCAATGTCAGTGACTACCACAGCTTTCTTTGAAATATTTCCTTTGCACTGCCACTTCCACTCTTTTTGTTGGATAAGCAAGTCATTTCATACAAATGTACGTCATTATTATTACCCTAAATTGAGCACTAACTTGATGATTGATTACAGTAAGTGCTTCTTTTTAGGGCAGTTTTGTTTGACTAAATCAACTGTATGTAGTGAAACAATTTTCAGGAAGAAATCTATCTAGGATCACTTCAAAAAGAAGCTACTCATGATTCCTGTGTTCATAAGTGCTTCTCTTTGGGGTATTCCTGGTTGTGAGTGGTTCTACAGTGGACACAGCTCTACAAGCTAGAGATAAACAGTGTTTAAAATCAGCAGATGTCAAGCACTGTTGACATGTGGACACACACAACATCTGTTGCATATTGCATGTTTGTGGAGTTTCTTTGTTTTCCTCATAGATTGAATTAAAAGAGCTTCTTCTGGGCAATACTACCTGGAAACTCATTGTTGTGCAAGTGAGCCATCATCAACTTTTAACAACTCATATGAATTGAAGGCGATGCTAATCAATCACAATGATCTCATTGTTTACTGTAATTAACGCCATTGAAACTATGCAAGCAGGAGGTGGAGTTTGGGAATTGGGAATGGCTGCCATGTGTATTTAGGATAGGGGTTAGGGTTAGGGTTAGCAAAATACCAGTTTAACTGCAACTCCAACACTTCAGTGGATGTTGCCAGCTGGACTTTTCTGACCTCAACAAGACATGCCACTTCTTCTGCAACGGGGACACAGCTCTGGAATTGCCAGAGAGAGGGGTCTTGTGTAAGAGCACATTCCAAACTACGGCAAGGATGCCATCACAAGTTTGTATTATTTGTCCCACTTGAGTGTTTAATTGATTAATCGTCATTATTACTCCAATGGACATAGCTCTACAAGCCAGAGATAAACAGTGTTTAAATTCAGCAGATGTCAAGCAATGTTGACATGTGGACACACATGACATCTGTTGTATATTGTATGATGTTTGTCTGTTTGAACTCATTTTTTACTAATATGCAAGAAATTGTTACCAACATTGCCTGAACAATAGCACTGACTCGTGTTTTCAAAGCAGCAAGTGCTATTTGTTGAGGCAATGTCAGTGACTACCACAGCTTTCTTTGAAATATTTCCTTTGCACTGCCACTTCCACTCTTTTTTGTTGGATAAGCAAGTCATTTCATACAAATGTACGTCATTACGTACAACACAGGTCAAACAACAAGAGAAAGAATGTGTGTTCGTAGGCAGAGAAAGAATTGGAAAGCCAAGAGTGTAGGACTGACATTAGGGATTTTGAATGTTGGGACTATGACAGCGAAGGCTAGAGAGTTGGTTGACATGATGCAGTAAAGTAAGGTGGATATACTCTGTGTCCAGGACACCAGGTGAAGTGGTTTGTGAGGATTGTTCTGGAGCTGAAAAACAGTATGAGACAGGTTGATGAGTCTGAAACTCGGATGTAACGCATGATGTTCAATGTTATGAGTGGTTATGGCCCACAGGTAGGATGTGAGTTGGAAGAGAACAAGAAATTCTGGAGTGAGGTAGATAAAGTGATGCAGAGCATCCCCAGAGGTGAGAGAGTGGTGATCGGTGCAGATTTCAATTAACATGTAGGTGATGGGAACAGAGGTGATGAGAATGTGATGGGCAGGTTTGGTCTTCAGGAAAGGAACACAGAAGGAAAGATAGTGGTAGACTTTGCAAAAAGGATGGAAATGGCTGTAGTGAACACTTTTTTTCAGAAGAGGCAGGAACATAGGGTGAAGTATAAGAGTGGAGGTAGAAGCACTGCATCTTGTGTTGACGTTGTAATGTGAAAGAGATCAGTGACTGCAAAGTATTGGTAGGGGAGAGTGTAGCCAGACAACACAGAATAGGGGTGTGTGAAATGATTCTGTAAGTGAGGAAGATGAAGAGGACAAAGGCAGAGCAGAGGATGAAGTGGTGGAATTTAAAACAGAAGGAATGTTTGGTAGTTTTCACAGAGGAGCTGAGAAAGGCTCTGGTTGGTCAGGAAGTGCTTCCAGATGACTGGACAACTACAGCTAATGTGATCAGGGAGACAGGTAGAAAAGAACTTGCTGTGTTATAAGAAAAGAGGAAAGTGGACAAGGGAACTTGGTGGTGGAACAAGGAAATTCAGGAATGTATTCAGGGAAGGAAGTTAAGAAGAAGATGAACACTGAGAGGACTGAAAAGAGTAGACATGAGTACAGGGAGATGCAGGGTAAGGTGAAGGTAGAGGTGGCAAAGGCCAAACAAAGAGCATATAATCATTATGAACAATAGCACTGACTAGTGTTTTGAAAGAAGCAAGAACTATTTGTTGAGGTAATGTCAGTGACTACCAAGTTTTGAACACACCCTCTCTACTTTTAAGTCTAGGCTCAAAACCTTCCTCTTTGATAAAGCTTATACTTAGTTATAGTTATGTTGCTTATGTCCTCTTTAATAGAGCTTATAGTTAGTTATAGTCATCGTGCTATAGGCTTAGACTGCTGGGGCGATTATTATTATTACCCTATTATTAACTTGATGGTTGATAACAGTAAGTGCTTCTTTTTAGGACAGTTTTGTTTGACTAAATCAACTATATGTAGTGAAACAATTTTCGTGAAGAAAGCTATCTAGGATCACTTCAAAAAGAAGCTACTCATGATTCCTGTGTTCATGATGTTCAATGTTATGAGTGGTTATGGCCCACAGGTAGGATGTGAGTTGGAAGAGAACAAGAAATTCTGGAGTGAGGTAGATAAAGTGATGCAGAGCATCCCCAGAGGTGAGAGAGTGGTGATCGGTGCAGATTTCAATTAACATGTAGGTGATGGGAACAGAGGTGATGAGAATGTGATGGGCAGGTTTGGTCTTCAGGAAAGGAACACAGAAGGAAAGATAGTGGTAGACTTTGCAAAAAGGATGGAAATGGCTGTAGTGAACACTTTTTTTCAGAAGAGGCAGGAACATAGGGTGAAGTATAAGAGTGGAGGTAGAAGCACTGCATCTTGTGTTGACGTTGTAATGTGAAAGAGATCAGTGACTGCAAAGTATTGGTAGGGGAGAGTGTAGCCAGACAACACAGAATAGGGGTGTGTGAAATGATTCTGTAAGTGAGGAAGATGAAGAGGACAAAGGCAGAGCAGAGGATGAAGTGGTGGAATTTAAAACAGAAGGAATGTTTGGTAGTTTTCACAGAGGAGCTGAGAAAGGCTCTGGTTGGTCAGGAAGTGCTTCCAGATGACTGGACAACTACAGCTAATGTGATCAGGGAGACAGGTAGAAAAGAACTTGCTGTGTTATAAGAAAAGAGGAAAGTGGACAAGGGAACTTGGTGGTGGAACAAGGAAATTCAGGAATGTATTCAGGGAAGGAAGTTAAGAAGAAGATGAACACTGAGAGGACTGAAAAGAGTAGACAGGAGTACAGGGAGATGCAGGGTAAGGTGAAGGTAGAGGTGGCAAAGGCCAAACAAAGAGCATATAATCATTATGAACAATAGCACTGACTAGTGTTTTGAAAGAAGCAAGAACTATTTGTTGAGGTAATGTCAGTGACTACCAAGTTTTGAACACACCCTCTCTACTTTTAAGTCTAGGCTCAAAACCTTCCTCTTTGATAAAGCTTATACTTAGTTATAGTTATGTTGCTTATGTCCTCTTTAATAGAGCTTATAGTTAGTTATAGTCATCGTGCTATAGGCTTAGACTGCTGGGGCACACACGCCCCCATACACTGAGCTCCTTTCCTCCTCTTGTCCCTCAATCCTCTCTTCTCACCCCACATTATCACCACTGTATGACAACTTCTAACTTTATTATTTCTCCCATAGTTTCTTTCTCCTTCTCTGTCTCCCTGCCTGTCCTTTTCAGCACGTGTCTTTAGGGCTGTGTGTTTTTCCGTGTGCAGCTACTGGTCATAGCAACCTGCCCGATGTTTTGTTGTTGCTTTTTGTTGCTCTTTTTTTCTCCACTTTTCACTCACTCCAACTGGTCAAAGCAGATAGCTGCCCACCCTGAGCCTGGTTCTGCTGTGGGTTTCTTGTGTTAAAGGGAGTTTTTCCTTTCCACTATACATATTATAGTCTTGACTTTATGCTGTAAAGTTAAGATTAAGGTTAAGATGACTTTGCTGTAAATTGGCTCTATATAAATAAAGTTGATTTGAATCAATTCACCTCACCGCAGCCACAGCAAACTCATCAGAAACCACCAGAAGTAATTACTTGGGACTGGTTTTGTAGTTAGGTCTTTAACATGAAGTCTGCAGATTCTGCAAGGAACAGAATAAACACTAGAAACAAAAACTATCAATTGCTTTTGAACAATACACCCTTAATCAGGAGGAGTACTGCTCATTTTATACATGTTGTGTATGGGTTACATGTAGACAATATAAAGTACTGAATCTCTCCTAGGCTTTGTATCCCACTAAAAAGAAACCATTGAGTTACCGGTTATCTAACCTGTCCCAAAATCCAAATAAAAATAGAAGAGGAAGGAATAAAAGAAGAAGAGGACAAAGGCAGAGCAGAGGATGAAGTGGTGGAATTTAAAACAGGAGGAATGTTTGGTAGTTTTCACAGAGGAGCTGAGAAAGGCTCTGGTTGGTCAGGAAGTGCTTCCAGATGACTGGACAACTACAGCTAATGTGATCAGGGAGACAGGTAGAAAAGAACTTGCTGTGTTATAAGAAAAGAGGAAAGTGGACAAGGGAACTTGGTGGTGGAACAAGGAAATTCAGGAATGTATTCGGGGAAGGAAGTTAAGAAGAAGATGAACACTGAGAGGACTGAAAAGAGTAGACAGGAGTACAGGGAGATGCAGGGTAAGGTGAAGGTAGAGGTGGCAAAGGCCAAACAAAGAGCAATCATTATGAACAATAGCACTGACTAGTGTTTTGAAAGAAGCAAGAACTATTTGTTGAGGTAATGTCAGTGACTACCAAGTTTTGAATTGCACTGCCACTTCCAGCCTTTTTTGTTCAGAAAGAAAGCCATTTCATACAAATGTACGTCATTATTATTATTACCCTAAATTGACCATTAACTTGATGGTTGATAACAGTAAGTGCTTCTTTTTAGGACAGTTTTGTTTGACTAAATCAACTATATGTAGTGAAACAATTTTCGTGAAGAAAGCTATCTAGGATCACTTCAAAAAGAAGCTACTCATGATTCCTGTGTTCATAAGTGCTTCTCTTTGGGGTATTCCTGGTTGTGAGTGGTTCTACAGTGGACACAGCTCTACAAGCTAGAGATAAACAGTGTTTAAAATCGGCAGATGTCAAGCACTGTTGACATGTGGACACACAACACTTCTGTTGCATATTGAATGTTTGTGGAGTTTCTTTGTTTTCCTCATAGATTGAATTAAAAGAGCTTCTTCTGGGCAATACCACCTGGAAACTCATTGTTGTGCAAGTGAGCCATCATCAACTTTTAACAACTCATATGAATTGAAGGCGATGCTAATCAATCACAATGATCTAATTGTTTACTGTAATTAACGCCATTGAAACTATGCAAACAGGAGGTGGAGTTTGGGAATTGGGAATGGCTGCCATGTGTATTTAGGATAGGACATTTTTGCAGCAAATACCAGTTTTACTGCAACTCGAACACTTCAGTGGATGTTGCCAGCTAGACTTTTCTGACCTCAACAAGACATGCCACTGCTTCTGCAACGGAGACACAGCTCTGGAATTGCCAGAGAGAGGGGTCTTGGGTAAGAGCACATTCCAAACTACGGCAAGGATGCCATCACAAGTTTGTATTATTTGTCCCACTTGAGTGTTTAATTGATTAATCGTCATTATTACTCCAATGGACATAGCTCTACAAGCCAGAGATAAACAGAGTTTAAATTCAGCAGATGTCAAGCAATGTTGACATGTGGACACACATGACATCTGTTGTATATTGTATGATGTTTGTCTGTTTGAACTCATTTTTTACTAATATGCAAGAAATTGTTACCAACATTGCCTGAACAATAGCACTGACTCGTGTTTTGAAAGCAGCAAGTGCTATTTGTTGAGGCAATGTCAGTGACTACCACAGCTTTCTTTGAAATATTTCCTTTGCACTGCCACTTCCACACTTTTTTGTTGGATAAGCAAGTCATTTCATACAAATGTACGTCATTATTATTACCCTAAATTGAGCACTAACTTGATGATTGATTACAGTAAGTGCTTCTTTTTAGGGCAGTTTTGTTTGACTAAATCAACTGTATGTAGTGAAACAATTTTCATGAAGAAATCTATCTAGGATCACTTCAAAAAGAAGCTACTCATGATTCCTGTGTTCATAAGTGCTTCTCTTTGGGGTATTCCTGGTTGTGAGTGGTTCTCCAGTGGACATAGCTCTACAAGCCAGAGATAAACAGTGTTTCAATTCAGCAGATGTCAAGCAATGTTGACATGTGGACACACACGACATCTGTTGCATATTGCATGTTTGTGGAGTTTCTTTGTTTTCCTCATAGATTGAATTAAAAGAGCTTCTTCTGGGCAATACCACCTGGAAACTCATTGTTGTGCAAGTGAGCCATCATCAACTTTTAACAACTCATATGAATTGAAGGCGATGCTAATCAATCACAATGATCTCATTGTTTACTGTAATTAACGCCATTGAAACTATGCAAGCAGGAAGTGGAGTTTGGGAATTGGGAATGGCTGCCATGTGTATTTAGGATAGGGGTTAGGGTTAGGGTTAGCAAAATACCAGTTTAACTGCAACTCGAACACTTCAGTGGATGTTGCCAGCTAGACTTTTCTGACCTCAACAAGACATGCCACTTCTTCTGCAATGGGGACACAGCTCTGGAATTGCCAGAGAGAGGGGTCTTGTGTAAGAGCACATTCCAAACTACGGCAAGGATGCCATCACAAGTTTGTATTATTTGTCCCACTTGAGTGTTTAATTGATTAATCGTCATTATTACACCAATGGACATAGCTCTACAAGCCAGAGATAAACAGTGTTTAAATTCAGCAGATGTCAAGCAATGTTGACATGTGGACACACATGACATCTGTTGCATATTGTATGATGTTTGTCTGTTTAAACTCATTTTTTACTAATCTGCATGAAATTGTTACCAACTTTGCCTGAACAATAGCACTGACTCGTGTTTTGAAAGCAGCAAGTGCTATTTGTTGAGGCAATGTCAGTGACTACCACAGCTTTCTTTGAAATATTTCCTTTGCACTGCCACTTCCACTCTTTTTTGTTGGATAAGCAAGTCATTTCATTCAAATGTACGTCATTATTATCACCCTAAATTGAGCACTAACTTGATGGTTGATTACAGTAAGTGCTTCTTTTTAGGGCAGTTTTGTTTGACTAAATCAACTGTATGTAGTGAAACAATTTTCAGGAAGAAATCTATCTAGGATCACTTCAAAAAGAAGCTACTCATGATTCCTGTGTTCATAAGTGCTTTTCTTTGGGGTATTCCTGGTTGTGAGTGGTTCTACAGTGGACACAGCTCTACAAGCTAGAGATAAACAGTGTTTAAAATCATCAGATGTCAAGCACTGTTGACATGTGGACACACACAACATCTGTTGCATATTGCATGTTTGTGGAGTTTCTTTGTTTTCCTCATAGATTGAATTAAAAGAGCTTCTTCTGGGCAATACCACCTGGAAACTCATTGTTGTGTAACTGAGACATCATCAACTTTTAACAACTCATATGAATTGAAGGCGATGCTAATCAATCACAATGATCTAATTGTTTACTGTAATTAACGCCATTGAAACTATGCAAGCAGGAGGTGGAGTTTGGGAATTGTGAATGGCTGCCATGTGTATTTAGGATAGGACATTTTTGCAGCAAATACCAGTTTAACTGCAACTCGAACACTTCAGTGGATGTTGCCAGCTAGACTTTTCTGACCTCAACAAGACATGCCACTTCTTCTGCAACGGGGACACAGCTCTGGAATTGCCAGAGAGAGGGGTCTTGTGTAAGAGCACATTCCAAACTACAGCAAGGATGCCATCACAAGTTTGTATTATTTGTCCCACTTGAGTGTTTAATTGATTAATCGTCATTATTACTCCAATGGACATAGCTCTACAAGCCAGAGATAAACAGTGTTTAAATTCAGCAGATGTCAAGCAATGTTGACATGTGGACACACATGACATCTGTTGTATATTGTATGATGTTTGTCTGTTTGAACTCATTTTTTACTAATATGCAAGAAATTGTTACCAACATTGCCTGAACAATAGCACTGACTCGTGTTTTGAAAGCAGCAAGTGCTATTTGTTGAGGCAATGTCAGTGACTACCACAGCTTTCTTTGAAATATTTCCTTTGCACTGCCACTTCCACTCTTTTTTGTTGGATAAGCAAGTCATTTCATACAAATGTACGTCATTATTATTACCCTAAATTGAGCACTAACTTGATGGTTGATTACAGTAAGTGCTTCTTTTTAGGGCAGTTTTGTTTGACTAAATCAACTGTATGTAGTGAAACAATTTTCATGAGGATATCTATCTAGGATCACTTCAAAAAGAAGCTAGTCATGATTCCTTTGTTCATAAGTGCTTCTCTTTGGGGTATTCCTGGTTGTGAGTGGTTCTCCAGTGGACATAGCTCTACAAGCCAGAGATAAACAGTGTTTAAATTCAGCAGATGTCAGGCAATGTTGACATGTGGACACACACGACATCTGTTGCATATTGTATGATGTTTGTCTGTTTGAACTCATTTTTTACTAATATGCAAGAAATTGTTACCAACATTGCCTGAACAATAGCACTGACTCGTGTTTTGAAAGCAGCAAGTGCTATTTGTTGAGGCAATGTCAGTGACTACCACAGCTTTCTTTGAAATATTTCCTTTGCACTGCCACTTCCACTCTTTTTGTTGGATAAGCAAGTCATTTCATACAAATGTACGTCATTATTATTACCCTAAATTGAGCACTAACTTGATGATTGATTACAGTAAGTGCTTCTTTTTAGGGCAGTTTTGTTTGACTAAATCAACTGTATGTAGTGAAACAATTTTCAGGAAGAAATCTATCTAGGATCACTTCAAAAAGAAGCTACTCATGATTCCTGTGTTCATAAGTGCTTCTCTTTGGGGTATTCCTGGTTGTGAGTGGTTCTACAGTGGACACAGCTCTACAAGCTAGAGATAAACAGTGTTTAAAATCAGCAGATGTCAAGCACTGTTGACATGTGGACACACATAACATCTGTTGCATATTGCATGTTTGTGGAGTTTCTTTGTTTTCCTCATAGATTGAATTAAAAGAGCTTCTTCTGGGCAATACTACCTGGAAACTCATTGTTGTGCAAGTGAGCCATCATCAACTTTTAACAACTCATATGAATTGAAGGCGATGCTAATCAATCACAATGATCTCATTGTTTACTGTAATTAACGCCATTGAAACTATGCAAGCAGGAGGTGGAGTTTGGGAATTGGGAATGGCTGCCATGTGTATTTAGGATAGGGGTTAGGGTTAGGGTTAGCAAAATACCAGTTTAACTGCAACTCCAACACTTCAGTGGATGTTGCCAGCTGGACTTTTCTGACCTCAACAAGACATGCCACTTCTTCTGCAACGGGGACACAGCTCTGGAATTGCCAGAGAGAGGGGTCTTGTGTAAGAGCACATTCCAAACTACGGCAAGGATGCCATCACAAGTTTGTATTATTTGTCCCACTTGAGTGTTTAATTGATTAATCGTCATTATTACTCCAATGGACATAGCTCTACAAGCCAGAGATAAACAGTGTTTAAATTCAGCAGATGTCAAGCAATGTTGACATGTGGACACACATGACATCTGTTGTATATTGTATGATGTTTGTCTGTTTGAACTCATTTTTTACTAATATGCAAGAAATTGTTACCAACATTGCCTGAACAATAGCACTGACTCGTGTTTTCAAAGCAGCAAGTGCTATTTGTTGAGGCAATGTCAGTGACTACCACAGCTTTCTTTGAAATATTTCCTTTGCACTGCCACTTCCACTCTTTTTTGTTGGATAAGCAAGTCATTTCATACAAATGTACGTCATTACGTACAACACAGGTCAAACAACAAGAGAAAGAATGTGTGTTCGTAGGCAGAGAAAGAATTGGAAAGCCAAGAGTGTAGGACTGACATTAGGGATTTTGAATGTTGGGACTATGACAGCGAAGGCTAGAGAGTTGGTTGACATGATGCAGTAAAGTAAGGTGGATATACTCTGTGTCCAGGACACCAGGTGAAGTGGTTTGTGAGGATTGTTCTGGAGCTGAAAAACAGTATGAGACAGGTTGATGAGTCTGAAACTCGGATGTAACGCATGATGTTCAATGTTATGAGTGGTTATGGCCCACAGGTAGGATGTGAGTTGGAAGAGAACAAGAAATTCTGGAGTGAGGTAGATAAAGTGATGCAGAGCATCCCCAGAGGTGAGAGAGTGGTGATCGGTGCAGATTTCAATTAACATGTAGGTGATGGGAACAGAGGTGATGAGAATGTGATGGGCAGGTTTGGTCTTCAGGAAAGGAACACAGAAGGAAAGATAGTGGTAGACTTTGCAAAAAGGATGGAAATGGCTGTAGTGAACACTTTTTTTCAGAAGAGGCAGGAACATAGGGTGAAGTATAAGAGTGGAGGTAGAAGCACTGCATCTTGTGTTGACGTTGTAATGTGAAAGAGATCAGTGACTGCAAAGTATTGGTAGGGGAGAGTGTAGCCAGACAACACAGAATAGGGGTGTGTGAAATGATTCTGTAAGTGAGGAAGATGAAGAGGACAAAGGCAGAGCAGAGGATGAAGTGGTGGAATTTAAAACAGAAGGAATGTTTGGTAGTTTTCACAGAGGAGCTGAGAAAGGCTCTGGTTGGTCAGGAAGTGCTTCCAGATGACTGGACAACTACAGCTAATGTGATCAGGGAGACAGGTAGAAAAGAACTTGCTGTGTTATAAGAAAAGAGGAAAGTGGACAAGGGAACTTGGTGGTGGAACAAGGAAATTCAGGAATGTATTCAGGGAAGGAAGTTAAGAAGAAGATGAACACTGAGAGGACTGAAAAGAGTAGACAGGAGTACAGGGAGATGCAGGGTAAGGTGAAGGTAGAGGTGGCAAAGGCCAAACAAAGAGCATATAATCATTATGAACAATAGCACTGACTAGTGTTTTGAAAGAAGCAAGAACTATTTGTTGAGGTAATGTCAGTGACTACCAAGTTTTGAACACACCCTCTCTACTTTTAAGTCTAGGCTCAAAACCTTCCTCTTTGATAAAGCTTATACTTAGTTATAGTTATGTTGCTTATGTCCTCTTTAATAGAGCTTATAGTTAGTTATAGTCATCGTGCTATAGGCTTAGACTGCTGGGGCGATTATTATTATTACCCTATTATTAACTTGATGGTTGATAACAGTAAGTGCTTCTTTTTAGGACAGTTTTGTTTGACTAAATCAACTATATGTAGTGAAACAATTTTCGTGAAGAAAGCTATCTAGGATCACTTCAAAAAGAAGCTACTCATGATTCCTGTGTTCATGATGTTCAATGTTATGAGTGGTTATGGCCCACAGGTAGGATGTGAGTTGGAAGAGAACAAGAAATTCTGGAGTGAGGTAGATAAAGTGATGCAGAGCATCCCCAGAGGTGAGAGAGTGGTGATCGGTGCAGATTTCAATTAACATGTAGGTGATGGGAACAGAGGTGATGAGAATGTGATGGGCAGGTTTGGTCTTCAGGAAAGGAACACAGAAGGAAAGATAGTGGTAGACTTTGCAAAAAGGATGGAAATGGCTGTAGTGAACACTTTTTTTCAGAAGAGGCAGGAACATAGGGTGAAGTATAAGAGTGGAGGTAGAAGCACTGCATCTTGTGTTGACGTTGTAATGTGAAAGAGATCAGTGACTGCAAAGTATTGGTAGGGGAGAGTGTAGCCAGACAACACAGAATAGGGGTGTGTGAAATGATTCTGTAAGTGAGGAAGATGAAGAGGACAAAGGCAGAGCAGAGGATGAAGTGGTGGAATTTAAAACAGAAGGAATGTTTGGTAGTTTTCACAGAGGAGCTGAGAAAGGCTCTGGTTGGTCAGGAAGTGCTTCCAGATGACTGGACAACTACAGCTAATGTGATCAGGGAGACAGGTAGAAAAGAACTTGCTGTGTTATAAGAAAAGAGGAAAGTGGACAAGGGAACTTGGTGGTGGAACAAGGAAATTCAGGAATGTATTCAGGGAAGGAAGTTAAGAAGAAGATGAACACTGAGAGGACTGAAAAGAGTAGACAGGAGTACAGGGAGATGCAGGGTAAGGTGAAGGTAGAGGTGGCAAAGGCCAAACAAAGAGCATATAATCATTATGAACAATAGCACTGACTAGTGTTTTGAAAGAAGCAAGAACTATTTGTTGAGGTAATGTCAGTGACTACCAAGTTTTGAACACACCCTCTCTACTTTTAAGTCTAGGCTCAAAACCTTCCTCTTTGATAAAGCTTATACTTAGTTATAGTTATGTTGCTTATGTCCTCTTTAATAGAGCTTATAGTTAGTTATAGTCATCGTGCTATAGGCTTAGACTGCTGGGGCGATTATTATTATTACCCTATTATTAACTTGATGGTTGATAACAGTAAGTGCTTCTTTTTAGGACAGTTTTGTTTGACTAAATCAACTATATGTAGTGAAACAATTTTCGTGAAGAAAGCTATCTAGGATCACTTCAAAAAGAAGCTACTCATGATTCCTGTGTTCATGATGTTCAATGTTATGAGTGGTTATGGCCCACAGGTAGGATGTGAGTTGGAAGAGAACAAGAAATTCTGGAGTGAGGTAGATAAAGTGATGCAGAGCATCCCCAGAGGTGAGAGAGTGGTGATCGGTGCAGATTTCAATTAACATGTAGGTGATGGGAACAGAGGTGATGAGAATGTGATGGGCAGGTTTGGTCTTCAGGAAAGGAACACAGAAGGAAAGATAGTGGTAGACTTTGCAAAAAGGATGGAAATGGCTGTAGTGAACACTTTTTTTCAGAAGAGGCAGGAACATAGGGTGAAGTATAAGAGTGGAGGTAGAAGCACTGCATCTTGTGTTGACGTTGTAATGTGAAAGAGATCAGTGACTGCAAAGTATTGGTAGGGGAGAGTGTAGCCAGACAACACAGAATAGGGGTGTGTGAAATGATTCTGTAAGTGAGGAAGATGAAGAGGACAAAGGCAGAGCAGAGGATGAAGTGGTGGAATTTAAAACAGAAGGAATGTTTGGTAGTTTTCACAGAGGAGCTGAGAAAGGCTCTGGTTGGTCAGGAAGTGCTTCCAGATGACTGGACAACTACAGCTAATGTGATCAGGGAGACAGGTAGAAAAGAACTTGCTGTGTTATAAGAAAAGAGGAAAGTGGACAAGGGAACTTGGTGGTGGAACAAGGAAATTCAGGAATGTATTCAGGGAAGGAAGTTAAGAAGAAGATGAACACTGAGAGGACTGAAAAGAGTAGACAGGAGTACAGGGAGATGCAGGGTAAGGTGAAGGTAGAGGTGGCAAAGGCCAAACAAAGAGCATATAATCATTATGAACAATAGCACTGACTAGTGTTTTGAAAGAAGCAAGAACTATTTGTTGAGGTAATGTCAGTGACTACCAAGTTTTGAACACACCCTCTCTACTTTTAAGTCTAGGCTCAAAACCTTCCTCTTTGATAAAGCTTATACTTAGTTATAGTTATGTTGCTTATGTCCTCTTTAATAGAGCTTATAGTTAGTTATAGTCATCGTGCTATAGGCTTAGACTGCTGGGGCACACACGCCCCCATACACTGAGCTCCTTTCCTCCTCTTGTCCCTCAATCCTCTCTTCTCACCCCACATTATCACCACTGTATGACAACTTCTAACTTTATTATTTCTCCCATAGTTTCTTTCTCCTTCTCTGTCTCCCTGCCTGTCCTTTTCAGCACGTGTCTTTAGGGCTGTGTGTTTTTCCGTGTGCAGCTACTGGTCATAGCAACCTGCCCGATGTTTTGTTGTTGCTTTTTGTTGCTCTTTTTTTCTCCACTTTTCACTCACTCCAACTGGTCAAAGCAGATAGCTGCCCACCCTGAGCCTGGTTCTGCTGTGGGTTTCTTGTGTTAAAGGGAGTTTTTCCTTTCCACTATACATATTATAGTCTTGACTTTATGCTGTAAAGTTAAGATTAAGGTTAAGATGACTTTGCTGTAAATTGGCTCTATATAAATAAAGTTGATTTGAATCAATTCACCTCACCGCAGCCACAGCAAACTCATCAGAAACCACCAGAAGTAATTACTTGGGACTGGTTTTGTAGTTAGGTCTTTAACATGAAGTCTGCAGATTCTGCAAGGAACAGAATAAACACTAGAAACAAAAACTATCAATTGCTTGTGAACAATACACCCTTAATCAGGAGGAGTACTGCTCATTTTATACATGTTGTGTATGGGTTACATGTAGACAATATAAAGTACTGAATCTCTCCTAGGCTTTGTATCCCACTAAAAAGAAACCATTGAGTTACCGGTTATCTAACCTGTCCCAAAATCCAAATAAAAATAGAAGAGGAAGGAATAAAAGAAGAAGAGGACAAAGGCAGAGCAGAGGATGAAGTGGTGGAATTTAAAACAGGAGGAATGTTTGGTAGTTTTCACAGAGGAGCTGAGAAAGGCTCTGGTTGGTCAGGAAGTGCTTCCAGATGACTGGACAACTACAGCTAATGTGATCAGGGAGACAGGTAGAAAAGAACTTGCTGTGTTATAAGAAAAGAGGAAAGTGGACAAGGGAACTTGGTGGTGGAACAAGGAAATTCAGGAATGTATTCGGGGAAGGAAGTTAAGAAGAAGATGAACACTGAGAGGACTGAAAAGAGTAGACAGGAGTACAGGGAGATGCAGGGTAAGGTGAAGGTAGAGGTGGCAAAGGCCAAACAAAGAGCATATAATCATTATGAACAATAGCACTGACTAGTGTTTTGAAAGAAGCAAGAACTATTTGTTGAGGTAATGTCAGTGACTACCAAGTTTTGAATTGCACTGCCACTTCCACCCTTTTTTGTTCAGAAAGAAAGCCATTTCATACAAATGTACGTCATTATTATTATTACCCTAAATTGACCATTAACTTGATGGTTGATAACAGTAAGTGCTTCTTTTTAGGACAGTTTTGTTTGACTAAATCAACTATATGTAGTGAAACAATTTTCGTGAAGAAAGCTATCTAGGATCACTTCAAAAAGAAGCTACTCATGATTCCTGTGTTCATAAGTGCTTCTCTTTGGGGTATTCCTGGTTGTGAGTGGTTCTACAGTGGACACAGCTCTACAAGCTAGAGATAAACAGTGTTTAAAATCGGCAGATGTCAAGCACTGTTGACATGTGGACACACAACACTTCTGTTGCATATTGAATGTTTGTGGAGTTTCTTTGTTTTCCTCATAGATTGAATTAAAAGAGCTTCTTCTGGGCAATACCACCTGGAAACTCATTGTTGTGCAAGTGAGCCATCATCAACTTTTAACAACTCATATGAATTGAAGGCGATGCTAATCAATCACAATGATCTAATTGTTTACTGTAATTAACGCCATTGAAACTATGCAAACAGGAGGTGGAGTTTGGGAATTGGGAATGGCTGCCATGTGTATTTAGGATAGGACATTTTTGCAGCAAATACCAGTTTTACTGCAACTTGAACACTTCAGTGGATGTTGCCAGCTAGACTTTTCTGACCTCAACAAGACATGCCACTTCTTCTGCAACGGAGACACAGCTCTGGAATTGCCAGAGAGAGGGGTCTTGGGTAAGAGCACATTCCAAACTACGGCAAGGATGCCATCACAAGTTTGTATTATTTGTCCCACTTGAGTGTTTAATTGATTAATCGTCATTATTACTCCAATGGACATAGCTCTACAAGCCAGAGATAAACAGAGTTTAAATTCAGCAGATGTCAAGCAATGTTGACATGTGGACACACATGACATCTGTTGTATATTGTATGATGTTTGTCTGTTTGAACTCATTTTTTACTAATATGCAAGAAATTGTTACCAACATTGCCTGAACAATAGCACTGACTCGTGTTTTGAAAGCAGCAAGTGCTATTTGTTGAGGCAATGTCAGTGACTACCACAGCTTTCTTTGAAATATTTCCTTTGCACTGCCACTTCCACACTTTTTTGTTGGATAAGCAAGTCATTTCATACAAATGTACGTCATTATTATTACCCTAAATTGAGCACTAACTTGATGATTGATTACAGTAAGTGCTTCTTTTTAGGGCAGTTTTGTTTGACTAAATCAACTGTATGTAGTGAAACAATTTTCATGAAGAAATCTATCTAGGATCACTTCAAAAAGAAGCTACTCATGATTCCTGTGTTCATAAGTGCTTCTCTTTGGGGTATTCCTGGTTGTGAGTGGTTCTCCAGTGGACATAGCTCTACAAGCCAGAGATAAACAGTGTTTCAATTCAGCAGATGTCAAGCAATGTTGACATGTGGACACACACGACATCTGTTGCATATTGCATGTTTGTGGAGTTTCTTTGTTTTCCTCATAGATTGAATTAAAAGAGCTTCTTCTGGGCAATACCACCTGGAAACTCATTGTTGTGCAAGTGAGCCATCATCAACTTTTAACAACTCATATGAATTGAAGGCGATGCTAATCAATCACAATGATCTCATTGTTTACTGTAATTAACGCCATTGAAACTATGCAAGCAGGAAGTGGAGTTTGGGAATTGGGAATGGCTGCCATGTGTATTTAGGATAGGGGTTAGGGTTAGCAAAATACCAGTTTAACTGCAACTCGAACACTTCAGTGGATGTTGCCAGCTAGACTTTTCTGACCTCAACAAGACATGCCACTTCTTCTGCAATGGGGACACAGCTCTGGAATTGCCAGAGAGAGGGGTCTTGTGTAAGAGCACATTCCAAACTACGGCAAGGATGCCATCACAAGTTTGTATTATTTGTCCCACTTGAGTGTTTAATTGATTAATCGTCATTATTACACCAATGGACATAGCTCTACAAGCCAGAGATAAACAGTGTTTAAATTCAGCAGATGTCAAGCAATGTTGACATGTGGACACACATGACATCTGTTGCATATTGTATGATGTTTGTCTGTTTAAACTCATTTTTTACTAATCTGCATGAAATTGTTACCAACTTTGCCTGAACAATAGCACTGACTCGTGTTTTGAAAGCAGCAAGTGCTATTTGTTGAGGCAATGTCAGTGACTACCACAGCTTTCTTTGAAATATTTCCTTTGCACTGCCACTTCCACTCTTTTTTGTTGGATAAGCAAGTCATTTCATTCAAATGTACGTCATTATTATCACCCTAAATTGAGCACTAACTTGATGGTTGATTACAGTAAGTGCTTCTTTTTAGGGCAGTTTTGTTTGACTAAATCAACTGTATGTAGTGAAACAATTTTCAGGAAGAAATCTATCTAGGATCACTTCAAAAAGAAGCTACTCATGATTCCTGTGTTCATAAGTGCTTCTCTTTGGGGTATTCCTGGTTGTGAGTGGTTCTCCAGTGGACATAGCTCTACAAGCCAGAGATAAACAGTGTTTAAATTCAGCAGATGTCAAGCAATGTTGACATGTGGACACACACGACATCTGTTGCATATTGTATGATGTTTGTCTGTTTGAACTCATTTTTTACTAATATGCAAGAAATTGTTACCAACATTGCCTGAACAATAGCACTGACTCGTGTTTTGAAAGCAGCAAGTGCTATTTGTTGAGGCAATGTCAGTGACTACCACAGCTTTCTTTGAAATATTTCCTTTGCACTGCCACTTCCACTCTATTTTGTTGGATGAAGCAAGTCATTTCATACAAATGTATGTCATTATTATTACCCTTAATTGAGCACTAACTTTATGGTTGATTACAGTAAGTGCTTCTTATTAGGGCAGTTTTGTTTGACTAAATAAACTGTATGTAGTGAAACAATTTTCATGAGGATATCTATCTAGGATCACTTCAAAAAGAAGCTACTCATGATTCCTGTGTTCATAAGTGCTTCTCTTTGGGGTATTCCTGGTTGTGAGTGGTTCTACAGTGGACACAGCTCTACAAGCTAGAGATAAATAGTGTTTAAAATCATCAGATGTCAAGCACTGTTGACATGTGGACACACACAACATCTTTTGCATATTGCATGTTTGTGGAGTTTCTTTGTTTTTCTCATAGATTGAATTAAAAGAGCTTCTTCTGGGTAATACCACCTGGAAACTCATTGTTGTGCAAGTGAGCCATCATCAACTTTTAACAACTCATATGAATTGAAGGCGATGCTAATCAATCACAATGATCTAATTGTTTACTGTAATTAACGCCATTGAAACTATGCAAGCAGGAGGTGGAGTTTGGGAATTGGGAATGGCTGCCATGTGTATTTAGGATAGGGGTTAGGGTTAGGGTTAGCAAAATACCAGTTTAACTGCAACTCGAACATTTCAGTGGATGTTGCCAGCTAGACTTTTCTGACCTCAACAAGACATGCCACTTCTTCTGCAACGGGGACACAGCTCTGGAATTGCCAGAGAGAGGGGTCTTGTGTAAGAGCACATTCCAAACTACGGCAAGGATGCCATCACAAGTTTGTATTATTTGTCCCACTTGAGTGTTTAATTGATTAATCGTCATTATTACTCCAATGGACATAGCTCTACAAGCCAGAGATAAACAGTGTTTAAATTCAGCAGATGTCAAGCAATGTTGACATGTGGACACACATGACATCTGTTGTATATTGTATGATGTTTGTCTGTTTGAACTCATTTTTTACTAATCTGCATGAAATTGTTACCAACATTGCCTGAACAATAGCACTGACTCGTGTTTTGAAAGCAGCAAGTGCTATTTGTTGAGGCAATGTCAGTGACTACCACAGCTTTCTTTGAAATATTTCCTTTGCACTGCCACTTCCACTCTTTTTTGTTGGATAAGCAAGTCATTTCATACAAATGTACGTCATTATTATCACCCTAAATTGAGCACTAACTTGATGGTTGATTACAGTAAGTGCTTCTTTTTAGGGCAGTTTTGTTTGACTAAATCAACTGTATGTAGTGAAACAATTTTTATGAGGATATCTATCTAGGATCACTTCAAAAAGAAGCTAGTCATGATTCCTTTGTTCATAAGTGCTTCTCTTTGGGGTATTCCTGGTTGTGAGTGGTTCTCCAGTGGACATAGCTCTACAAGCCAGAGATAAACAGTGTTTAAATTCAGCAGATGTCAAGCAATGTTGACATGTGGACACACACGACATCTGTTGCATATTGTATGATGTTTGTCTGTTTGAACTCATTTTTTACTAATATGCAAGAAATTGTCACCAACATTGCCTGAACAATAGCACTGACTCGTGTTTTGAAAGCAGCAAGTGCTATTTGTTGAGGCAATGTCAGTGACTACCACAGCTTTCTTTGAAATATTTCCTTTGCACTGCCACTTCCACTCTTTTTTGTTGGATGAAGCAAGTCATTTCATACAAATGTATGTCATTATTATTACCCTAAATTGAGCACTAACTTGATGGTTGATTACAGTAAGTGCTTCTTTTTAGGGCAGTTTTGTTTGACTAAATCAACTGTATGTAGTGAAACAATTTTCATGAGGATATCTATCTAGGATCACTTCAAAAAGAAGCTACTCATGATTCCTGTGTTCATAAGTGCTTTTCTTTGGGGTATTCCTGGTTTGAGTGGTTCTACAGTGGACACAGCTCTACAAGCTAGAGATAAACAGTGTTTAAAATCATCAGATGTCAAGCACTGTTGACATGTGGACACACACAACATCTGTTGCATATTGCATGTTTGTGGAGTTTCTTTGTTTTCCTCATAGATTGAATTAAAAGAGCTTCTTCTGGGCAATACCACCTGGAAACTCATTGTTGTGTAACTGAGACATCATCAACTTTTAACAACTCATATGAATTGAAGGCGATGCTAATCAATCACAATGATCTAATTGTTTACTGTAATTAACGCCATTGAAACTATGCAAGCAGGAGGTGGAGTTTGGGAATTGTGAATGGCTGCCATGTGTATTTAGGATAGGACATTTTTGCAGCAAATACCAGTTTTACTGCAACTCGAACACTTCAGTGGATGTTGCCAGCTAGACTTTTCTGACCTCAACAAGACATGCCACTTCTTCTGCAACAGGGACACAGCTCTGGAATTGCCAGAGAGAGGGGTCTTGTGTAAGAGCACATTCCAAACTACGGCAAGGATGCCATCACAAGTTTGTATTATTTGTCCCACTTGAGTGTTTAATTGATTAATCGTCATTATTACACCAATGGACATAGCTCTACAAGCCAGAGATAAACAGTGTTTAAATTCAGCAGATGTCAAGCAATGTTGACATGTGGACACACATGACATCTGTTGTATATTGTATGATGTTTGTCTGTTTGAACTCATTTTTTACTAATATGCAAGAAATTGTTACCAACATTGCCTGAACAATAGCACTGACTCGTGTTTTCAAAGCAGCAAGTGCTATTTGTTGAGGCAATGTCAGTGACTACCACAGCTTTCTTTGAAATATTTCCTTTGCACTGCCACTTCCACTCTTTTTTGTTGGATAAGCAAGTCATTTCATACAAATGTACGTCATTATTATTACCCTAAATTGAGCACTAACTTGATGGTTGATTACAGTAAGTGCTTCTTTTTAGGGCAGTTTTGTTTGACTAAATCAACTGTATGTAGTGAAACAATTTTCATGAGGATATCTATCTAGGATCACTTCAAAAAGAAGCTAGTCATGATTCCTTTGTTCATAAGTGCTTCTCTTTGGGGTATTCCTGGTTGTGAGTGGTTCTCCAGTGGACATAGCTCTACAAGCCAGAGATAAACAGTGTTTAAAATCAGCAGATGTCAAGCACTGTTGACATGTGGACACACACAACTTCTGTTGCATATTGAATGTTTGTGGAGTTTCTTTGTTTTCCTCATAGATTGAATTAAAAGAGCTTCTTCTGGGCAATACCACCTGGAAACTCATTGTTGTGTAAGTGAGCCATCATCAACTTTTAACAATTCATATGAATTGAAGGCGATGCTAATCAATCACAATGATCTCATTGTTTACTGTAATTAACGCCATTGAAACTATGCAAACAGAAGGTGGAGTTTGGGAATTGGGAATGGCTGCCATGTGTATTTAGGATAGGGGTTAGGGTTAGGGTTAGCAAAATACCAGTTTAACTGCAACTCGAACACTTCAGTGGATGTTGCCAGCTACACTTTTCTGACCTCAACAAGACATGCCACTTCTTCTGCAACGGCCATCTACAAGCCAGAGATAAACAGTGTTTAAATTCAGCAGATGTCAAGCAATGTTGACATGTGGACACACACGATATCTGTTGCATATTGTATGATGTTTGTCTGTTTGAACTCATTTTTTACTAATATGCAAGAAATTGTTACCAACATTGCCTGAACAATAGCACTGACTCGTGTTTTGAAAGCAGCAAGTGCTATTTGTTGAGGCAATGTCAGTGACTACCACAGCTTTCTTTGAAATATTTCCTTTGCACTGCCACTTCCACTCTTTTTTGTTGGATAAGCAAGTCATTTCATACAAATGTACGTCATTATTATTACCCTAAATTGAGCACTAACTTGATGATTGATTACAGTAAGTGCTTCTTTTTAGGGCAGTTTTGTTTGACTAAATCAACTGTATGTAGTGAAACAATTTTCATGAGGATATCTATCTAGGATCACTTCAAAAAGAAGCTACTCATGATTCCTGTGTTCATAAGTGCTTTTCTTTGGGGTATTCCTGGTTGTGAGTGGTTCTACAGTGGACACAGCTCTACAAGCTAGAGATAAACAGTGTTTAAAATCATCAGATGTCAAGCACTGTTGACATGTGGACACACACAACATCTGTTGCATATTGCATGTTTGTGGAGTTTCTTTGTTTTCCTCATAGATTGAATTAAAAGAGCTTCTTCTGGGCAATACCACCTGGAAACTCATTGTTGTGTAACTGAGACATCATCAACTTTTAACAACTCATATGAATTGAAGGCGATGCTAATCAATCACAATGATCTAATTGTTTACTGTAATTAACGCCATTGAAACTATGCAAGCAGGAGGTGGAGTTTGGGAATTGTGAATGGCTGCCATGTGTATTTAGGATAGGACATTTTTGCAGCAAATACCAGTTTTACTGCAACTCGAACACTTCAGTGGATGTTGCCAGCTAGACTTTTCTGACCTCAACAAGACATGCCACTTCTTCTGCAACGGGGACACAGCTCTGGAATTGCCAGAGAGAGGGGTCTTGTGTAAGAGCACATTCCAAACTACAGCAAGGATGCCATCACTAGTTTGTATTATTTGTCCCACTTGAGTGTTTAATTGATTAATCGTCATTATTACTCCAATGGACATAGCTCTACAAGCCAGAGATAAACAGTGTTTAAATTCAGCAGATGTCAAGCAATGTTGACATGTGGACACACATGACATCTGTTGTATATTGTATGATGTTTGTCTGTTTGAACTCATTTTTTACTAATATGCAAGAAATTGTTACCAACATTGCCTGGACAATAGCACTGACTCGTGTTTTGAAAGCAGCAAGTGCTATTTGTTGAGGTAATGTCAGTGACTACCACAGCTTTCTTTGAAATATTTCCTTTGCACTGCCACTTCCACTCTTTTTTGTTGGATAAGCAAGTCATTTCATACAAATGTACGTCATTATTATTACCCTAAATTGAGCACTAACTTGATGATTGATTACAGTAAGTGCTTCTTTTTAGGGCAGTTTTGTTTGACTAAATCAACTGTATGTAGTGAAACAATTTTCAGGAAGAAATCTATCTAGGATCACTTCAAAAAGAAGCTACTGATGATTCCTGTGTTCATAAGTGCTTCTCTTTGGGGTATTCCTGGTTGTGAGTGGTTCTCCAGTGGACATAGCTCTACAAGCCAGAGATAAACAGTGTTTAAAATCAGCAGATGTCAAGCACTGTTGACATGTGGACACACACAACTTCTGTTGCATATTGAATGTTTGTGGAGTTTCTTTGTTTTCCTCATAGATTGAATTAAAAGAGCTTCTTCTGGGCAATACCACCTGGAAACTCATTGTTGTGTAAGTGAGCCATCATCAACTTTTAACAATTCATATGAATTGAAGGCGATGCTAATCAATCACAATGATCTCATTGTTTACTGTAATTAACGCCATTGAAACTATGCAAACAGGAGGTGGAGTTTGGGAATTGGGAATGGCTGCCATGTGTATTTAGGATAGGGGTTAGGGTTAGGGTTAGCAAAATACGAGTTTAACTGCAACTCGAACACTTCAGTGGATGTTGCCAGCTAGACTTTTCTGACCTCAACAAGACATGCCACTTCTTCTGCAACGGCCATCTACAAGCCAGAGATAAACAGTGTTTAAATTCAGCAGATGTCAAGCAATGTTGACATGTGGACACACACGATATCTGTTGCATATTGTATGATGTTTGTCTGTTTGAACTCATTTTTTACTAATATGCAAGAAATTGTTACCAACATTGCCTGAACAATAGCACTGACTCGTGTTTTGAAAGCAGGAAGTGCTATTTGTTGAGGCAATGTCAGTGACTACCACAGCTTTCTTTGAAATATTTCCTTTGCACTGCCACTTCCACTCTTTTTTGTTGGATGAAGCAAGTCATTTCATACAAATGTATGTCATTATTATTACCCTAAATTGAGCACTAACTTGATGGTTGATTACAGTAAGTGCTTCTTTTTAGGGCAGTTTTGTTTGACTAAATCAACTGTATGTAGTGAAACAATTTTTATGAGGATATCTATCTAGGATCACTTCAAAAAGAAGCTAGTCATGATTCCTTTGTTCATAAGTGCTTCTCTTTGGGGTATTCCTGGTTGTGAGTGGTTCTCCAGTGGACATAGCTCTACAAGCCAGAGATAAACAGTGTTTAAAATCAGCAGATGTCAAGCACTGTTGACATGTGGACACACACAACTTCTGTTGCATATTGAATGTTTGTGGAGTTTCTTTGTTTTCCTCATAGATTGAATTAAAAGAGCTTCTTCTGGGCAATACCACCTGGAAACTCATTGTTGTGTAAGTGAGCCATCATCAACTTTTAACAATTCATATGAATTGAAGGCGATGCTAATCAATCACAATGATCTCATTGTTTACTGTAATTAACGCCATTGAAACTATGCAAACAGGAGGTGGAGTTTGGGAATTGGGAATGGCTGCCATGTGTATTTAGGATAGGGGTTAGGGTTAGGGTTAGCAAAATACCAGTTTAACTGCAACTCGAACACTTCAGTGGATGTTGCCAGCTAGACTTTTCTGACCTCAACAAGACATGCCACTTCTTCTGCAACGGCCATCTACAAGCCAGAGATAAACAGTGTTTAAATTCAGCAGATGTCAAGCAATGTTGACATGTGGACACACACGATATCTGTTGCATATTGTATGATGTTTGTCTGTTTGAACTCATTTTTTACTAATATGCAAGAAATTGTTACCAACATTGCCTGAACAATAGCACTGACTCGTGTTTTGAAAGCAGCAAGTGCTATTTGTTGAGGCAATGTCAGTGACTACCACAGCTTTCTTTGAAATATTTCCTTTGCACTGCCACTTCCACTCTTTTTTGTTGGATGAAGCAAGTCATTTCATACAAATGTATGTCATTATTATTACCCTAAATTGAGCACTAACTTGATGGTTGATTACAGTAAGTGCTTCTTTTTAGGGCAGTTTTGTTTGACTAAATCAACTGTATGTAGTGAAACAATTTTCATGAGGATATCTATCTAGGATCACTTCAAAAAGAAGCTACTCATGATTCCTGTGTTCATAAGTGCTTTTCTTTGGGGTATTCCTGGTTGTGAGTGGTTCTACAGTGGACACAGCTCTACAAGCTAGAGATAAACAGTGTTTAAAATCATCAGATGTCAAGCACTGTTGACATGTGGACACACACAACATCTGTTGCATATTGCATGTTTGTGGAGTTTCTTTGTTTTCCTCATAGATTGAATTAAAAGAGCTTCTTCTGGGCAATACCACCTGGAAACTCATTGTTGTGTAACTGAGACATCATCAACTTTTAACAACTCATATGAATTGAAGGCGATGCTAATCAATCACAATGATCTAATTGTTTACTGTAATTAACGCCATTGAAACTATGCAAGCAGGAGGTGGAGTTTGGGAATTGTGAATGGCTGCCATGTGTATTTAGGATAGGACATTTTTGCAGCAAATACCAGTTTTACTGCAACTCGAACACTTCAGTGGATGTTGCCAGCTAGACTTTTCTGACCTCAACAAGACATGCCAC
This sequence comes from Channa argus, assembly GCF_033026475.1. Taxonomy (NCBI): domain Eukaryota; kingdom Metazoa; phylum Chordata; class Actinopteri; order Anabantiformes; family Channidae; genus Channa; species Channa argus. The sequence goes on from NC_090197.1 coordinate 53,098,899, forward strand.
TTCTTCTGCAACGGGGACACAGCTCTGGAATTGCCAGAAAGAGGGGTCTTGTGTAAGAGCACATTCCAAACTACAGCAAGGATGCCATCACAAGTTTGTATTATTTGTCCCACTTGAGTGTTTAATTGATTAATCGTCATTATTACTCCAATGGACATAGCTCTACAAGCCAGAGATAAACAGTGTTTAAATTCAGCAGATGTCAAGCAATGTTGACATGTGGACACACATGACATCTGTTGTATATTGTATGATGTTTGTCTGTTTGAACTCATTTTTTACTAATATGCAAGAAATTGTTACCAACATTGCCTGGACAATAGCACTGACTCGTGTTTTGAAAGCAGCAAGTGCTATTTGTTGAGGCAATGTCAGTGACTACCACAGCTTTCTTTGAAATATTTCCTTTGCACTGCCACTTCCACTCTTTTTTGTTGGATAAGCAAGTCATTTCATACAAATGTACGTCATTATTATTACCCTAAATTGAGCACTAACTTGATGATTGATTACAGTAAGTGCTTCTTTTTAGGGCAGTTTTGTTTGACTAAATCAACTATATGTAGTGAAACAATTTTCAGGAAGAAATCTATCTAGGATCACTTCAAAAAGAAGCTACTGATGATTCCTGTGTTCATAAGTGCTTCTCTTTGGGGTATTCCTGGTTGTGAGTGGTTCTCCAGTGGACATAGCTCTACAAGCCAGAGATAAACAGTGTTTAAAATCAGCAGATGTCAAGCACTGTTGACATGTGGACACACACAACTTCTGTTGCATATTGAATGTTTGTGGAGTTTCTTTGTTTTCCTCATAGATTGAATTAAAAGAGCTTCTTCTGGGCAATACCACCTGGAAACTCATTGTTGTGTAAGTGAGCCATCATCAACTTTTAACAATTCATATGAATTGAAGGCGATGCTAATCAATCACAATGATCTCATTGTTTACTGTAATTAACGCCATTGAAACTATGCAAACAGGAGGTGGAGTTTGGGAATTTGGAATGGCTGCCATGTGTATTTAGGATAGGGGTTAGGGTTAGGGTTAGCAAAATACCAGTTTAACTGCAACTCGAACACTTCAGTGGATGTTGCCAGCTAGACTTTTCTGACCTCAACAAGACATGCCACTTCTTCTGCAACGGCCATCTACAAGCCAGAGATAAACAGTGTTTAAATTCAGCAGATGTCAAGCAATGTTGAAATGTGGACACACACGATATCTGTTGCATATTGTATGATGTTTGTCTGTTTGAACTCATTTTTTACTAATATGCAAGAAATTGTTACCAACATTGCCTGAACAATAGCACTGACTCGTGTTTTGAAAGCAGGAAGTGCTATTTGTTGAGGCAATGTCAGTGACTACCACAGCTTTCTTTGAAATATTTCCTTTGCACTGCCACTTCCACTCTTTTTTGTTGGATAAGCAAGTCATTTCATACAAATGTATGTCATTATTATTACCCTAAATTGAGCACTAACTTGATGGTTGATTACAGTAAGTGCTTCTTTTTAGGGCAGTTTTGTTTGACTAAATCAACTGTATGTAGTGAAACAATTTTCATGAGGATATCTATCTAGGATCACTTCAAAAAGAAGCTACTCATTCCTCATTCCTGTGTTCATAAGTGCTTTTCTTTGGGGTATTCGTGGTTGTGAGTGGTTCTACAGTGGACACAGCTCTACAAGCTAGAGATAAACAGTGTTTAAAATCATCAGATGTCAAGCACTGTTGACATGTGGACACACACAACATCTGTTGCATATTGCATGTTTGTGGAGTTTCTTTGTTTTCCTCATAGATTGAATTAAAAGAGCTTCTTCTGGGCAATACCACCTGGAAACTCATTGTTGTGTAACTGAGACATCATCAACTTTTAACAACTCATATGAATTGAAGGCGATGCTAATCAATCACAATGATCTAATTGTTTACTGTAATTAACGCCATTGAAACTATGCAAGCAGGAGGTGGAGTTTGGGAATTGTTAATGGCTGCCATGTGTATTTAGGATAGGACATTTTTGCAGCAAATACCAGTTTAACTGCAACTCGAACACTTCAGTGGATGTTGCCAGCTAGACTTTTCTGACCTCAACAAGACATGCCACTTCTTCTGCAACGGGGACACAGCTCTGGAATTGCCAGAGAGAGGGGTCTTGTGTAAGAGCACATTCCAAACTACAGCAAGGATGCCATCACAAGTTTGTATTATTTGTCCCACTTGAGTGTTTAATTGATTAATCGTCATTATTACTCCAATGGACATAGCTCTACAAGCCAGAGATAAACAGTGTTTAAATTCAGCAGATGTCAAGCAATGTTGACATGTGGACACACATGACATCTGTTGTATATTGTATGATGTTTGTCTGTTTGAACTCATTTTTTACTAATATGCAAGAAATTGTTACCAACATTGCCTGAACAATAGCACTGACTCGTGTTTTGAAAGCAGCAAGTGCTATTTGTTGAGGCAATGTCAGTGACTACCACAGCTTTCTTTGAAATATTTCCTTTGCACTGCCACTTCCACTCTTTTTTGTTGGATAAGCAAGTCATTTCATACAAATGTACGTCATTATTATTACCCTAAATTGAGCACTAACTTGATGATTGATTACAGTAAGTGCTTCTTTTTAGGGCAGTTTTGTTTGACTAAATCAACTATATGTAGTGAAACAATTTTCAGGAAGAAATCTATCTAGGATCACTTCAAAAAGAAGCTACTGATGATTCCTGTGTTCATAAGTGCTTCTCTTTGGGGTATTCCTGGTTGTGAGTGGTTCTCCAGTGGACATAGCTCTACAAGCCAGAGATAAACAGTGTTTAAAATCAGCAGATGTCAAGCACTGTTGACATGTGGACACACACAACTTCTGTTGCATATTGAATGTTTGTGGAGTTTCTTTGTTTTCCTCATAGATTGAATTAAAAGAGCTTCTTCTGGGCAATACCACCTGGAAACTCATTGTTGTGTAAGTGAGCCATCATCAACTTTTAACAATTCATATGAATTGAAGGCGATGCTAATCAATCACAATGATCTCATTGTTTACTGTAATTAACGCCATTGAAACTATGCAAACAGGAGGTGGAGTTTGGGAATTGGGAATGGCTGCCATGTGTATTTAGGATAGGGGTTAGGGTTAGGGTTAGCAAAATACCAGTTTAACTGCAACTCCAACACTTCAGTGGATGTTGCCAGCTGGACTTTTCTGACCTCAACAAGACATGCCACTTCTTCTGCAACGGGGACACAGCTCTGGAATTGCCAGAGAGAGGGGTCTTGTGTAAGAGCACATTCCAAACTACGGCAAGGATGCCATCACAAGTTTGTATTATTTGTCCCACTTGAGTGTTTAATTGATTAATCGTCATTATTACTCCAATGGACATAGCTCTACAAGCCAGAGATAAACAGTGTTTAAATTCAGCAGATGTCAAGCAATGTTGACATGTGGACACACATGACATCTGTTGTATATTGTATGATGTTTGTCTGTTTGAACTCATTTTTTACTAATATGCAAGAAATTGTTACCAACATTGCCTGAACAATAGCACTGACTCGTGTTTTCAAAGCAGCAAGTGCTATTTGTTGAGGCAATGTCAGTGACTACCACAGCTTTCTTTGAAATATTTCCTTTGCACTGCCACTTCCACTCTTTTTTGTTGGATAAGCAAGTCATTTCATACAAATGTACGTCATTACGTACAACACAGGTCAAACAACAAGAGAAAGAATGTGTGTTCGTAGGCAGAGAAAGAATTGGAAAGCCAAGAGTGTAGGACTGACATTAGGGATTTTGAATGTTGGGACTATGACAGCGAAGGCTAGAGAGTTGGTTGACATGATGCAGTAAAGTAAGGTGGATATACTCTGTGTCCAGGACACCAGGTGAAGTGGTTTGTGAGGATTGTTCTGGAGCTGAAAAACAGTATGAGACAGGTTGATGAGTCTGAAACTCGGATGTAACGCATGATGTTCAATGTTATGAGTGGTTATGGCCCACAGGTAGGATGTGAGTTGGAAGAGAACAAGAAATTCTGGAGTGAGGTAGATAAAGTGATGCAGAGCATCCCCAGAGGTGAGAGAGTGGTGATCGGTGCAGATTTCAATTAACATGTAGGTGATGGGAACAGAGGTGATGAGAATGTGATGGGCAGGTTTGGTCTTCAGGAAAGGAACACAGAAGGAAAGATAGTGGTAGACTTTGCAAAAAGGATGGAAATGGCTGTAGTGAACACTTTTTTTCAGAAGAGGCAGGAACATAGGGTGAAGTATAAGAGTGGAGGTAGAAGCACTGCATCTTGTGTTGACGTTGTAATGTGAAAGAGATCAGTGACTGCAAAGTATTGGTAGGGGAGAGTGTAGCCAGACAACACAGAATAGGGGTGTGTGAAATGATTCTGTAAGTGAGGAAGATGAAGAGGACAAAGGCAGAGCAGAGGATGAAGTGGTGGAATTTAAAACAGAAGGAATGTTTGGTAGTTTTCACAGAGGAGCTGAGAAAGGCTCTGGTTGGTCAGGAAGTGCTTCCAGATGACTGGACAACTACAGCTAATGTGATCAGGGAGACAGGTAGAAAAGAACTTGCTGTGTTATAAGAAAAGAGGAAAGTGGACAAGGGAACTTGGTGGTGGAACAAGGAAATTCAGGAATGTATTCGGGGAAGGAAGTTAAGAAGAAGATGAACACTGAGAGGACTGAAAAGAGTAGACAGGAGTACAGGGAGATGCAGGGTAAGGTGAAGGTAGAGGTGGCAAAGGCCAAACAAAGAGCATATAATCATTATGAACAATAGCACTGACTAGTGTTTTGAAAGAAGCAAGAACTATTTGTTGAGGTAATGTCAGTGACTACCAAGTTTTGAACACACCCTCTCTACTTTTAAGTCTAGGCTCAAAACCTTCCTCTTTGATAAAGCTTATACTTAGTTATAGTTATGTTGCTTATGTCCTCTTTAATAGAGCTTATAGTTAGTTATAGTCATCGTGCTATAGGCTTAGACTGCTGGGGCGATTATTATTATTACCCTATTATTAACTTGATGGTTGATAACAGTAAGTGCTTCTTTTTAGGACAGTTTTGTTTGACTAAATCAACTATATGTAGTGAAACAATTTTCGTGAAGAAAGCTATCTAGGATCACTTCAAAAAGAAGCTACTCATGATTCCTGTGTTCATGATGTTCAATGTTATGAGTGGTTATGGCCCACAGGTAGGATGTGAGTTGGAAGAGAACAAGAAATTCTGGAGTGAGGTAGATAAAGTGATGCAGAGCATCCCCAGAGGTGAGAGAGTGGTGATCGGTGCAGATTTCAATTAACATGTAGGTGATGGGAACAGAGGTGATGAGAATGTGATGGGCAGGTTTGGTCTTCAGGAAAGGAACACAGAAGGAAAGATAGTGGTAGACTTTGCAAAAAGGATGGAAATGGCTGTAGTGAACACTTTTTTTCAGAAGAGGCAGGAACATAGGGTGAAGTATAAGAGTGGAGGTAGAAGCACTGCATCTTGTGTTGACGTTGTAATGTGAAAGAGATCAGTGACTGCAAAGTATTGGTAGGGGAGAGTGTAGCCAGACAACACAGAATAGGGGTGTGTGAAATGATTCTGTAAGTGAGGAAGATGAAGAGGACAAAGGCAGAGCAGAGGATGAAGTGGTGGAATTTAAAACAGAAGGAATGTTTGGTAGTTTTCACAGAGGAGCTGAGAAAGGCTCTGGTTGGTCAGGAAGTGCTTCCAGATGACTGGACAACTACAGCTAATGTGATCAGGGAGACAGGTAGAAAAGAACTTGCTGTGTTATAAGAAAAGAGGAAAGTGGACAAGGGAACTTGGTGGTGGAACAAGGAAATTCAGGAATGTATTCAGGGAAGGAAGTTAAGAAGAAGATGAACACTGAGAGGACTGAAAAGAGTAGACAGGAGTACAGGGAGATGCAGGGTAAGGTGAAGGTAGAGGTGGCAAAGGCCAAACAAAGAGCATATAATCATTATGAACAATAGCACTGACTAGTGTTTTGAAAGAAGCAAGAACTATTTGTTGAGGTAATGTCAGTGACTACCAAGTTTTGAACACACCCTCTCTACTTTTAAGTCTAGGCTCAAAACCTTCCTCTTTGATAAAGCTTATACTTAGTTATAGTTATGTTGCTTATGTCCTCTTTAATAGAGCTTATAGTTAGTTATAGTCATCGTGCTATAGGCTTAGACTGCTGGGGCACACACGCCCCCATACACTGAGCTCCTTTCCTCCTCTTGTCCCTCAATCCTCTCTTCTCACCCCACATTATCACCACTGTATGACAACTTCTAACTTTATTATTTCTCCCATAGTTTCTTTCTCCTTCTCTGTCTCCCTGCCTGTCCTTTTCAGCACGTGTCTTTAGGGCTGTGTGTTTTTCCGTGTGCAGCTACTGGTCATAGCAACCTGCCCGATGTTTTGTTGTTGCTTTTTGTTGCTCTTTTTTTCTCCACTTTTCACTCACTCCAACTGGTCAAAGCAGATAGCTGCCCACCCTGAGCCTGGTTCTGCTGTGGGTTTCTTGTGTTAAAGGGAGTTTTTCCTTTCCACTATACATATTATAGTCTTGACTTTATGCTGTAAAGTTAAGATTAAGGTTAAGATGACTTTGCTGTAAATTGGCTCTATATAAATAAAGTTGATTTGAATCAATTCACCTCACCGCAGCCACAGCAAACTCATCAGAAACCACCAGAAGTAATTACTTGGGACTGGTTTTGTAGTTAGGTCTTTAACATGAAGTCTGCAGATTCTGCAAGGAACAGAATAAACACTAGAAACAAAAACTATCAATTGCTTGTGAACAATACACCCTTAATCAGGAGGAGTACTGCTCATTTTATACATGTTGTGTATGGGTTACATGTAGACAATATAAAGTACTGAATCTCTCCTAGGCTTTGTATCCCACTAAAAAGAAACCATTGAGTTACCGGTTATCTAACCTGTCCCAAAATCCAAATAAAAATAGAAGAGGAAGGAATAAAAGAAGAAGAGGACAAAGGCAGAGCAGAGGATGAAGTGGTGGAATTTAAAACAGGAGGAATGTTTGGTAGTTTTCACAGAGGAGCTGAGAAAGGCTCTGGTTGGTCAGGAAGTGCTTCCAGATGACTGGACAACTACAGCTAATGTGATCAGGGAGACAGGTAGAAAAGAACTTGCTGTGTTATAAGAAAAGAGGAAAGTGGACAAGGGAACTTGGTGGTGGAACAAGGAAATTCAGGAATGTATTCGGGGAAGGAAGTTAAGAAGAAGATGAACACTGAGAGGACTGAAAAGAGTAGACAGGAGTACAGGGAGATGCAGGGTAAGGTGAAGGTAGAGGTGGCAAAGGCCAAACAAAGAGCATATAATCATTATGAACAATAGCACTGACTAGTGTTTTGAAAGAAGCAAGAACTATTTGTTGAGGTAATGTCAGTGACTACCAAGTTTTGAATTGCACTGCCACTTCCACCCTTTTTTGTTCAGAAAGAAAGCCATTTCATACAAATGTACGTCATTATTATTATTACCCTAAATTGACCATTAACTTGATGGTTGATAACAGTAAGTGCTTCTTTTTAGGACAGTTTTGTTTGACTAAATCAACTATATGTAGTGAAACAATTTTCGTGAAGAAAGCTATCTAGGATCACTTCAAAAAGAAGCTACTCATGATTCCTGTGTTCATAAGTGCTTCTCTTTGGGGTATTCCTGGTTGTGAGTGGTTCTACAGTGGACACAGCTCTACAAGCTAGAGATAAACAGTGTTTAAAATCGGCAGATGTCAAGCACTGTTGACATGTGGACACACAACACTTCTGTTGCATATTGAATGTTTGTGGAGTTTCTTTGTTTTCCTCATAGATTGAATTAAAAGAGCTTCTTCTGGGCAATACCACCTGGAAACTCATTGTTGTGCAAGTGAGCCATCATCAACTTTTAACAACTCATATGAATTGAAGGCGATGCTAATCAATCACAATGATCTAATTGTTTACTGTAATTAACGCCATTGAAACTATGCAAACAGGAGGTGGAGTTTGGGAATTGGGAATGGCTGCCATGTGTATTTAGGATAGGACATTTTTGCAGCAAATACCAGTTTTACTGCAACTCGAACACTTCAGTGGATGTTGCCAGCTAGACTTTTCTGACCTCAACAAGACATGCCACTTCTTCTGCAACGGAGACACAGCTCTGGAATTGCCAGAGAGAGGGGTCTTGGGTAAGAGCACATTCCAAACTACGGCAAGGATGCCATCACAAGTTTGTATTATTTGTCCCACTTGAGTGTTTAATTGATTAATCGTCATTATTACTCCAATGGACATAGCTCTACAAGCCAGAGATAAACAGAGTTTAAATTCAGCAGATGTCAAGCAATGTTGACATGTGGACACACATGACATCTGTTGTATATTGTATGATGTTTGTCTGTTTGAACTCATTTTTTACTAATATGCAAGAAATTGTTACCAACATTGCCTGAACAATAGCACTGACTCGTGTTTTGAAAGCAGCAAGTGCTATTTGTTGAGGCAATGTCAGTGACTACCACAGCTTTCTTTGAAATATTTCCTTTGCACTGCCACTTCCACACTTTTTTGTTGGATAAGCAAGTCATTTCATACAAATGTACGTCATTATTATTACCCTAAATTGAGCACTAACTTGATGATTGATTACAGTAAGTGCTTCTTTTTAGGGCAGTTTTGTTTGACTAAATCAACTGTATGTAGTGAAACAATTTTCATGAAGAAATCTATCTAGGATCACTTCAAAAAGAAGCTACTCATGATTCCTGTGTTCATAAGTGCTTCTCTTTGGGGTATTCCTGGTTGTGAGTGGTTCTCCAGTGGACATAGCTCTACAAGCCAGAGATAAACAGTGTTTCAATTCAGCAGATGTCAAGCAATGTTGACATGTGGACACACACGACATCTGTTGCATATTGCATGTTTGTGGAGTTTCTTTGTTTTCCTCATAGATTGAATTAAAAGAGCTTCTTCTGGGCAATACCACCTGGAAACTCATTGTTGTGCAAGTGAGCCATCATCAACTTTTAACAACTCATATGAATTGAAGGCGATGCTAATCAATCACAATGATCTCATTGTTTACTGTAATTAACGCCATTGAAACTATGCAAGCAGGAAGTGGAGTTTGGGAATTGGGAATGGCTGCCATGTGTATTTAGGATAGGGGTTAGGGTTAGGGTTAGCAAAATACCAGTTTAACTGCAACTCGAACACTTCAGTGGATGTTGCCAGCTAGACTTTTCTGACCTCAACAAGACATGCCACTTCTTCTGCAATGGGGACACAGCTCTGGAATTGCCAGAGAGAGGGGTCTTGTGTAAGAGCACATTCCAAACTACGGCAA